>NC_136069.1:1245790805-1246225968 GCF_964261635.1 Lissotriton helveticus | reverse complement strand
TGCAGATTGCACACTGTGCATAGATTGTATAGCAGTACCCACTCTTAGCGGCGACCACCCCTATCTGTTGCAGTAGTTTGGAATAATGCTTGGGGAACAGCCTGGCCCACATTAGCTTGTTGTTTTGTTTGCACATCTACACAATAGTGTTTTGTGAATGTGTGCGGTGTAGCCCATGTAGTTGCTCTGTAGATGTAATCTAGGGGAATGTTCCCTAAAAATGCCATTGAAGCCCCTATTTTTCTTGTAGAGTGGGCTTTAGGAGGAACAGATAACATACGTTTAGCTTTGTGGTAACAAATCTGTATGCATTTGACAATCCATCTAGCTAATCACAGATTTTGAAATGGGATTTCCTTTGTGTGGTGGCGAGAAAGACACAAAAAGTTGTTTTGTCTTACGAAAAGGTTGAGCTCTTTCTATGTAGTATAGCAATGCTCTTTTGACATCTAATGTGTGAAGAGCTCTTTCTGCTACTGACTGTGGTTGCGAGAAGAAAACGGGCAGTTCCACAGATTGATTGAGATGGAATGGAGAAATGACTTTGGGCAGGAATTTTGGATTAGTACGTAGAACTACCTTATTTTATGCATTTGCAAGAAGGGTTTTTGGATGATTAGTGCTTGTAGTTCACTAACTCTCCGCAGAGAAGTAATAGCTACTAGGAAAGCAACTTTCCATGTTAAAAATTGTAATTCACATCTGTGTAAAGGTTCAAAGGGAGGTCCCATTAACCGTGTGAGAACAACGTTTAAATTCCACACAGGCAAAGGCGGTACTCTGGGAGGGATTATTCTTTTAAGGCCTTCCATAAAGGCTTTAATGGCAGGCACTCTGAACAGAGATAGATGTCTGTTTTGCAAATATGCTGCTATTGAAGCAAGATGTAGTCTAATAGACGTATAGGCTAAGTTACATCTTTGGAGACGCAGTAAGTATCCTATGATGTGTTGAATAGACACATTTAGGGGATCAATATTGTTGTTGTGACAATATATAAAAAATCGTTTCCACTTGGCCGCGTAACATGCCCTAGTGGTTGGACATCTAGCTTCTTTAATGACATTCATGCAGTCTGGAGGAAGGTTCAGATATCCAAATTCTAGGACTTCAGGAGCCAGATTGCAAGGTTGAGCTGAGCTGGTTCCGGGTGTCTGATCTCTCCACGGTTCTGTGTTAAGAGGTGTGGAGACAGGTGCAGTTTTTGGTGCGGTACCACAGACAGTTGTAGCAGTGTGGTGTACCACGGTTGTCTGGCCCACGTTGAAGCAACTAGAATGAGGGTCAGAGAATGCTGCTGTAGTTTGTATACTACTAGTGGCATGAGTGGTAGAGGTGGAAAGGCGTACGCAAATCTGTTTGACCAATTCATCCATATCGCATTGCCTTTTGACAGTGGGTGTGGATATCTGGCGGCGAAGCTTGGGCATTTTGCGTTTTCGTGGGTGGCAAATAAGTCTATTTGAGGTTGTCCCCACATCTGAAAGAATGGTTGAAGAACTTGCATATGAAGTTCCCACTCGTGGGTATGTTGCGTTTGACGACTTAACAGATCCGCTATAGTATTTTGTACTCCCAGAAAATGCTGGGCTAGGAGGAATATGTTTTGAGGTATAGCCAACCTCCTTATGTCCTGTGATAGTTGAGAGAGTTGCAGGGAGTGTGTGCCTCCCTGCTTCTGTATGCAGTACATTGCTGTCATGTTGTCTGTGCGGACTAACATGGCTTTGTTCGCTACTTGCTTCTGGAAAGCTTTTAGTGCTAGGAATATGGCTAGTAACTCCAGATGATAGATGTGGAGTAATTTTTGTTGTGGTGTCCACCTGCCTTGCATGGTGTGTTGCAGTAGGTGGGCTCCCCAGCCGGAGAGCGATGCGTCCGCAGTCAAGATTATCTGAGGAACTGGCTCTAGGAACGGTCGTCCCTTGGAAAGGTTTTTGGTGTTCCACCACTGCAGAGAGCGATGAGTCTGAACGTCTACCAACACTAGGTCTGTTAAGTGACCTTGAGCCTGGTTCCATTGACGTGATAAGCATTCATGGAGAGGACGCATCTGAAGTCTTGCATGGGGTACTATGAAGATGCAAGAGGCCATCATCCCTATGAGTTGCATGAACACTCTTGCTGGGAGGGAGTGTTGTAGTTGAAACTTTACAAAAAACAACAATGGGAGAGGTAGGGAGAGTCAAGAAGGCTTCTCTCAATCCCCGGTTCAATGTAGATAAACAAAAAGAGAGAGGCCAAATCAGTCTAAAAAATGCCACTAGATTGGAGCGAGATAACTAAGGATCACACACTCACTTAGGGTGAAAAGGAAAGCCCTCACACACCGACCTAGTCAGTGTCATGCTTCATCATCGGGCCCCACCAAAGAGGCCGAGTGCCTCTTTGGTGTGCTACAACGCCAGAAAGACTGCGGAGCTGGCTGTGTGAAGGAGGACGTGTTGTGAGGGTGAGTTAAATTAAAAGTGTCTAAACGAGTATCAAAAAATTTTTTTTATTAAATGATCCCTAAGACACGATTTAACAGGTATTATGTGTCTGAATTTGGTTGCCAAGGATTAGGAATGGTAAAATTCAGATAAATACAGTAGATACATTAGTCAGTCTGTATTTATCCTAACACTTTTAATTTAACTCACCCTCACAACACGTCCTCCTTCACACAACCAGCTCCGCAGTCTTTCTGGCGTTGTAGCACACCAAAGAGGCACTCGGCCTCTTTGGTGGGGCCCGATGATGAAGCATGACACTGACTAGGTCGGTGTGTGAGGGCTTTCCTTTTCACCCTAAGTGAGTGTGTGATCCTTAGTTATCTCGCTCCAATCTAGTGGCATTTTTGAGACTGATTTGGCCTCTCCGTAGTTGAAACTTTGTCAGAAGAGTTTGCATGCTGGCTATCCTTGCTGGAGTGGGATAAGCTAGCGCTGTTGAGGTGTTTATTGCGGCACCGAGGTACTGTTGTACTGTGGATGGCTGTAGATGAGACTTGGTGAGGTTTATTGTGAACCCCAAGTTGTGGAGCAGTTGGATGGTGGTATGAGTGTGTTCCACGCAATGATTGTATGAGCTGGCTTTTATGAGCCAGTCATCGAGGTACGGGAAGACATGGATGTGTTGTCTTCGTGAGTGCGCTGCCACTACTGCTAAGCACTTGGTGAACACTCTTTGTGCTGTTGTAACTCCGAATGGGAGTACTTTGAATTGATAGTGCTGCTCGTCTATTACAAATCTGAGATACTTCCTGTGAGCCTTGTGAATGTGAATGTGGAAGTATGCGTCCTTGAGTTCTAGAGTAGCCAGGAAGTTGTTTTGCAGCAGGAGCGGAAGGACTTGTTGGAGTGTGACCATGTGAAAATGGTCTGACTGTATGTATATATTTAGCGGTCTGAGGTCTAGAATAGGCCTCAGAGAGCCGTCCTTCTTTGGAATCAGAAAATATAGAGAGTAAACCCCCTTGTTTTGTTGGTGCAGAGGAACTGGTTCTATTGCACTTTTTTTCTAGCAGGGATACTACTTCTTGCTTGAACAGTGATAGATGTTCTTGTGACATTGGACGCTGTTTGGGTGGTATGTTTGGGGGGTATATGTTAGTTCTAGACAGTAACCTGACTGAATAATTTGTTGCACCCACCCGTCTGATGTGATGTTGATCCAGGCAGGCAGGAATTGTTGAAGTCTTCCCCCCACAGGAGTGGAATGATGGGGGGAAGGGGAGGAAAGTCATTGGGTAGGGGTAAAGGCAGAGCGTGAGTTGTTGTTTTTGCCTCTGCATTTGTTATTGTTACCCCTGTAACCCCCTTTCTGGTAGCCCTTAGTGAATGTGGATATAGATTGACCAGGGGTTTTGTAGGAAGTGGAGGGACTCTCTGAGGAGTAGCCTCTTGTGCTGCCTCTGTATGATGAGCGACGAAAGGAAGGTCTGGGACCTTGCTGCTGCAAGGCTCCCATAGATTTTGCTGTATCAGTGTCTTTTTTCATTTTCTCTAAAGACACGTCAACATTTGGGCCAAATAAATGTGTCTCATCAAATGGCTGATTAAGGATGGAGTTTTGAACCTCAGGTTTAAATCCTGAAATACGTAGCCAGGCATGTCTACATAGTAGGGTGCTGGTATTGATTGCCCTTGAGGCGGTATCTGCAGCGTCTAGGGCACAACGGATGGTAGTATTAGTGATATTTTTACCTTCCTGTATAAGTTCATTAGCCCTGTTTTTGTATTTGTCTGGTAGGTGCTGCATTATGGACTCTAGTTCATCATAATGTGCCCTGTCATATCTTGCCAGCAACGCTTGGGTGTTGACAATGCTCCAGATGTTAGCTGCTTGTGCGCTGTTCTCTTGCCGGAGGCGTCAAGGAACTTAGATTCTTTGTCTGGTGGTGAGGCCTCACCTGATGTCTGGGAATTAGCACATTTACGTGCATTAGACACTACTAGAGAATCTAATTGTGCTGGACCTTTAATATAAACTGGATCTGTAGGGGCAGCTTTATATTTTTTCTCAATGAGAGGATTGAGGACCCTAGCCCCGACAGGTTCCTTAAAAACCTCTGTTGAGTGCTTGATGACACCCTTAAGCATTGGTAAAATGACAGTAGACCTTTGTGTGTTATTAAAAGTGTCTCACAGGAAATCTTCCTCCGCTGCATCCACCCCATGATATTGTGCAGCTCTTTGGACTAATAGGTTAAACCCAATAGTGTCCACTGGTGGATAAGGTCTGGAAGGGTATACATCATCTTGTGGGACGTAAGGCACATCAGGGGGTGTTGTAATCATCCCATGGATTAGGTGACTGAGGAGGACTATTGGTGCCTGCTGGGTCATGTGCACACCCACCTATATCGTCAGAATCTGTGTCTGCATCATCATCTGGATTAGTAGATGGTGTAGGTGAATGATGTGGTGGAGGAGGTGTAGGAGGAGGAACAATAGGGGGGTTGTGGAGAAGGGACCCTTAATAGAGAGATTGCAATGTCCTTCTTCTTTGGAGGGGGAGGAGGTGCGGACGCCTCAAGTGGTCTCTTCTTGGAGCTGAGAGTCAATTGTCAGGTTTTAGGATCCTTTACAAGAGTTTTCTGATTGGGATCAGGTGTAAAAAGTTCTTCTGCGTGGGGCAAATCCTTCGGCGTCGAAGTTTTAGGCTCCGTAGGTTTTTTCGGCACCAAGTCGGTAGCTGGTGTCGAGTCTTTTGGATTAGGAGTGTGCCCTTTTGCAATGTCTTTCACCGGAACCGTTTTTTTCGGTTCCGGGTGTTTTTTCGGCTCCGACGTGTGTGAATCTGGCGATTTGGGCGGTTTTTTACTCGGCTCAGAGTGCGGTTTCGGCATCAATGAGCCACTGCCAGTCTTCGGCGCCGTGTGCTTAGGTGTCGGAGCAACGGTCGGCGTAGCATAGGAAGATGGCTTCTTTTTCGGTGTCGGTATATTGCTGGCACCAGGATTAGGCCGGCTCAAGCCCGAGCCACCTGCCCGAAGGCAGGGCGTGGGAAGCAGTGTCTCGGTGTGCACCCAGGCCCGAAGGTGAGGGTGTGACCGAAGCCTTTTTTGAGGGTGTCGGGGAAGGGTTGGGGTCGACAGTCTTACTTACGACCCGTTGAGCTGGAGAGATGTCCTTGACGTCGGAGTCTTCGGCATCTGAGGATCCGATACTCTCTTCGGCGTGCTGGTGTTCTAGCACGTTGACGCCCTCTTCGAAGATGTCGTCAGGAATCGAAGCTAACGAGCGAGCCATAGTTCTCCGAGCTCGTCGGCCTCGAATGGTTTTCTTGGAGCGGAATGAGGCACACGCCGAACAGTCTTTGGCCTCGTGCTCCGGTGAGAGGCAAAGGTTGCACACCTCATGTAGGTCGGTGTGGGGAAACTTCGACCCACATTGAGGACACTTCTTGAATGGCGTTCTTTCCATGAGCCAGAAAGCAAGGCCCAGGTAGGCCCGAAGGCCTTCGTCGACGACCGGAATCGAAGACTTCGAAGTGGTAGAGAATCGCGCCGATGTAGCGCGATCGAAACAATGCCGTCGAACTGGGTGAGGATTGCGCGCCGAAGGAAATCGGTTCTAAACTGGAGCGCAGGAAACACATCCGAGCCCGATGGCGGAAAAAAAACAATCTGGGGATGGAGCCAATGCCCATGCGCAATGTGGTCCTGAGGAGGAGTCACCTATCTCGTGACTTCCAAAGAACTTTTCAGGACAACAACAAACCGCAAACATTCGGGCCCAACACTAGGTGGCAATCTATGCACAGTGTGCAATCTGCAGCTCATTTGCCTCGAACATAGAAGGACATCACAATTCATGCTAGCTTCAATATTAGAGGCAAATCTGTGAGGAACTAATTCCCAGCAGAGAAGAAAATGACTATTAAGAGGGAACGCCTATAAGTGTACTTTACAGTCTAGAGCTTGTGTAATATATGGCATGGGGAGGGTGAAGACGTGCCAGGAAAGGCAAAAAGCTGCAACAGAACATTTGTGTATTTGCTTTACAGTTGAGCTAATGTAGCTATTTTCTAGTAAGTTATGCATCCAAATACAGTAGACATTTTACAAACAAAACCAAAACGCCACAGAGCACTTAAAAACATCAGCTACGGAGGAGCTACGCGAGCATCAAAGATGGCCACGTAGGCCGGTGCCTCCGTGAGACCCGCGCCTGGCCCACAATATCCTGAAGTTCTCCTGTGGTGCCGTGGGGGGTACCAGCTAGCGGAGGAGAAGCGGTGCACATTGACACCGCTCCGGGCCCGCTACGAGGTCGTCGGAAGCCGAGGCGGCGCGTCCCTGAAGTTCGGGCCTCCATGTCGGCTGGAGCCGGGGGCTCGCGAGTTAGACAACACCCGGGGCGGCGACCCAAAATTGTCGGTCGCGCCCGGGTCTGGAAAAATCACTGACCGCGGCTCTGATGCAGGTGAGGGGGTGTGTCGGGGGCGGTGCAGAGGAGCATTCCCCCCCCCCCCTTTGGCCCTTGAAACAGACTGGTGGCTATTGGTGGAGCCCGGGGGGGGGCGCCCGGCCCTGACGGAGGAGGGCGGAGGAATACAGAGTGTCTGGCCAGACTTGGAAAGAGTGGTGTTTTGGGGCACACCCTTGTAAGGCAGCAGATTTCATCCGCTGCCAGCGGCATTGATATCAGCAGGGGCCGGAGGGGACGCAGTGCTGCGAGGACGCAGTTCTGATGAGACGCGCCGGGTTGGTCCTAGCTTGGAGATGTCACACCCTGGGGGGCCGCCTCGGTGACCTGTGACCCCTGGTTGGTGCAGTATATTGCTGGAGGTCCCGGAGGCTGGGGATTCGGGGCCTGACTCCGCAGTTTGGAGCCGCGTCTAATGGTGCTGGGCCCTCATCCATGGAGTGTGAACTACTGGTGTGCAGTGTGAGAGACAATAGTTAGCCCCCCCCCCTTCCCTCCCGCTCACGTTCCCTCCCCCCCGGGGAAAGAAGAAGACTTGAACTGTGTATAAGTTGAACACAGAGTGTATGCCCCAGGAGGGCGACGGCCCAGGAAGGTGGTCGCTTGCCGGACGGGGTGCATTCTATGGGGGAAGTGAGTAAGACATATAATAGTTCGACGAGACGGGAGCAGGTGGCGGCAGTTACAATAAGGAGAGTAGACGGGGAGCGACTCCACATACGCGGTCCGCATAGAGGTGTATGGCTTATGATGTGGGTGCACAGCGAGGGGGCCATAGGAAACACGGAGGATTGGTCCACAACGAATACTGGATTGCACTGGTGAGCGAGAAGTGGAGTGACACGCGGCGCAAATACAGGCTCAGGAGATAGCGGGCTGGTGGAACTGGGTCAGCTGTGGTGGGGAGATCCTCGGCGGTGGAGCTGCATATGTACGCCTGAGACGGGCGTGGATGGCCTGGAGTCTATACAGGGGCTAGACCAGACAGATTGGATTGGTGAAGGCCTGGGTATAATTGTGGTCTGGTGGTCTATTGTCGTGGCCGAAGTGAAAGTAGGCTTGGAACTGTCCGAGTGAAGAATTAAGATGGCGACTAAACCGGAGGGTGAGAAACAGCAGTCCAGATCAACTAGGGGGTCTCGTTACGTCCAAACCAATAAGTTGGACCAGTATACGCAGCCCAGGGGCTCGCCTCCTGGGTCGGGAAGATTACAAGACAGGAGTGATGAGTCCTCGGGCCCTGCATTGGAACCCACACTGCAAGACGTAATGGCCGCCATAGATGGGGTTAAGACCTCCCTTGGGCAGAAGATGGAGTCACTGGACCACAAGTTAGACACTGTGACCATAGAGGTCACCTTAATCCGAGCTGATCTCACCAAAACAAGTGAGAAAGTGAAGTCGTTAGATATCAAAACTGCGAGCCTGACGGATGACGTATCGCAGCTGCAGCAGGAGGTTCGGAACCTTGATGCCTCTAGTGACTTGGCGAGCCGCAAGCTGGATGAATACGAAGGAAGGGCCCGGAGAAACAACGTGCGCATAACTGGAATCCCGGAGAAAGCCGAGAGTTTGACCCCTGACCTTTTTGTGGAAGACATTATCCTTAATCATATGAAACCGAAAGGGGTGAGAAATTTCTTCACGATAGAGCGGGCACACAGAGTCCCGGGAGGAAGGCCGCGACCGGGGGCCCCACCTCGTCCAATGATTGCAAGGGTGCTCAACTTTAGGGACAGAGACGCTATCCTGTAGGCCTCCAGATCCGGGGGCCCCCTGAAATATGAGAATTCCACCCTTAACTTTTTTCCAGACTTTACTCAGACAGTCCAGAAGCAGCGGCAAAGTTTCCCTGGTGTCAAGAAGCGACTCAGAGATAAAGGATTTAAATACGCCATGATGTTTCCTGCTAAGTTGCGAGATGAGGTTGAACGAAAGGTTTGGTTCTTTGACAATCGGAAATTGCCTCAGACTGGTTGGAGAGTCTTCCTCTCCCCGGGGGGAGCCCCGGAGGTGGAGCGGCGAGGATGGAGATGGCTCACAGGAACAGGAATGATGAGTACAGCCGTCACTTGTGATTTATGGTCTTGTGGAGGAGGGGGGCCACGTGCGAGACATTTCTTCGGGTATGCGCCTTGAGATTGAGAGTTATAACATGCGCAAGATATAATATCCTATAAGCGGGGGCGGGGATACGGGTTCTGACTTCCTCCTCAGATCTACTTTTAGATAGTTGGTTAGTTAGAATATGGGGCGACAGGCATACTGCAAATTGGGGGTTGGCGAAAGCCGCCAGCAGGGGTGCAGGGTGGGGGGAGGAGGGAAAGGAAAGTTGTTGCATGATGGTTGTTTTCTTTTTCTTTTTTCCTTTCGTTAGGAGACCGAGGAGTAGTAGTATGGTGTGTTATTCTTTCCTTTTTTCTTTTTGCATCAGGTGAGAATGAGGTGATCTGCGGTTTTTGTGTGGGTCCGATGACGCAGGTTAGTCAGGGATGAAGGTGCTAGGCTGGAACGTGATTGGTCTGGGAGATTAAGCGAGGGGTGGTTAATCAGCTCATTAGAAGGCATGTCCCAGATGTGGCACTATTACAAGAGAGAGACCTTGTGGGTAACCGCTGCATGGCACTCCATAAAGGGGGCTATAAGTAAGTGGCACACGCTGGATTTACTACTGGCTCCAGAGGGGTGGGAGTTTTGGTTAAGAATTCCTTTCCTATGGCAATACAGTCAACATGGCTCGATCAGAGGGGTAGGTATGTTGGTGTGTCAGGACAAGTATGGGGAAGGACAGTTATCCTTTTGTCAATATATGTACCGCCTGGTCTACAGTCCGACACCTTCCGCGACCTGAGTACTGTGTTTCTTACCTTGCCTACTGGCCTTTTGATATTGGGGGGTGATTTTAATGCGGTGCTAGACGGGGAGGCCGATAGGAATCCGCCGCGAGCACTTCAACCATCGCAAAGATGGCTCTCGAACTTCCTTGAGACATTGGGACTGGTGGATAGTTGGCGTGTACGTAACCCGACACAAACACATTTTACCCACATATCAGCGGCACACAAGAGTTTGTCCAGACTAGACTACATATTGCCACCAGAGGCTATGGCGCCCACTGTTCAGGAGGTACGGTCGCTAGGTAGAGGTATATCCGATCATACTCCACTATGGTTACATCTCGCGTTTGGACAGACTGCGGTGGGCAGAGTGGCCTCTATTAGTGCATGGCAATTAAAAGATCCGACTAGCAAAAAGGAGGTTATTCAGATGTCAGATCGCTATTTTCGGGAAAATGAGGGTACTGTTGAATCGGCACAGACCCTTTGGGAAGTGTACAAAGTAGTGGCAAGAGGAGAGGTCTTATCCTTGGTAGCGGGGAAGAAGAGGAAACGTCAGGCTGAGGTGGCTAAGATGGAAGATGAAGTGGTGAGATTAGAGGAGAGGGTGGCTAGAACGTCAGCACCGAAGGATATCCACCATCTGAAGCTACGTCAGGATGAATATAGAGGCCTAGCTAGAGATAGAACAATAGCTCAAAACGAAGCCATACAGAGCAGAATATATGGGCATGGAGATAAAGCCGGTAAATTGATTGCGTGGCTTGAACACGAGGAGCGGGTGTCAAGGTTGGTACCTGAGATAGAGGGGACCGATTCAGACATATTGACGGACCCACAAGCGGTGGCTGACACATTTTTAGAGTAATACAAGGGTATATATACCGCCGGCAGAGGATTTACTGAGGCTGAGAACAGTGAAATGATCAAAGATATTGTCATGCCAGGGTTATCTGCAGATAAGGATTATTTAGACTCCCCCCTCACGGACGATGAAGTGGCACGGGCAATCGGGGGGATAAAATCCGGTAAGGCGACTGGCCCTAACGGGATACCGATAGAGTTATATAAGTTGAATGCTCAGAAGCCTGCCCCGTATGTCCATGCTATGTTCTTGGAGAGTAAAGAGAAGGGCCAGCTCCCTTACGACCAGCGTGTGGCAAATATAATGGTTATTCATAAAACAGGTAAACCCAGGACGCAGTGCTCTTCTTATAGACCCATCTCGCTTCTCAATGCAGAGCCCAAAATTTTAGCAAAACTGCTGGCTACTAGATTGGTCAAAGTGGTCACAACCCTCATACACCCCGATCAGTCCGGCTTCGTGCCGCACCGTAATACGGCTCTGAACCTGCGGAGGCTGCATGGGATTCTTGGGGGTTCTTCGAAAATACAGGAGCCGGCGGTCCTGGTGTCTTTGGACGCCACCATGGGGTTTGACAGGGTTGAATGGAACTATCTGTTTGCGGTTCTGGCAAAGCTGGGTTTTGGAGGAGAGTTTATTGGGTGAGTACGGCTGCTATACACTAATCCCCTAGCCAGAGTGGTAGTTAATAATTGCAGATCAAGCGATTTTTCACTGGAGAGGGGCACGAGACAGGGATGCCCGCTGTCCCCGCTACTTTTCGAGCTGGAGCCGCTGGCAGCATGGGTCAGGTGGGATCGATCGATACGGGGCTTGAGGTGGACACCAGGCTGGGAGGATAACATCTCGTTGTACGCCACTGATATATTGCTCTACCTTACCAACCCCAGAGCGTCTTTGATTTGTTTCCTGGATGTGCTTGCCATTTTTGGCAGGTACTCTGGGTTTGCTATCAATTGGTCGAAGTCTGTCCTTTTTGTTCTGGCGGGCGGGCCCCCAGTAATTCCGCAGTCATGCCCTATTCAGATAGAGTTGACAGGGTTTAAATATCTGGGTATCTATATAACGATGGACCCGAAGCTGAGATACATCAATCATTCGGGCTCCCCCTTGAGCAGGTTTAGGAAAGATGTGGAGCGCTGGAGAGCCCTTCCGCTTTCATTGCTTGGAAGGGCGGCGTTTTTTAAGATGACGGCCTTGCCTCGATTTTTGGATGCACTACAGAACTCAATGGACCCAGTGCCTGTCTCCTATTTCAGGGAGATCGAGGTGCTCCAGAGACAACTTCTCTGGGATGGCAGACCCCGAATAGCATTCGTGAAATTAACCCTCCCGTGTTATGACGAGGGAATTGGACTCCCAGATTTACGAAAGTATTATTGGGCGTCGCAATTAGCAGCTGTGAACCATGTGGTCTGTGGTCCCCCTGGAGACCGGGATACGCCATGGATCGCGGACTGGCGCCGGGTGGAGATATTAACAGAGCTTTGTACGCCAAGCCAGGGCGATTTGAGTTGACAGGCCCAACGGCACATGTAGTACTGGAGTGGCACGCCGCTAATAGATATTTAGGGTAGGAGGGTAGATTGACATTGGCAACCCCCCTGTTTAATTCGGAGAGACTCGGGAGCTTGTGGAAAACCAAGGAGTTCGATAAGTGGGAACTTATAGGGATTGCCCAGATAAAGAATATGTGGGGAGCAGATAAGTTCCCGTTTGACTTTCTTAAGCAACAGTACAGTATGCACGATAATGAACATTATCGATACCGACAGGTGAGACATGCTCTCCTTCCCCTCTTGAAGATCGAGTACTTGACGGGCACCTTCCTGAGAAATATACAAGAAATTAGTTAATATGGAGGACCCGTTGGGACGTATTAGAGAGCAGTGGAATGCAGATGGGCTGAAATTAGACGACGAGGATTGGGTGGTGGCAGTTTCCTCTCATAGAGTAGTGGCGATTCAGATGAGGCTTCGCTTGGTGCAGCTAAAGAACTTGCACAGATCATATATCACAGGACCCCGGTTGGTGCGTATGGGGTGAGCGGAGATTGTAGGAGGGAATGCGGGGAGCCTGGCACTTTCATGCATATTCTTTGGCATTGTGGGGTGATTCAGGCGTACTGGATGAAAGTTCATGACGAGATGAAAGAGGTACTGGGGGAGGCCATGCGTCCGGAAGCTCGGAGGTGTTTACTGAACGTTTGGGAACCCACAGATCTGAGTGTGAGCCAGAGGCAATGGGCAACGCTTGCATACATGGTGGCAAATCGAAATATTGCTCAGCTACGGGGTGCGAGTCAGCCGCCTCGGGTCTCCAGATGGGCCGAAGACTTGGACTGGTGTATGTTTAGGGAAAAGTCTGTATGTGGCCAGGGGGTGCCCGGAGAAATGGGTGAGGGTTTGGGGGGCGTGGAATAGCCACCGTGGAGAAATTTGTGAACCACCGGAGTCACGAGCGGTATCAGAGGCACAAGAATCCCCATGATCCCATCGCATGCAAATAGTTGTAAGTGATTCTGTACATGGGACACGCGGACCTACACGATAAGAAAATTGTGGTTCACCTGATACTTGTTTATTTTGTATTATTGTTATTTTGTCAATAAAAAGAGTTTAAAAAAAAACATCAGCTACAACAAAGTACTACCAGAACGTCATTTTCAGAGACTTAAATCTACTTGTTTAAACAAAAAGCTGAGCTTAAATCCATCACCTTCATTTTATGCTAAAGCAAAGACTCAACAAATGATTAGGGTAGTGATGCCATTATTTCTGCCATGTTTGACAGGGCATTTGAACTTAGAGGATTTTTACCTTATGCTTTTAAATAAAAGGCTCTTGGGCAGTGTGAGATTACATACAAGAGGAGTGCACCCTACTTAGTTTCCATTTGGTGACCCACAGCCGAATGGATTGCAGTTTCAGTACTGGTGAAGGTCGAGAACCAAGGCAATAGGGACATGTTGTAGAGAAATAGTAACAGTAGTTGAGAATGAGGGAGATTGGAAATGGCAAAATGGCGAGGCAGGCAGCTGACGAGAGAAAAAGCAGTGAGACGACAGCCAACCAGCACTTCCCCAGTAATAAGTGAGTAAAGGCAATTTAATGCACAGAAAAAAAGTACAAAAAGTGCCAAAGGTCATGCAAATAACTTGCTGTACACAATGTCAAACATATAGAATTGCACATTCAACAGATATGTACAAATAATAAATGTACATCATCATTCAAGTACAAACTTAATATTCAGAATCTGGTGAAAGTATCAATGTAGGCCATCAGAATATGTATTTTACAAAAAGGTAGACTATGCCTCTGTAATAAAAAAAGAGTTAAATGGCATCACCTGTTGAAAGACTTGCAAACAGAATCTCCAAGTACAGTAGACCAAAAATAGCAAAGATGAGCAAGGTTCTAAAGTACCTAGATCACTGGAAGAAAAAACAAAAACCTCATAACTTCTACAATGTAGAACCATAAGTTAGCTAAATCAATTGCTGATTCTGTAGTTAATTTGCCGTGGAACTCTATCCTGCATATTTTATCACTACTTGGCTAGCACCAGAACAGTCCTGTGTCTGTAGTTGGATCCTGACATCACTGATATCCATCTTATAATTCTTTTGGATTTGAAAACAGTTATCCTTACAGACTGCCTTTCCTTACTGTGAAAAATAAACAGGATTTATCTGAATCTATGGAGGACCAAGCACTCCTGATTGGCTCTCATCGACAGCTATGCAAATATAAAAAGGAATGCAACTATGTCTTGAAACTCAGCATCAGTTAGGCAGACGCAACAAAAATAATAATGAGCCATCCAAGTAAGTGGGTCAAAGGAGTGGAGTTCCACGAGGTAGTTCAGCAGAACAGAGCTGGCAAAGTGACCTTGTCTGCAGACTTGTGAACTGATGCAGTAATACCAGTATGGACAGAAGTCTATGACTGCCTGGCAGATGTCCAACAGGGGAATACTCGGTGGAAGAGTTGCAGTGGTGACACTCAGGTGGAATGGGGCTGAAGGCCCACAGGAGGACCCTTTTTGGTCAAGGCATAACACTTTTAATATGGATATCGATAAAAATTAACTTTTGTTATTAATAAAATCACCCGTCCTGAACTCCACATCTACCTCGACACAGGAGTATATAGTCAGGCAGGCCCTGGGAACTAGGCCCGGGATTCCGGATTGATGGGTCACAGGTGAGAGGATGCATAGCTGGCAGGCAAACAAACAGGCAGGAAACTCTTGATCAATCCTACAAATAGGCACAGCGACATCACAATGGTTAGGGGGAGATTGCTCCCAATAAAGCACTCTTGGCCCAAGGGGGTATGCACACTTAGAAAAACACCATAAAGTCAGATGCCACATAAGTTAGGAACACATAGCTAATCAGGAGCTAGCACACGTACTTATCACAAGCTCCCCCTACCGGACATTTGCACACATTCACCACTGGCCATACGGTGTCCACACAAGGTTGAGACCCACCTGTGGTAACCGTTTGACCAATAATTTATGACTAAGGCAGCAACCAACATTCCTCACAATATATGGTACGCCAGACCAGACTAACACAAACCCAATGTAAATGGAGACAGTCCTCAGACCTCGTGCCTGTAACTGTTCTCCCGGCCAAATTGTTTAATTAAACAAACTGTTCTTGTTTCGCTAAACGCCTCTTGTCTTCTGTTTTTTCTAAGGGATTCGAACCCGGGCAACAACACAAAGGATCATCCATAGAGTTAAGGTCTGCTTCTGGGTCACCGTTGCTATCTTTGCACTGCTGACTCCAACAGACATTTGATCATCAACATTGTAGTGTTCATCAATAATTTCAATAAAGAGGTTAATAGCATGTTCTGGGTCCGACGGGTGTAGCCTCTCCTCTTTAGATGGCTGCATGAGGAAAAGAACACTGGGTGACACCACATTCAGAAGAAAGGATGTAGATGCCGTAAGTTCCATCCTGCAGCTCATTGAGACAACTCGTAGCAGCGATGTAAATTGGAAAGTTTCAGAGCACAACTCTGGAGAGGCTCAAAGGGAGCAAATACCAAAAAGATTAAAACCAAATTAAGGTCCCACAACAGAATAATGGAGAGCAGTGGAAAATATGTGAAAGACCTTTTAGGAACTCATCGCAATTGATGAATTGAATAATGAGGGCGGATCAGTAAAACTTGGAGAGGCCCAAGGGGCGATAATCAACCTTTAACACTGCCTGCAACAAAGCCTGGCTAGGTTAAGTACAATATAAACAATTTTTTTTTTTAACATTTTGGCCTCTATCGACCTACTTCTACTCTCACAATGTGGCGAATTGCGCCCAATTGCCAGAATGTAAATACTTGGTAGAGTGGCAGTGAGCAGCTAGAATGACATTTGTCAGAAGGGGTGGAAGGCCGAAACTTCTCAGTAGGTGCAACTCACTGTCCATGCATTGAGGTGTACAGTATGGAGATACGGATGTAGTACATTCCCCCAGCTGCTTGGACGGAGGAAGCTGAAGTCAAGAGCATAAGCTCAGAGTTAACAGTTCAGAGTGTCAGACCCTCCAAAACCAATCAGGTGTTATCAGAATGAGCTTTACTCTGCTCAGCCTCGCTTGACAAAAAAGGTCTACAAACCATGTGCACCATTAGGCTACGAAGTTGCTGCCCAATCCTGGTGCTAAGCAAGTCATGACTATAAAGATGCTGCCGGCTGAGTTTATCTACTCCGATGCAGAGGGGGAATGTCAGATGATTTACTGTCGCAGAGAAGCAAGTAAATGCCAGCCAGGGCCAACGCCTTCAGAGAACACGAGACCACAAGCTTTGCTGCTTGGTGCAACAGATTTATGTCATGGTGCTACTCCACTATAGAATAAAGGACCCAGAACTCCACATCATTCAGCTGACCTTCACAGCTGCTAGATGGTGCATATGCTAGCATTGACAAAATCGAGGAGGGGTACGGAGAACTGCCATCTGCCACTGAAGAGCCGAAGAAGCATTTTGGGACACACTGATCTTGTCTGAAAGGCATCACAATGGTTGGGGGTCACTAAAAACACAAATTTCAAAGAAGGAACCACAATAGCCAAAATGCACAGAACACATTGTGAAAAATAAGCCAGAAGACAAAATAACATCAAAACCATTATATATGGAACTGCAAGTCTCATCTGAAATGTTGTGATCATGGTCAAAATTTCCCAGACTTCCAGTAGAGTTGGAAAGCCTTTTAAGTCGACCATCTCCGGAAAAGCCTCAATAAGGGGCAGAGTCTGTTAAGATTAAAGATGAAATTTTGGATTGTCCGTTGAAAACGCCAGGTTGGACAATAACTATTTTGTGTTTTGCAGGTGGTCTGAAATTAGCAAAGACAAGACAGCCTTCAACAGCTAGTGGTCAAAATACATGAAGGCCTAAATGCCCAACCTACAGAGAAGGGTGGTCACCCCCTGCCTGGTCACCTTTGTAAGGGCATGAAGGGCAAATGAAAGGCAGGAAACCAAGACAGTAAAATGGAAGTGGTGTGATCCCACTACAAAACAGAGATACTTTCTGTTGGGCAGCAGGACTGGCACATGAAATTACCATTCTGCATGTCCAGGGAGCCACCCCAGCCTCGTGGTACATGGCCAGCAAAATCTGTTCGAGGGTCAGCAATTTGAATTTTTCCTTCTTGAAGAAGGAGTTCAGGAACATAGAGACTAAAATCTGTTTGAAGTACAAGGTCTTCGTGGACCAGAAAGTACCGTAACAACTAATACTCCACTCTGCCTCAGGCACAATCTTGCGTGATCCACTGATGTCCAAGTGTGAACAGGGGGAATTTAAGGGGTTGGTATCAAGAAAGGGAAGGATATAACTAACTTTGACACTATGAAGAACCCATTGCTCTGAAGTGATCAAGGACTAGTAGAGCATACAATACTGCTTTCTACATAGAACTGGACCCAGAAGCTGGCGAGAGGGCACACTAAATGGAATAGGAAGCATTGCCTTGAGAAGAGAAGGCAGAAGACTGATGCTGCTGTTGCTATCCTCCACTGTTGAAACTGTTTATACCCCCAAAAAATAAAATGACAGCACCATTTCCTGACAAGGTTGCCACTGGCAAAAGTGAGGCCCCCTAGAGTAACCAAAACTTCTCTATTGCTGGTGGAACTGCTGGGACAGAAAAAAAAAATCCCAAGGAGGTTGATGTAGCTCTGCTATTTCTGAAGCACTTCAGGGTCACAACGGCGCCCCTTTCACCAAAATGTTTGGCCAAGCAAAAGGCATATCCATCAATGATATCCAGACACATCAGAAATTCCGGTTGAGTGCAGCCAGGCAAAATGTCTAATTAAGGCACAGGTGCCCATATACCAAGAGCTGCCGAATCAGTGGTGTCCAGTCCTGATGGAAGAAAGTGTTTAGCTGTGTTGTCGTTGTCATCTTTCATCCTGGACAGTTAGAGGAAAACAGCATGAGCAAAACCTCAAGCACCACTTCCAAGAGGAATAAGTTAATTACTTTTGGTAAAGCCGCTTTCCAGCAGACCCTCTATCTAACTGTATGACTGAAGATTGCTCACCTGGTGAATATTCCCCTATGTATCAAACTGGAACATAAAACTCAAAATAAGTACTCCTGTATATACGTGGCATCGTGCAGCTGCACACCAACATCATTTTACGCCAGCAGTGGCAAGTGGGGGCTACTTAGCGCCAAGAAACCGTATGGTGCACGCTGCGCTTTATAAATGTTTTAAATTAGAATTAGAATTAGAAATTAGAAATTACATATAAGCCCCACTACAAGAGCCCCGCAGGCGACCTGACATTAGTTGCTTTCCAAGGCTTGTCCGCACCCTCACACGTAAAGCAAATTGGCATGACCAGTGCGCATCTCTCTAGGTTGGAAGTTCTCTAAATGGGAAAAGAAGTCCATTAATCTGAACACTGTGGTGGGGGGGTCGTAAGGATTGAGTGTCTACCAGAAAGAACATTACCCAAGTTAAGGAACTTGTTCTTCGAATGGCTACTTCTAACCGCAGATTCAACACCTTGTAAATAGATACCACAGCTGTAGCCTCCCTCGGTGTTGCGTCTCTAGAATAGCTCAAACCATAAAGCAATGCAGAACCAAACGGGTGAAATGCCCATCCCTGACTAACTTGACTATCAAGGCAAAAGTGTTTTGTGAACGTGTGAACAGATGTCCACATAGTCTGGCAAGATACCCAGAATATGTACCAGAGTGCTAGTTCTAGTGCAGCAGCAGCAGTCTTGGCTAGGTGGAATAAGCTCTCAATCCTTCGGGTGGCTGCTTTTTATCTAGAGCACAGCAGATTTTTATGCACAGGCCTATCCACCCTAAGATAGTTTTTCTGCACTGCCTTGCCATTTTTTGCTCCTGAGGGGACCACAAAGGGGTGATCGTCCATCCGATTGTTCTTGGTAAGAACAATGTAGAAACTGAGAGCTGTCTTGGGGTCCTAACGATGGAGTCTTTCAAGGGATGAGGCAGACTGAAAAGTCAGAAGGGTGATAGCCTGCTTGGAAAGGTGTTGCTACCTTCGGCAGAAATGCAGCTGGGATTCTCAACACCAGTTTATCAACAAAGAATGTTGTGTAAGGCAGCTGGACCAGGAAACCCTGCAGCTCATTTGTGTGACAAGCTGATGTTAACAGAACCAGAAAGACCGTTTTCAGGGTCAAGAGCCATAATAGATAGAGGTGCATTGGCCCAAATGGGGTACATATAGGAAAAGTGAGAACCAAATTCAGTCCCCCTTCAGCATCACAAAAGGCATTGGCAAAAACATATGAAATCTCATCACAAGAGGTGATTAAACAAAGAAGGCTGATCCAGCAATCTCAAAAAAGCTGACAGAGCCAACAAACAGTCAATAATGTCCAAAGCAAGTCACTGCTGATCTAACAACGAAACAAACACTTTAGCCAGCTTAGCTTGTAGAGGGTCAATCTGATGGGTGCCAACTCAAGCCACAAACCTGTCTCAGCACCCAGCATAGACTGATTTCGTAGATCGGTGAATGTTTGCTAGAATCCCATAAACAACGTTGGAAGGAAGATTGAAGGAAAATAGATGCCACTGCTCAATTTCCAAGCATGGTGATGCAGCCCTACAGATGCCGGAGTGCAGGACCCTGCCCTGCTGATGCAACAGTAGAACCTTCTGAAGCATCAGCTGGATAGGAAGACTGATGCTCATGCCCAGAAGCTCTGGATACCACACTCTTGGCCCAATTCAGAGTCACGAGGATGACTTGGGCCTGGTCAGTCTTGATCTTCTTCAGATCTCGAGCCAGGAGGGGTAGAAGCAGGAATGCATGCAGGAGTCTCAAACTCCACTGTAGGCGGAAACATCTCCAAGAGAGCTTTTTTGAGAACTCTAGTGTGCAAAAATGCTGCAATTGCGCATTTTAGGCAATGGTGAAACGATCAAGCCAGGGTTATCCTTATTGCTGGCACTCTGCCTCCAAAGGAAACTGCCATTTGCTAGGGGTTGGCAGCAGAGTTCATCCGCCCTGGCTTTTAAATATCCTGCCAGGTGGTTCCCAAACAGGGAAATGCCCTGGTGAGTCAGCCACTTACAGAGGCACACATCTCCAACAGAGTGACATGGAGGTGATTTTCGAAATGGAGACTAGAGTCCCCTAATCTCCATCATTCGCAGAGGATTCCCTCCCCCCCAAAAATGCAATGACATCAGTCACTAAAGTCAGCTATGGGAGGAAGAAGGTTAGGTTCTGGTCTGGTTATAATCCCCCTAAACAAGCAATGATGCATCAGTCACTAATGTCCGCTCTGGGAGTGAAAAGGTCTGCCTCTGGTCAGGTTGTAATCAAGCAGCCACCACTGCAGATCTTGTGCAGCATCCTCCAAATTATGAATGACATTTGATGGGTTTAGTTGGTGCTGGGCCCACTGAGACCTCAGATCATACTGCAGAAGCTGCATATGCCACCAGGAAAAGTGGACAAGCAAGAAACATGAGGTCAACAGGACAAGAAGCCTCGGAGCTATTTGACGGAGAACCCCAAGGATATCAAAAGTTTTGTTATTCTCTTGATGTGGTGTAGAACTAAACGGCGAGCAGTACATACTAAAAAAGTGGAGGGAAGAAGAAGCAGAGGTACATTCAGCTTTCAAGAGATACTGGTTATCTATCAGAAAAGGAAGGGGGGAATGAAACACAAGTCTCAATACCAGAGTCTCAGAACATTTTGTCTCAAGTGACAAGACCCGATGACGACGCTATCCACCAAACCACACTAAGCAGAGATTACATACACCGCAGTCTGTGAAAGTGTGGTTTAAGGTCTCAGTTCAGAGACTTTGGTACTGGAACTAAATGGAGAGCATGCATTTAACATCCAGTAGTCGAGGTAGGGGAAAACGGGTATCCACAACCTCCGAAGATGGGTGGCAACCACACCCATCATTTTTGTGAACACCGGAGGGGCGCTGGGTAAAGCCGAAAGAGAGCATGGAAAACTGAAAATGCTCTTGGCCAACCTTGAACTCCAGGAAATGACTGGTGGACTGCATGATAAGCACGACCTGTAGGTACAAGGAAGCAAACCAGTTGCCCAGATCCAGGCCAAAGTGAGCATTTTGAATTAGTCCTTCTGCAAGGAAGGCATTTAGAGGGTGAAGAGCTAAACAAGGCTTAGGCCTTCATCCATCTTCGGCACAAGGTAATAGCGCAAGTAACAATCCATATATATTTCACAGCCCGGAACCCTCTTAAAAGCCCCTTTCAACAGCAGAGCTCGCACCTTTCGAAGTATGATAGATAGATGCTCCTCTGAAAGTCACTCTGATATAGAAGGAAGCTGGAGTCGGTTGAAAAGGAAATGAAGAGTACAGCATTGCTGGACAATCTGGAGGACCCATCAGTTGGTTGTGCAGGAATGTTTTGGAATGCCACCATGAGAGAAACAGCTGAAATCTGCCTCCCACAGGGTAGTTGTGCACTGCTAACGGAAAGCTAAAGCAGCTTTTAGGTTGATGCCAAGGGGAGGTAGACTGAAACAATCGGTGCCCCTGGTGACCAGCAAGTTGCCTACTTAGCCACAAAAGGACTGTGGGAATGTGTTTTGGAATACTCAAAACCCTGCGTAAGGTTTGGGGAGACTGTAGCAGGGATAGGGAGAACTGGTGTTGCCTATACGCCAACCCTCTTGTGTAACCTCCAAAAGGGTCGAAACTGATAAGGACACTGTCTAGGAGGGGATCGAAAGCCCCAAATAACATGCTGTGACTGAATGTTCTTAAAAGATTTCAAGGGCAGAATCTGCTTTTTCCCCGAAATAGACAGGATCCATCAAAATGCATAACCATAAAGGATGTCTGCACCACCCCAGAAAAGCCCATGCATGGCATTCGCGGGCGCCCGCGCATGCGCATTTCTCGCAAGAACACCGACGAAGGCTACAAGCCGAAACGCGTCCGTTTGCGTCCCATTAAAGACGTTCTACTAAACGTTTCCCCAGTGTTGAGTGCGGCTTATTTTCCATTAGATTCTGGCCAGATTTGATATATATGTGTGTATATACATACATACATACATACATATATATATATATGTACATACATACATACATACATATATATATATATATATACACATACATACATACATATATACACATACATACATACATATATATATATATACACATACATACATACATATATACATACATATATATATACACATACATACATACATATATATATATATACACATACATACATATATACATACATACATACATACATACATACATACATACATACATATATATATATATATATATATATATATATATATATATATATATATATATATATCCAAGTTTACCGCATCTTGATTCAGATCGCTTTCGAAACACCTCGCGGACACGGACCAGTTAAGTGCAGAATTATTTATTCAGCAGAGTAATCGCATGACGTTTCGGCTCTGTAGAGCCTTGCTCACATGACAACGTTCACAATGCAAAAGCTCATTTTTAAAGTGCAAGTGACCAATCAAAGTAACACCACGTGATTGCACATAGTCATACAAGAAAGATTCCATAAACATTCCCATTTTACCGTAAAATACAGGCTGTTGAATTTAACAATGAGAAAAAAATAATAAATATATATATATAGCATTTGAATTAAAAGCACTCATGGTAAAACTTTGTTATATCGGTAAAATACCAACATTGACAGCTGCTTAGATAAATGTAACCAGTTTAACCCGGACTCTCACTCTAAAGGATCAACGCATAATGTGCAAAATCTGCTATAAAGTGCAAGTATGCAATGTAAACAAAAAACCAACAAACCACAAAACCACAATTTGGGTATGCAGTTAATCTGATAAAGTGCATATGCATGAATTCCTGTGCAAAATCGCAATATGTGCAAAATCGCCATTGGTACAATTCATCAATACGTGCAAAGCTCGCAATATGTAAACATTCATTATATATCTTGCAGATCCAAAAGTATATATATATATACATATATATATATATACACACATATATATATAACAACGACCTCCTGTCCATAGAGTGGCAGCCGTTTGACTCCCACTCGGTCCGCTCACACGGCGGCAGGGCTTTTCCCACGACCGGCCGTCATAAATCCATCTCTAACAGTTGCCCATTCAGGATAGCAACACACAGGTAGGTTTCACTCTTCGTTTTTATTTCATCAGGGGTACAGCATTGAGGAGTGAAGGCTTGCCCAAGTTCATAGCCTGACGCGTTTCTTGCCGCAAGACATTTCTTCAGAGGCAAACACCAATCAGCGCATGAGCAATGGCAGTTCAATTTTAAATAATCACCCGCCCGCGGCTGAGCCTAATGGTACTTGTAGTGCCTTGTAAAGCTACAGTGAGCTGCTCCCCGCTATCTCTATATCAGAATCACTGAATTTCCACGAGAGGAATATCCACAAGCCCACTGATCCAGCGAAGGGTATTTAATGCAGAAAATGACACGTTTCAACCACAGCTGTGGTTATATATATATATATATATATATATATATATATATATTTTTTTTTTAGGTTTCGCTGGAGGGCGGAGCTCTTAGCTCCGCCTCCAGAGAAATCTCTTGATTTCCAGTAAGGAGAATGGAAAACGCCCCCCTGTCCCATTGGCTAGCTCCATAAATGGAGGCTAGCCATTGGAACAGAGATCTGTCTGTCATTCACAGACCAGATTCGTGGGCGTTCCCTCCATTTTTTCCCTGGGCGTTCCGCTATCCACCCTTTTTGCATCGTCATTGGGCTGTGGGCGGAGTTTCGGTTTTTTTTTCTTCTGGGTTTGTTGTTGTTTTTAAATCTTGCCTTCCCTCGTCCTTTCTCTGTGTCCGTTACTTTCCCGACCCCCTCCCGCTCTCCGTTCCTTTCCCGCCCCCCCCCCCCCGCTCTCCGTTCCTTTCCCGCCCCCCCCCCCCCCGCTGTGCACTTTGATTGATACTCTCTCCCTTCGGTAAGCGGATGGCCCGTGTTTAAAATACTCGTCACCACCATGGCTAACAATGACGTCTGAATCCGTGTAGGTGAACATGCATTTTCTCGAATATCCGTGGCAACTCATTTTGCACTCATGGTGGCAAGGGCATGAGTTGTCCACAGTTTGCTATGCAGCAGCTTGCTCTTTGTTGACTTTTAAGGCCCTTCTCTCTCTATGCAGTAGTTACTCGTGACAAAGTCGCTCGATAGCCCCTCCCTCCCTCTCCTCAGGCCGGCCAGCCGAAGGAAGCAGCCGTCCGCCTCCAGCCAGGGCCGCGCTGGGATTGGCCCAGCCAGCCGAGCCTCCGCCGCGTCATCGGGAGGAGGAGTGGAGAGCAGGAAGCAAGAGATCTGCCGGAAGATGTCCAGGTGAGTGTTTTGTTTTTTTGTTTGTTGCTTTGTCCGTGTGTGTGTGTCTGTTCCCGCCCCTCACCCTCCCGCTGTCAGTGTGTGGCCGTTCCCGACCCCCCTCCCGCTCTCCGTGCCTTTCCTGGTATATCTTACACTTCCCACTAAGTAGGCACAAATACGTGGTGATGCCTTTAGTCGTGACGTGTACCAACTAGTCTGCGAGTGAGAAAACAAACCCTTGCGATCGGGGACCAACAGGACCGGTGTGAGGACCTCCAGGGGGGCAACCATGGCTGGCTGCGCGCCCACCCCCCAGGGACTCGCACAGCGCTGGAACAGGACACCTCGCTTCTCAGCTCGGCGCGGAAACACAGCGTGGGATGGGACTTCCAGACAGACGCACAGACAGGAAACAACAGACGCCCATCACCTCACACCGGCTCTGGAAATAGGTCACGGAGGGAGGTGGGGCCGGGAGGGGGCGGCACGGGGCTGCCATGGAGGGAGGTGGGGCCGGCCGGTAGAGTGTGACCCGAGGGGGGCTCGGGACAGGCCCTCGGAGGGGGGCAGCGTTCAGTCTGCAGAGACAGGAAGGGAGGAGGAGAAACGCACTCACAGCTCTGCAACAAAGTCGCCGAACGTTTTTGTGCCATTCATGGGCCCTAAGGAGATGTTTGGGAAGAGCCCCTCCCCCCTCCTTCAGTGCACCCCCTCTGAAGGATGAAGGCAAGAGACTGCGCCGCGCGCAGGATGGTGCAGACACGGGGGTGTCCGGATCAGGTGTTCCCAACATGGGGGGTCTGCACCCCCTGGTTCCCAACATGGGGTGCCCGCACCCACAGGGGGTGCGAGATGGGATTTCAGGGGGTGCAACAAAGAGGGGAAGAAAGTATGTACAGCATGCATGATAGGAAGCAGGAAAGACTTCTGTAGAGGCTGCATTGATGCATTGATCCTCGATTGACTAGTGACCCACTTTCCTAACAAGTCATGACTTGATTCACTGTGCCAGCCCTCCTTTCCTTCATGGATAGGTGTCCACCCCTTATCTTCATTAACTCTCTGTTGCATGGATCATTTAATAAATTCGAAGATCACGCTGGAAAAACGATCTTTTTAATAAATAACAAACTTTAGTCCAATACAAGGATCTAGAGAAAGAGGCCAGCTCACAGGCATCCAGCAACCGATTGCCCAGATGTTCATGAGCACCCACCAATGGGTCAAAGATTCTAATACAAACACAGTACAGTGACTAATAATGCATATAGTATGACAATGCCACAGTACTTCCATGTTCAGATAATAGAAGCCATAACCCTGCTGATCAGTTGTTATGCAAAGTTTCAACTACAGTGAAATAATGTTTTTTTTTTCTTCCTGTAATACGTTTTACATTTCTTTATATACTTTTCTTTCATGTTTGATCGGGTTTAGGTACTCTTTCAGGATATTGCATTATGCCCTTTTCCGAAAAGATATTTGTCTCTCTGCCGGAATAGGTCATAGGTTTTTCCAAATTAAGGTCATACATTGTATTGGACCACGTGACACATTGACGTATTTTTTAACTGATGAATTCCTACGTATATAATGCTTACACGCACCTGGCACCTTCAAGCAACCTGTATGTTTTTTTTGTGCGCTAAGATAAATGCAGTTTGATTTTTAATCTTGATGGATTCTACATAGTCGTATTGTGGAATGTTTTCACATGGCAGTTTGACATATATAATTTTTTAACGCTGATGAATTTTTACGCTTACAATGTTTACCAACACTCATCACTTTGAAGTAACCTGTATGGTTCTCTGAGGATTAGGACAAATGCAGTTTTTTTATTTACTTTGATGCATTTTATGGTTATTAGTTCTAATCGAATTGCCGAATGAGCCGGTAATGTATGATAACGTCAGATTGCAGGATATGTACTATAATATGTCATTTTGTGATGATTTTTATTAATTCTGTAGTGTAGTGTGGCCTGCATCCTGCCCAATAGTCAGTGGGTCAGTTTTCAGTTTTTTTTATTTTCCTGTTTCCTGTTCTTGTGTCAGTGGTAGAAGGCCCTCCTCATCTTTTATTAGCAATGATAACTTCTTACATAGAGTTTCAAGGCTGTTGTTTCTAGATGCTGTAAACAACAGGTGTTACTACTGCCCAATTCAATGGTGCTCATTGTACCCACCTCCGAAGCATAGGGATCGGAGTTGGCCTTGCAGGGCTCAATGTTATGACCTGCAGAAGATGAATATGTAATTACTGACCGGTATTGCAGGTTAACATTAGTGGGGTGGGTCCCCAATTCCTTCCTTATTAATAGCAGGGTCTTCATCGCCCTCCTTCGTTTTCGTATGCTGTAAAAGATTCTGCATTCCACCTCCTTCATAAGTGATGCCTGCCTCTCTCTTCTATCGTGAGGGGTAGTGGTAGCGGTGTCTGTCTCCCTCTCCCTTCATTAGAGGTAGCAGGGTCTCTCTTCCTTCATTAGAGGTAGCAGGGTCTCTCTTCCTTCATTAGAGGTAGCAGGGTCTCTCTTCTTTCATTAGAGGTAGCAAGGTCTGCCTACATCTCTCTCTTCATTCCTGGAGGCACGGTCATTTTACCTCTTCTTTCATTTCAGATAGGAGGGTATGTCTCACCTCGTGGCTAACTCCTATCACAATGCCACGCATGCCGCTCTTATAGATTACCAGCCTCTGTCCATTGCAGAGTCTTTATTCTCCTATCATGAAGCCCCGTCCCCGCGGCACGGTAAGCATCTAAAGAACTAGCCCAGAAAACAGCTTACTCGCCGTCACAGTTACTCCCCATGCTTGAAGCTGCTCCTCGAGGCTGGCTGTTTCTGCGGCCTCAATAACAAGAAAAAACAATTTTTAATGAACTGCATTTGTAACACGTTGCCAGGACTTCAACCCCGCTTCTATTTATGGGCAGTTTTAAATAACGCGAAAGTAGGTATTGGAGTGCTTTACATGAGCACCAACTACATTACACAAGTACATTAGGTAATGTTATTCTTTCTGTGCTGTGGCATTTCTGAAGTAGCGTCCAAACCTGGGCCTGTGGTGTTCCTGGATCCAAAGCACAGTGGTATGCAGTAGTGTACGAGGTTGTTATTCCTCCACTATAGTTGTACGCCGTCTTCTTCCCAGTTCAGTGGTATTTGTCCCTCGCAGTTACAATTGCAGCCTCTCTCGTGTAGTCAGGACATAATGTTTCTACTTCTGAGGTTTCATTTAGCTATTTAAGGTATTCTGGGAGTTGTTTTCGTTTGAGTGGCAGGCCGGATACCAATGGTTTGTTCAGAATAGCCAAGCACTGGAAACATGGCTGTGCTTGCTTCCCTGCCCCCTGGCTGTGCTTGCTTCCCTGCCCCCTGGCTGTGCTTGCTTCCCTGCCCCCTGGCTGTGCTTGCTTCCCTGCCCCCTGGCTGTGCTTGCTTCCCTGACCCCTGGCTGTGCTTGCTTCCCTGCCCCCTGGCTGTGCTTGCTTCCCTGCACGTGCTTGCTTCCCTGCCCCCTGGCTGTGCTTGCTTCCCTGCCCCCTGGCTGTGCTTGCTTCCCTGCCCCCTGGCTGTGCTTGCTTCCCTGCCCCCTGGCTGTGCTTGCTTCCCCGCCCCTTGGTTCCCCTTCCCCTGGCTGTGCTTGCTCCCCTGCAACCTGGCTGTGCTTGCTTCCCTGCCACCTGGCTGTGCTTGCTTCCCTGCGCCCTCTCTGTGCTTGCTTCCCTGCCCCCTTGCTGTGCTTGCTTCCCTGCCCCCTCGCTGTGCTTGCTCTCCTGAGTTTGTGTGTGGCTCTGGGTGGGTGTGTGTGGCTCTGGGTGGGTGGGTGTGTGTGGCTCTGGGTGGGTGGGTGTGTGTGGCTCTGGGTGTGTGTGTGGCTCTGGGTGTGTGTGTGTGGCTCTGGGTGTGTGTGTGTGGCTCTGGGTGTGTGTGGCTCTGGGTGTGTGTGGCTCTGGGTGTGGTGTGTGTGGCTCTGGGTGTGTGTGGCTCTGGGTGTGTGTGGCTCTGTGTGTGTGTGTGGCTGTGTGTGTGGCTCTCTGTGTGTGTGTGGCTGTGTGTGTGGCTGTGTGTGTGTGTGTGTGTGGCTGTGGGTGTGTGTGTGTGTGTGTATGGCTCTGGCTGTGTGTGGCTCTGGGTGTGTGTGTGGCTCTGGGTGTGTGTGTGTGTGTGTCTCTGTGTGTGTGTGTGTGGCTGGCTCTGGGTGTGTGTGTGTGGCTGGCTCTGGGTGTGTGTGTGTGGCTGGCTCTGGGTGTGTGTGTGTGTGTGTGGCTCTGGGTGTGTGTGTGTGGCTCTGGGTGTGTGTGTGTGGTAGTAGTTGCTGTCTGCTGAGCTCGTCCATAGGGTACAATAGGTCTCACATTTGCGAGAGATTAAGCTAATGGCAATGTAAATGACAATGCCATTTATTTATCTGTTTTCAAAACCAACACATAAATACAAATTTTGTCATTTACAATGCCAATAGCTCTAACTTTTCCAAAGGCGAAACCATTGCATTGTAAATGCTTGTTTTAATATATTTTGGAATTTTGTAAAGCGCTTCGCTACGATCACCGGCGTGTCCCTGCGCTAAGATTGCTTAAGTGCAAGAAAGGAGGAGCTAGGGCAGTGCTAAACGAAACAGATGTGTTTTGAGGGCTCTGCGAAATTTGGCCTCAGAAGGTTCAAGGCGAAGATCAATTGGCAATAGGTTCCAAAGCTTGGCTGCAAGAAATCTGAACGATCTGCCCCCCATGCGAGATCTGCGGATTTTGGGGACTGTGACCAAGCCAGTGTCAGAAGATCTGAGTATCCGCTCTGGTCTGTAGGGGGTAATAAGACCATTAAGGGAGGCGGGTGCTCTGCCTCCCAGAATACGCTGGCCTACACAGAGGGCCTTGTATTTGATCCTTTCACAGATTGGCAGCCAGTGAAGGGTTTTTAAGGCCGCTTTGGAAGAAGTTCGCCTTGGGAGTCTTAGCACCAACCTGGCTGTTGCGTTCTGCAATACCTGGAGACGGTTAATACTACTGACGGTACTGCCCAGGTATAGGAGATTAGCATAGTCGAATCTTGATGTTACCAGGGCATGCACAAGGGTCTGTCTGTCTCCAACCGGGAGCATGTCAAGGACCTTACGCAGGGTTTTGAGTATTCCAAAACACATTCCCACAGCCCGATTGATCTGGGGCGTAAACGATAGTTCGGAGTCAAATAGTACCCCGAGATTTTTAGTCTGTTGAGCAGGCAACGGTGTAGGGCCAAGGCAGTCTGGCCACCATGCTGAGGACCACACGGAAGGGCCCCTCCCCACCACGAGCACCTCAGTCTTGGAGCCATTCAACTTCAGGCAGTTGTTAGACTTCCAGGAGGCAAGCTCCTGCATGCAACCACTGAAGTTGGCGGCCACTGTGCCGGGCGCCCGTGATAGGGAGATGGCCAGCTGCGTGTCGTCCGCATACGATATATATATATATATAGCGCTCCTGTAACCTTCGGCATTTTTTTGTGAATTTCTAAGGTTTTTTAAATGGTAATTCCTAACTATAACGTCCCAGTAAACTTTGTTTTTTTCAGGATATATATATATATATATATATATATATATATTGTAGCTCCAAAGATGCCCATCAGGCAGGGATGCACGCAGACAAATAACTGCACAGAGCCATTTATTAGGTACAGGCAGGAAATGGCATTCCAAACGAAAATTACAGCTCCTCGTGTCGAATTGGCCTGACGCGTTTCAGAGCGATAGCTCTTTCCTCAGAGGCTCGACAGTCCGGTGTGTGCTGGTTCTGACCCGCCCCCAATTATATACAGACCCTCTGATGGGTTACTCCAATGAGTGTTCGCAAAGTTTGTTGGGACATGTAGTGTCAGAAATAATTATATCCTTCAAATGGATGTTGCACAATACACGCTGATGTCTCTTATTTAAAAGCCCTCGGATGGGCCTCAGAATGCCAGTCCGTCCTTAAATCCTTGTTGCTTGTCCCACAGATGAGGCTCGGCAGGAATCCGAACCCCGTGGCCCCCAGAGTTACCAGGGTAGTGCAATCCCTCGCGGCTGGACCACCGCGTGAAAATTGTAGCTCCAAAGATGCCCATCAGGCATGTGTAAATATATACATACACATATATATATACACATGCCGCCCAAAGTGGGAGGTATGAATACCTTCCAACCGCAGTATCCTCCTTGTGTCGTGGTGGGTTCCGGACACCAGTGCTCCCACACTGCCAAAGTTCCAAGCTCCACAGAGCACGCAAGGAAAGTCCAGACCTCTTATGCTGCGGGGGTGCACTCAAATGCGCTCTGGCCGGCGCATGTAACTGAAAGGTATCTCCTCCCCAAAGAAAGAGCAGTGACCCGAAGAGGAATTCAAGGGAATGCTTTATTGAGGTGTCATTGTTGGGCGAATGCATTTCAGCATATCCTGCCTTCTTCAGCACCTCTCTCAAAAGTGCTTCATATATATATATATATATATATATATATATATATATATATATATATATATATATATATATACACACAAAGTATTCTCCAGAAGAAGAAGAGACCACAGGCGGGGACGTTTGGAAGCACTTTACTCGGAACACAAAAACGGCAAATGCATTTCGGCATACATCACAGCCTTCTTCAGTGCCTTGAGGTGTTCACAGGATGCGCAACACAAATCACGGTTTGAAATACCCAGCTGCACCATGTTGCCTTAGTGATAGCTCCGCCTTCATGGTGAATCAAAACTGTGGCAAGTTCAATATCGCCTACATGTCCCAGAATGCCACATTCAGAAGAGCTGAAAATGTCCTGGAAGAGGGCGGCATCACATATTCCCATCCTCAATGTTTATGTGCCTCCCAAAGTTAATGCCTCCTCGGGTCCCCAATACCGCATAAACTTCCAATCCTCCGGGCCAAATGGAGGCAGGGACATCGGGAATCAATTCCACATAGCCCACCGCCCAGCTCCTCCCGAGATTGGAAGTGGGTTGCAGCGCAAATCCAGTACCCTGGAAACCAGCAGTCCGTCGAAACAGAAGCCAACAACACCACAGCCACTTTGTAATGCGGGGGTCTCTGGCGCGTGAATGTTGGCGTTCACGCAAAAGTATACAAAGTATTCTCCAGAAGAAGAAGAGACCACAGGCGGGGACGTTTGGAAGCACTTTACTCGGAACACAAAAACGGCAAATGCATTTCGGCATACATCACAGCCTTCTTCAGTGCCTTGAGGTGTTCACAGGATGCGCAACACAAATCACGGTTTGAAATACCCAGCTGCACCCTGTTGCCTTAGTGATAGCTCCGCCTTCATGGTGAATCAAAACTGTGGCAAGTTCAATATCGTCTACATGTCCCAGAATGCCACATTCAGAAGAGCTGAAAATGTCCTGGAAGAGGGCGGCATCTCATATTCCCATCCTCAATGTTTATGTGCCTCCCAAAGTTAATGCCTCCTCGGGTCCCCAATACCGCATAAACTTCCAATCCTCCGGGCCAAATGGAGGCAGGGACATCGGGAATCAATTCCACATAGCCCACCGCCCAGCTCCTCCCGAGATTGGAAGTGGGTTGCAGCGCAAATCCAGTACCCTGGAAACCAGCAGTCCGTCGAAACAGAAGCCAACAACACCACAGCCACTTTGTAATGCGGGGGTCTCTGACGCGTGAATGTTGGCGTTCACGCAAAAGTATACAAAGTATTCTCCAGAAGAAGAAGAGACCACAGGCGGGGACGTTTGGAAGCACTTTACTCGGAACACAAAAACGGCAAATGCATTTCGGCATACATCACAGCCTTCTTCAGTGCCTTGAGGTGTTCACAGGATGCGCAACACAAATCACGGTTTGAAATACCCAGCTGCACCCTGTTGCCTTAGTGATAGCTCCGCCTTCATGGTGAATCAAAACTGTGGCAAGTTCAATATCGCCTACATGTCCCAGAATGCCACATTCAGAAGAGCTGAAAATGTCCTGGAAGAGGGCGGCATCACATATTCCCATCCTCAATGTTTATGTGCCTCCCAAAGTTAATGCCTCCTCGGGTCCCCAATACCGCATAAACTTCCAATCCTCCGGGCCAAATGGAGGCAGGGACATCGGGAATCAATTCCCCATAGCCCACCGCCCAGCTCCTCCCGAGATTGGAAGTGGGTTGCAGCGCAAATCCAGTACCCTGGAAACCAGCAGTCCGTCGAAACAGAAGCCAACAATACCACAGCCACTTTGTAATGCGGGGGTCTCTGACGCGTGAATGTTGGGGTTCACGCAAAAGTATACAAAGTATTCTCCAGAAGAAGAAGAGACCACAGGCGGGGACGTTTGGAAGCACTTTACTCGGAACACAAAAACGGCAAATGCATTTCGGCATACATCACAGCCTTCTTCAGTGCCTTGAGGTGTTCACAGGATGCGCAACACAAATCACGGTTTGAAATACCCAGCTGCACCCTGTTGCCATAGTGATAGCTCCGCCTTCATGGTGAATCAAAACTGTGGCAAGTTCAATATCGCCTACATGTCCCAGAATGCCACATTCAGAAGAGCTGAAAATGTCCTGGAAGAGGGCGGCATCACATATTCCCATCCTCAATGTTTATGTGCCTCCCAAAGTTAATGCCTCCTCGGGTCCCCAATACCGCATAAACTTCCAATCCTCCGGGCCAGGGTTTTGAGTATTCCAAAACACATTCCCACAACCCGATTGATCTGGGGCGTAAACGATAGTTCGGAGTCAAATAGTACCCCGAGATTTTTAGTCTGTTGAGCAGGCAACGGTGTAGGGCCAAGGCAGTCTGGCCACCATGCTGAGGACCACACGGAAGGGCCCCTCCCCACCACGAGCACCTCAGTCTTGGAGCCATTCAACTTCAGGCAGTTGTTAGACATCCATACAGCCAGGTTCTGAAACTGGGATGGTGCAATGAGCTAAAAAACGGTGTTGGATCTAGCCCTGATCTCTTGACTTGGTGAGAGTACTCTGCTTAATTCAGAGACTCTGTCCATCACCACCCCTTGTTGTAAATAATTTTGTCCACCCTAAGCGTGGAAGGGTATACTCAGACATGAGTCCCTTGCTCATTGCACCATCAGGATTCAAGCAAGCCGGGCCGAAGACGGCTGTAATGCCAGAAACCGGTCCCCGGAAGCTTGTTTCCTTCCCAGTGTAAGAATTGGCTTTTGTAGTTTGGTTTGCCCTGTTCCCATCATGCACTGGGACAGGAACAGACTAATTTGCATACAGCCAGGTTCTGAAACTGGGATGGTGCAGTGAGCTAAAAAACGGTGTTGGATCTAGCCCTGATCTCTTGACTGGGTGAGAGTATTCTGCTTAATTCAGAGACTCTGTCCCTCACCACCCCTTGTTGTAAATAATTCGAAAACTATGACATCCCTAACAACAGTTTTTTTTCAGTGAACTTCTAAGGGTTTTCAAATGCTAATTACTAATTATAAAGTTGGCGCCCCAACCCAATTAATTAAAGCCACTGGGAGGTGGCAGCCAATCAGAAGTCAGCTCGTGCTCGGGAGGGTTCGTGGATTCACCGCGATCACCAGATATCGATATTTTTGATTTTTATAATTTCTCAGGACCTACTGAATGGAATTACACCATTTAACAAAAACAATGCTTTCTGAACCAAGAGTTACCCAATAGCCAAATTTGGTGTAATTCGTTCAGCAGTTCAGGCTGTAGCCTCTCGCCAAGTTTTGCAGAGCACCTTCACCTACCTGCACTTTGGGGGTGGTCATTTAATGTGCGTTTTAAGTCATAGGGGAGAGAGAACACAGACACAAATGAACAATCTGCTGCGTAAACATATCAGTGTGTTCTAACTAGCTTTCCATTTAAGCTTTGAAGACTAAACAATCAAATAGAGATGGACAGATGTCATTTGTTTTTATTCTGTGAAGGTGCAGAACTACCACACACACTTGGTAATCCCCCTTGATGCTGAATCCACTCCAAACAGCTGAATCGGCAACTAATAAATGAAGCTCTTTCCTGCAAAAGTTACTTCCTGCAGTACAAATGTATGGAAATACCCTAGAATGAAGCCTACTGATTTCTAGATATCATTTATTCACAATTATGAATAAATGCAATTCTAACATACAAATCCATTGCCTGTGTATATGCTGCTGCGACTGACATCCGGTGCATGACTTCCTAAAGCTGTGCTTCTCTGCTACTTTGTCAACATATTTTTTTGCAATATATCAACTGTATTTCTGAGGGCAATGAGTGATCCCTTAATATTGTTGTAAATCTCTTTAGAGGTCATGAGTTTATTATAAATCATTGGCTGAATCTGTTAATTGCATCCGAAAAAGTATTGCAGTATTATGTTACCAAAACCCTCCGTTCCTATAGTGATCTCCAAACGCCAATCCTGAATGTCTTACTAACAGCCAACTATTTGTCACTGGATCTCGTTTAGCTGCATGAAGTACAAGTTATTTACCTTCGGTAATGATGTATCTGGTAGAGATGATTCTAACCGCAGATTCCTTAATGAAGAAATTATCCCCAGGCGTGAGACTGGACCCGGAAAACCTTCTTGCCCAGCATTCCTGCGCGCCGGGGGGTGGGGGCGGTACCACGTGACTCTGCCACGACGTCCTCTGCGGGCGTGACGACAGCGAGGTCACATAAGCCCCACCCCGGCGCGCTGAAGTCCGTTTGCTTTGTAGAACTTTTTCGCGCCACAACGCGGAGCCATCACAATACTGAAGAGAACATGGGAACAGTGTGCGAAAAGACCAGAGAGACAAAATAGAGAGAAACAAAGGGTAAGAAACACCACCAGGTGGCACCAAAGCACCAGAAGGCGAAAACAGCAGGCCAGAGCAGGAAAGGAGCAGAGCGCCACTCTGAGGCACAACGTGTACATGGCAAGGGGAAACCACCAGGTAGCACTATGCACCAGAAGACCAGAGCAGCGAAGCCATAGCAAGAAAAACGCAAAGCAACACTCCATGGAACCACCTCGCAAGCCAAGGCGAAAAACATCCTGGAGGAACAAGCAGGGGAAAGTGTCATGACAGAAAGCGAAAGAGAGAGAGAGAGAAAGAGAGCCTGCAACCACACCCACAAGGGGAAGGGCCACAAGCCCGGAACAGAGGAGTAACAGTCATCCATCCCCAGACTACACTGCCAAGGATGGCATACCTCCGGAAAGGAGAAGGACGTCAAGGACAGGTAATCCATTTGCAGACTACAGTGCTATCTGAAAAGAACAGGAGGCCACAGACATGTAAAAGAACCCCCAACAAAGAAAACGAGGTGGGGGATCAGAAACTCTAACAAAGGGCATAGCAAAAGTAGGCCCTCACGCTCGAGAGAAACCAGCTGGAGGGATGCCTAACCAGAAGAAAACAGAGGATACCCACAGATGACAAGGCACCCAGAGAAAGGCAACTGCCGCCCCAAGCTGAGGGTCCTCGCAGAATGGGGAGGAAGGGTGGGCCGTGCAGGAATCTGCGGCAAGAATCGTCTCTACCAGATACATTGTTACCGAAGGTAAGTAACTTGTACTTTTGATAGAGACTACAAGCCGCAGATACTTTAACGTAGAACAGATACCCTAGCCAAACCCAAAAGGGAAGAGGGCCTGCAAGAGAGCCCCCCCACCATGAGAGGCACAGGGCCCCAGCAAGTGACAAGCCACAGGGACAACAAGGGAAAAGCCAGGATACCCTAGGCTCCACCAGGGGAGAACTGCCAAACACCCCACAGGGACATACAATGCCCCAAGAGCCTCGAGGAACACAATGACCACCTCAACCCTTAGGGAAGAGAGGTAGAAATCGGAGGCAAAGTCCACTGGAAGAAAGCCAAACACACCCCAGCCGCAAGCAGCGGACCAGACAGGGACAGCTGCACCGCTAAAAGTTCAGACAGAAGAGAAAGGAACAATGGTGGAGAAGAAAAACAGGCCTGCACCGGCATGCACATTCAGCAGCTGACAACACCATAGAACGTTGCACCCAGGACAAGCCAGACGCCAGCCAAAGGCAGAGACCAAAAAAGGCCAAGAAGGGCCAGGACACACCCCAAGGGAGGGGCCAGCACACACGGACCCACAAACTAAGTGGAACCAGGCAGAGCTGCAACGCAAGGCCGCAGACAGCAGGCCAGACAGGCTAGCGACACAGCTATCCAAGAGAAAGACAGACCTCGGCGCAACGCAAGCCACTCCAAACAATCAGCAAGAGGATCGCACCGGCGACACACCGTGAGGCCCAAAGGACGACCACACCTCCCCAGCACAAGTTGGAGATATATAATAGCTACCATTACCCCACATAGGGCATGTTACGTCCCAAGAACATGGGAACCCTCTTAGGAAAAAGTTACCGCAGCAAAGGATAAAACAGAAAAACCTATGGAGGAACCGCAGACAGCTTGCCAATCAGCCAACAGAATACACAGAAGTCCTAATCTCAGGGCCAATACGGCTTACCAACTGCCAAACCCACAAATAAAGAAAGGGCCGTACCAGTAGCCAACAGCACCAAAGTCCCAACAAAAGGACCTGAAGGCACACCAACCACACAGAACACACAACCGGGGCTATCCGCTACAAGGCCCCAGAAAACAAAAGAACACCTCCCAAAACCGCAACCAACTTACAGGTCACTGAGGGGGAGAAGGAGGAGGAGGACGAAGCCCTGCAAGAAACCTCTGAATGGCAGACTCCGCAGGGGCGTGGAACAAAAGAGTGCCATCAAAGGGAAGGTCTACCAGCCGTTCCCTAACGTTGTCTGGGAACACACTATCCCATAGCCAGGCATGTCGACGAAGGGCTACTGAAGAAGCCATGGTACGATCAAGCACCTCAGAAATGTCCAGAGCAGAGCAAAGAATAAATGCAGCCAGCTCCCGGCCGTCCAATACATGGTGCCACAGATCAACACAGGCACCCTCCTGAGAAGCGGCAGACAAATGGGACTTCGCCGAATCCCACAAGCAAGACGTGGCCCTAGCCAATACACAAAGAGTGTTAAGGGCCCGCAAAGCCTCACTGATGAAGGCGAAGATATTGTGCCCTCAGGAATCCAACCAGCAGGCCTCCCGTGACGGGGGAGACAACACCAATGGCAGGGAGGGAAAGGCAGTCTGTAAAAGAGGGCCTCTGGTAGAGGGGTGGAGGAAAATACAGACAGGATCATGCGGTGCAGGACGGTGGCGGTGCAGAAGTTGTTGGGGCATCGGGTCCCCCGTTGCAGGCCGTCCCCAAGCCCCCAAAAGAGAAGTGTGGAGCGAAGCCTCGAAGGGAAGAAGCAGCTACCGACCACCAGGACCCTGATGGAGGAGCTCTAGAAGATGATCCGCGGGGAAACAGGCAGCTGGATCGCCCATGCGCAAGATTCCCGCAGCCGTGGAAACAGCCCGAGCGAAGGCAGCATCCGCCTCCGTAGGGCCCCGCGGTGGGGAAAGCAGTTCCTCTTTTTTTTTGTTTTTTTTTTAAAGTATGTTTTTATTGCAGAATTACAGTCAAAACATCGAAAGTATCAACCATCAGCCCCGTCCCCATACAAGACCCCACGTGGAAAAGCAGTAGTACACAGCCCATCAGCCCTCATCCCGGAGGCAGGGCGGCGTTAAGTCAAATTGCAATAGACGTTTCCCCGCTTGGCACATAGGGACGGTAGGTCAACAACACAATCCTGGTTCCGCATTTTCTGGACCCTCAACAATAACTCCCCCCCCCCAACTGCCCCCTAGAGGAGCCGTACCCACCACTCCAACACCGTCCACGCACGGCAGATCCACAGAACCCAACCCGCATCTACAGTTAACAGGCCATCCCGCCCGACGGATACTCCTCTCCATCTACTGCCATGCTCTAACAGGGCAGTCTACGTACTCCTCTACCCCTCCCCCCCTCTAACTGCTGCTAGTGTGGTTAGCTATGTTGTGCGCTAGTAGTGATAGTACGTCATCAATACTGATCAAACGTTTGTGCTATCAGTTCCCTGGAACTCAGCCACCGAGAGTCTGTCCTCCGTATCCACCGTTAAGCGGTCATTCAAAGCTTGCACAATCGTTTCCCAAGCTCTAGCTGCCTCCAAGCCCTTCTCCGACCCCAGTTTCGTGGCCTGCCGCAATCTCAATATGCTCGCACACCTCGACCACTTCAACAACTCATTCGTCCATCGTCTCACCGCTGGGCCTTCCCTGGTTTTCCAACGCCATGTAATCTCCCTCTGCGCCAACATGAGCCCCAAATTAATGAACTTGCTCGTGACTTTCGTTTTTGCCGTGTGGGGAAACCATAACAGGAGGCAAGCCGCCATGTCAAAATCCACCTCCCTATCCGTAATCGCATTCAGAAGGGCGCCCACCTCAGGCCAATACGCCCCCAGCTGTGGGCAACCCCACATCATGTGATCCAATTCTACCCCACCGGCCAGGCATCTCGGGCATGCCGCATCCCGCACCCGAAAGTGTCGGCGGAGTTTCCCCGGGGTCAGATACGCTCTATGCAGAAGGAAGAAGTGTATTTGCTGGAACCTGGCATTCCTGCTACCCTTCCATGTCCGAGCCAGAATGTGGCCCCACTCAGTGTCCGGAATAGGTTTGCCCACACTTTCCTCCCACGTAGCTTTCAGCGCCTTGAGAGGCTCCAGTCCCTCATTCAACATCCGTGAGTAGAGACAGGTCACCGCCTTGATTGTGCCCGCGGCCATCACCACATATTGGCAGGCCATGGTCGTGCTCGGCTCCGTCAGTCCCCCCTGCCAGTGCTTCCGTATCGCCGCAGCAACCGCAGCGTGTAGGAGAAAATCCCCGTCCGGGAGACCAAACTGCTCTCGGAGTACCTCAAACGGGGCCAGCACCCCCTCCACAAACAGATCTCCCACCATCTGTAGACCCAACTCCTCCCACCCTGCCAACGGAGACCAATCACCCCCATGCGGTAGAGCCGTCAACATCCCAATGGGAATCTCCGGGGCATATGGCCGTTCCGCTCGAGCCCGCCTCAGGCTCCTATTCCAACAGAGTCGGAGGGTTTTTTCCTCTAAGGTAAGCCCTCGCAACTCCAACCGCTGCTGCATAACAATGTAAGACAGAATGTGTCTCTGGATGCCCATCCCCCGGACCCGGTCAGGACCCCTAAACTCCCTGGCCACATTCTGCGTCAGAATCTGGAGCTGGGCTGCCAGATAGTATAGTTCAAAATCCGGCACTGCCATCCCCCCCTCGAGTTTGGGCCGAGTTAAGGTATGCAGCGCCACTCTACATCTACCCTGTCCCCATAGGAACCCAATAATCATTGACCGCAGCTCCTGAAAAACCCGCTGCGGGATCCAAATAGGCAAGGTCCTGAAGTAATATAACAGTCGAGGGAGCGCCACCATTTTCAACAGTGCCACCCGTCCCTGCACCGACAAAGGCAGAGTAGCCCAAAAGGACATGCAGCCACGCAATCCTCTGATACCTCGTCCCACATTCCCCTCCAGCAGGCTCTCTGCATCATGGTAGATCCGGACTCCCAGGTACGTAAAGCACCTGTCCTCCCATACCACATTCGCCGCAAGAGTCGGGCGCGGAGCCTCCGCTCTCAGCGGAAAAACACAGGTCTTACCCCAATTTACTTTGAGCCCTGAGAACTCGCCAAAGGTAGAGAGCAGTCTCATAGCTCCACTCAAGGCCAACTCCGTGTCTTCCAAGTACAGCAACAGGTCGTCGGCATACAAAGAAATGTGGTGAGTACGTCCACCGCAGCGGACTCCAAGAAAGGAGTCCCCCGTCCTGGCCTGCGCCGCCAACGGTTCCATTGCAAGGGCGAATAAAAGGGGAGAGAGCGAGCAGCCCTGTCTGGTTCCTCTACGCACCGGGTAAGCAGAGGATATAAGCGGCCCCACTCGCACCCTGGCCGTGGCCGACAAATATAGTATCCTCGTCCAGCTCACAAACCCCTCACCTAGTCCGAACCTTTCCAGCACCGCATCCAGGTAACCCCATTCAAGGCTGTCAAAGGCCTTCTCGATGTCCACCGACAAAACCGCCGACGCGCCGTCCGAGCCCAAGGCATCCTGCAATACACCGATCAGCCTGCGCGTGTTGATGGCCGTGTTCCTGGTAGGGATAAACCCCGCCTGGTCACCGTGCACCAGCAAGGTCATGTGCGGGAGCAGCCGGGTAGCCAATATACGACTCAAGATTTTATAATCTACCGTCAGCATGGACAGCGGCCTGTACGACGCCACCTCCAGAGCATCCTTACCCTGCTTCAGAAGCGGGATTACCAGCGCCTCTCTCATAGAGACGGGGAGACGCCCCAGTGTCATCGCCTCCGAGTACACTGCCAACAGTCTGGGCGCCAGTATATCCGCGTATTTGGCATAGAATTCAACCGGTAGCCCATCAACCCCCGGCGTCTTGTTCCTAGCCATCGGTTTAATAGCCCCACGGATTTCCAGCAGTGTAATCGGACCCCCCAGATCCTTCGCCGGCTCCTCGTCTAACACTGGGAGCTGTACCCCTTGTAAATAAGCATCGATAGCCGGGGGACCCGCCTCCAACCGAGTGTCATACAAGCTCATGTAATACCGCTGAAAACACTGCAAAACGGCCTCCGGTGAATGGACCACCTCCCCCGTTTCGGTTCTGACACACAGAATCGGGCCACTCCTCGGCATCGGGTCAGCAAGCTTTGCCAGCAGCGTGCCCACCTTATCCCGCTCCGCATGAACCTTTACGAGGTACAGCTTATAATCATAACATCGCAACCTTTCCGTTTCCCTTGCCACCACTACTTTAGCCTCCAGCAGTCGTTCCTGGAAATCCGGACGCTCCGGCCTATTCCTCTCCATGTCTCTCAACACACATTCCGCTTTTTCCAAATCCGCCAGAACAGTCGTCCGCACATTCGAGAAACTACCCATGCACACACCTCGCACCACCACCTTCATTGCATCCCACTCCAGCGCTCTCGTTGCAGTCGAGCCCTCATTCTCATCAAAATACAGCGTTAAGCCCTGTTCAACCGTGGCTCCAAACACCTGGTCCTCCAGCGTGTCCGGTCGTAGCCTCCAGGTAGGGATCACAGATCTCGCCCTCCGCCATCTGATCGCTACCAGCAGAGGGTTATGGTCCGAAATGGTCCTAGCCAGATACTCAGCATGGGACACCATGGCCGCCATATGGGCGTCACACAATATAGAATCAATTCTGACATGTAGATCGTGCAGCGCCGAATGAAAGGAATAATCCCTATCATTAGGATGCTGCCTCCTCCACACATCCAGCAACCCCCACCTGTCCTGCCATTCCCTCCTACGTTCCGATAGCTTCCGCACCGGGGACTCCGCTAAGGGCGGGTGGGACCTATCCCACCCTATATCAGTGATAGAGTTAAAGTCCCCCCCCAGGATAATGGGACACGTCAGATAATGGGCTAAGGAGCCCGACAGAACATCAAAATAACGGGCCTGGTCAACATTAGGGGCATAAACACTACATAACACCACCTCCGACCCATGCAGCCTCCCTCTCACTGCTACATACCGACCTCCTGGATCCACCACCCGATCCGTAACCTGGAATGGGACCCCCGCCCTGACCCATATCAGCACCCCCCTCGCAAACGCCGAATAAGAGGTCCCAAACACTTGGCCCCGCCACCTTTTCTGCAACGCATCACATTCAAGTTTGGTAAGGTGAGTCTCCTGGAGCATGGCAATTTGAACACCCCGCCTCACTAAATAAGCATGCACCTTGTATCTCTTAGACATTGTTCTGAGACCCCGAACATTCCATGTTAAGCACTTCACATCAGGTAACGACCCCATCGCTGTTGTCTCTCCTCTCCCCCGCCTGCATCAACCACCCCATCACATCATTGCAGCTACACCCACCCCCCCCCCCCCAACACCCCAAAAAACTACCCCAACCCCACTCCCCAGGACAGGACCTAACAACAGTGCATCAGCCTCCATCCAAACCTACACTATACACACAGTATACTAACCTGTGGCAGCCGCCACAGGAGCCGTAAGGGCACTAGGGGGGTAACCCAGCAACAACCCGCGGCAGGCCAACCCATGCCCCATGTCCAAGATCCCACATGAAAATTACAACAGAGTACCTGCTGAACGCTGGACAACTGGAGAAATGTTCACCACTGCCGAGTCCACAGCGCTCCTCCGCAATTACCCATTAAACAGTCCATCCGCCGTTTGCGGCGTGACCGGCGGCCCCACAGAGCTGTCCGCATCGGAAAGTTCTCCACCCGACTTGCGGCCTCCGCTGTCCGATTCCGAGTCCTCCACCAGCTCCCTGATCAGCGAGCCCGTGATCGTCGCCGTGGCGGCCAACGCTCCTCTCCGTTCCGCCGCCAGCGCTTCCTCCTTCATTGCCTGCTTTAGCCTGTCGCGTTTGCGGATCCTCTGGGACTTGCGGATCTGCGTCGGTCTCGTCTTCTCCTTCCCATCCTTGTGTGGGCGGTCAGTGCCCATCCTATATCTTTCGAGCCACGACCAGGCCTCCTCAGGGGTGTGGAAAAAATGAGACTGTCCATCCAGTATCACTCTCAGCCGTGCCGGAAAGAGCAGCGAGTACTGCACACCCTCCTCCCTAAGCTCTTTCTTGACCGCGAGGAAGGTCGCTCTACTCCTCTGGACTTCCTGGGTATAATCCGGGAAGATAGTCACTCTGCTATTGTCCACCTGGAAGGGCCCCGCCGATCTCGCCCTCTGTATCAACAGGTCCCTGTCCCTGAAGTGCAGAAGCCTGGCTACCATCGGTCGGGGAGGACGGCCCTGCATGGGAGGACGCGACGGGACCCTATGCGCCCTTTCAACGGAGAAGAACGGGGATAAGCCTTCAGGAGCAACCGTGGATCTAAACCAGTCCTCCATATAACGCACAGCATCCTCCCCTTCAATTTTCTCCGGCAGGCCCACCACCCTGACGTTGTTCCGACGATTGCGACCTTCGGAATCCTCCGCTCGTTTCACCAGCGTCGCCAGTCAGGCCAGGATATCAAAAAGTTTATGTTCCGCGGTGACCACCGCAGGCTTAAGCTCCTGAAGAAGCGATTCAGTGTCTTTCACCCTATCAGACAGTTTGGCGTGATCCGCTCTCAGGAGGCCCAGCCCCGCGGCCACCTGACCTATGTCCCGGTGCAACGTCTCCTTGGTCGCAGTGATCGCCTCCAATATACCATCCAGGCGAGCATTCAACCTGCGTTCCTGTGCCGTGGCGTCCGGGCCTTCCTGTTGTGCTGCAGCCCCGTCCGGCCCAGCCGTCGCGCCCCGACTCTGCCCAGCCGCCATGTTGTCAATCACCTCCGCCATCTTAGAGGACCCCCAAAAGTCCGTCCCAGCACACGAGGGTGAGCTGAACCGCCTCAGTCCCAGATCCACAGGCCTGAGTAACGCCCCGTGCCAGCACAGCTCTCACGTCCGGAGCAAGTGGACTCCACTCCGCAGATGGTCGCCCGGCACCATAAAGCACCCCCCGGTCACAAGTGAGCAGTGTCCACCCGTGTCCCCGGGATCAACACATCCCAGCTACACCTGCAGGTCCCAGGTACACCGTAGCGCAGATACTCCACTGCGCCTACCCGCAATTGTGCGGCCCTCCGCCCAGGGCCCGAAAGCAGAAAAGGTATGGGCCTGCCAGTCCGCCCCCTCCGGGAGTCCCTCACTGTAGTCCCCCAGGGCAAGTTCCTCAGGTAGTCCCCAGCCGTGCGAGGCAATGGCCACCTTCGACCTCACTGGTCGTCCTCCGAAGCGCCGGCTTGAGGCCCAGGCAGGGCCACCCCACCCCGTGCAAGCAGCACCTCTGGGGACCTCTCAGGCCCGGTTAAAGGTCAGGCGCGGCCCGTGGTCTCCCTTCAATTAGCTGCTCCACCTCCGCCTGGAGGCCACTGCAGCACGCAGACACCCGGTCACCACCTGGATGGCCGCCGCCTCCTCCTCCCTTGACTGAGCGCCTTCTTTGCGCCAATGTTCGCTTTCCACCGTCAGTCTCTTGATTGGTAAAATAATATATATCCAGACTCCGAATTTTTGATATGTCCGATGTTAGACCATAGAACTCTGCTATTGCGTGCGCGTCAATTTTCTCTACAATGTCATCATCTAACAAAAGCCAGAAGCCATGACTCTTCACAATGGTGATGTAATGTCCACGGTTAGGGCCCCTGCCGCAGTGAACAACAGCAGCCACCAGTTCATACATGCGATCTCGCTATGGCCCCGGTTCCGTGGGGCAGCCCGTGTCCCGGTCTCACGCAGCAGTGGGGGGAAGGGCCACCAGCCCACCAGCCGCCGAACCTGCAAGCGCCCCCGCAGCGCGGACGTCGCTGGCGTCTGCAGCGCGGTCGGGGCCACGTCCCGCTGGGTGCCCGACCGCAGCCGCTCCGCTCTCACCACTGCCCGGGATCACCGCCGACCTCTGCCACTGCAGCCCCAGATGCCGCCGCCGCCATCCTGGGCGCTGGGGCGCGAGTCCGTAGGAGCTCCGCTCTGGCGTGCCCCACCGCCTCCGATCCCCCGCCGGTCCCGCAGCGGTCACTTTCGCGGGTCCGGTGCTGGAGGCGAGCTCTCCAGTGTATACACCAGCGCAGGAGCAGGGATCCACAGGATAAATGCGGGATCACGGACGGAGCTCAGGGCTCACGCCGCCATCACAGTCGGCGCTCAAGCCACGCCCCTTGGGGAAAGCAGTTCCTCTGTGGGGAACGGCTGCAAGCTAAGGTAGCCGTCTCCAAGTCCAACCGGAGAAAGGAAGGGCCAGGTCCGGAAAGGGGGAAGTGGAACCGAGGAATGGGGAACCTGAGGTGCCTCCGGCAAAGACTGCGACCGTGGCGACGGCGAAGAGCCATCCTTAGACGACGCCGGGGAAAAAGCCACAACGTGGCGACCTGTCTCCAGGGAAGGTGAAACCAACAACCGCCGAACCTCTAGAGAAGAGGAGGCGTCCGAAGACGAATCAACGACCCGATGCCGGCCCGGCGCCGTAGAGTCCGCGACTGGCAGCTAGTCTACGTCGGCCGGCGCCAAAGGAGACGCCAGAACGACCTCCGCCACAACGCGCGGCGCAGGAGACCGAGGCTGGGGCGGAGCCGGGTCAGCTAAGGAACTGCAATGAAAAGGTGTCAAATCGATCTCCGACGAGGCAGCCACCTGTGTGGAGGGCGAGGGGGGCCCCAGACACACCTTACCCCCTAGCCGGCCCCTGCGGCGCCGCCAATGCCAGCAGCCGCCAGCACCTGAGTGGCGTCACCTCGGCCTCGGACAAGGCCGCCACCTACTTAGAGGACCGAGGGGGACTCGAGGACACGCCCGAGCCCCGGCAATCTCCCGCAACACCACAGGGACCCCCGCGGGGGTTTGCGGCGAGGCAGAGGTGCCGTGGTCCGAAGGAGGGAACCCCGAAGGGCCACACCCAGACGACACCACATCCTCCGAACCTGGAGCCAAACCAGTCGCAGATGTGCCAGGAAGAGGAGAAGAAGGAAGAGCCAACGAGGCCTGCCAGACCGCCAAATAGGCCTCCATCTGTGCGTCCCCGTGCCAGGAAACGGCGGACAGGGTGGTGACGCGCTGGGCCGCACCACCCGCGGAGATCCCACGCCCCCAACAGGCCGGGGACCGGCCCTCTGGGACAAACTGCGACACTTCTGCGGCCTGGGAGAATGACGATGTTGGAGACGGAAGCGGCGGTGCATGAAGCCGTCCACGGGGGACGAACGCAACGACGACGCCGACCTGGACATGCGTGTCGAAAGGAGTTTCATCTGGCGCTCCCGCTGGGACTTCAGTTTCATTTGTTGACACCCCTCACAGTCTGTGGAGTCGTGGTGCTCTCCCAAACACCACATGCAGATGGGGTGAGGATCCGTCGCTGACATCTGGCGCGCGCAAGACGAGCACGTCTTGAAGCCCGAAGGCATTCGCACACTGTTCCCAAGAAAAACGCTCAAAAGCGGAAAAAATAGGCCTAAACAGACCAGGAACACAATCTGGGTCCGCATCGCACGCGGAAAAGAGGACAACTGACGTCAGCGCACCTGAGTGGGGCTTATGTGACCTCGCTGACGTCACGTCCCCTTCCCCCCCCCCCCCCCCCCTGCAATGCAGGGATGCTGGGCAAGAAAGTTTTCCGGGTCCATTTTAACGCCTGGAGATAATTCTACGTTAAGGAATCTGCGGCTAGTAGTCTCTATCAGATAAAGGTAATCATACAGACAGTAGGCACTGCTTAAGCTGCCTTTGTGGCATCCATTTTTTACTTTATTATGTCAAAAGCGCAATTGTTGTTCCTTACAAATCATTTCTTAGTAGTGGAAAAGAAACTATACCTCTCAGCAGCAGGATATCAGAGGAGCAAGTGCTCAGCAGGCTTCCTAGAAAACCAAAAAGTTTTTCAACTAAGAACTTCATATCACTTGATCGTTCACTTTTCTCCCAAGATGGTAGGACAGCCTGGAGCAAGCGGACTGCCAGAATCTAAAACGACAAAAAGCAATCAAGATTGGTTTCTGAAAAAAATTATTTCCAAGGAGATAGGGAAACATGGACAAGATTTCGGGAATCTAGGTAGTTTTGCAGTCATTCACATCTAGTTAGATCATACTTTCTTTTCACTGGGAATAAGATTATATGATAAATGAAATTCTCCCTCTACACATTCAGGTACACATTTTCCTATCCTATTGCATGAGGCAGAATGCTAACAAGAAAAGGCAAATTAACATTTGTGTATTTATCCATACATGTTTCTCTGGTTCCAACAATTAGATATTCGAATGGTAGGACTACAAGAAGTGGAGAAGCGTGGCTCAGTGGTTAGAGGCGGTAGACCTGGAAGCTGAGATCAGCCGTGGACCAGGGTTCGATTCCCCGCCTCGGCGGGTCTCGGGCTCAAAAATTCCACAGACTCGACAATTCTCGCTCCGGTGCCTACTCGACTCACGGGGTCACACTCTGCGACTCTGGGCAATAGCTTGCTTAATCTCCACTACGGCCCCTCGCGGCGGGATGCCTGGCTTTCACCTTGTGAATACCCTGCCGGGGTATCTCACAGGGGAATACCAGGACGGGTTCCCTAAGCAAGCGCCTTGAGACCCCTGGGTGATTAGTGCGCTATATATATCGAAATACATTTACATTTACATTTACAACCGACGATTTACACCACAATCCTAAATAATAAAATTTGAAGACCATAAATGATCACAAGCGTGTCCCTTTTCATGAGTGGGCATCGTAATATACTAATTTAAGTTAAGAAACGTAACATAATATAATTTGTTGCCCTGACATCATCTAATGGGCAATCGTCCGAATGGTTGAAATCACTCATAGCTATAAGTGAGGCACAGGTGGGAAGGCTAGCACAAATTAATTCAAACATCTCTTTGATAAAATTCCCTAAATCAATCGGGGGATGATAAGTAAAATCAATGTGTTTAATTCATTCCTGACTATATTAAAAATAGAATATCTGAATTAGCTATAGTATATACCACCTGCTGAGTTACCTTTCAAGTATTCTTAAAAAGAAAGCTACAGCCCCTCCACCCACTCTGTTTAGTTAACAATTCTGATGAAGCACTTTATCCCTCAGGAATGGTATATAAGAAGTCTGTTGTGGAGCTGCCCAACAAGCTGTGTGTGTTTAAGTACTCTCTATAGTTTACTATTGGCAAGGATTGGTGGTAGGTTTGTGGCGAGGGTGGGATCTGAAACAAAAAGGAGTTACTCTACACCAGGGATGTTATGTGCACCTCCTTATGGATTGGAGATTCAGTCTCAAAGGAGTGAAGCAAGTCAAGCATTGCACAGCCACAAGGCAGCATTGCAATTTTCGATTCTGCAACTGGCTACAAGGGGTAGTTTAAGAATGGCATTACATTGTTGAATGAGTACTGCTGGTGTGATGTGGATGGGATGTATACTAAGCACCATTGGAAACTGGGCTTTTAGCCGTATGGTTAGTGTCAATGTTGAATATGCAAAGAGAGCACTCTATTCCAGGAACCCCACTTTAAGAACAAACCTGTCATTTAAGGGAGCCCGAGGTACTTTCCCTCCAGAACTGCTGCTGCTTTTTTAGCTCACCTCAGGTGAGTATTCATGAAGGGGAAGTACAGCTGAAGGGTAATCAATCATGAAATCTTGTACACAGGGACTGCATGGACCTTGGTTCAGAGTCCATCCTGGAAAGAACAGCTTCATACAGAAGCTTGGAAACCTGGGTAAGGAAATCTAACATAGGTTGTCAAAGCCTCACACTTGTAGCTCCAGGGTCTGATAGACAAACAAACCAGTCATCCCAGCAGGGAGATCCGGCTGTGGAGTTCCATATGGAAGGATGGACCAATATTATGCTAGGAGTAGCTACAATGTTATAAAAACAACCCACAGTATGTCACTGATGGCTACTATGATGAAGACCCTTGCTTAACCCCACCCCACCCCACTAACCTCCGATAGGCCAACACGATAGGTCAACACATCACAGCAGAAAGGAGAGCGGAGATCCATTGAAGGCGGTAACGGTCTCCCAACAAGCCCTAAAGCGGAAACTCCAGAGCTCAAACGGCTTGACAATGAGTGTTCTTAGTGGTATCAAAAAGATCCACTTCTTGACCTACCTTCAGGTGCAGGCATCACTGTGGGTCAGCTTGATGGCATTTGTGAATTGGTCCACCCTGGCGTTAATGAAGCACGACGAACAACTTTCAGAACCCACTTATCCAAGGTAACTGCCTGTCAGCTGATCAGGCAAAAACAAATCCTACCCCCTACTATCCGCAGATGACTGGTAGCAGCAGGTTAAGAGGAAGAGGAGGAGGATGACTGACTTTGCTGGAGGCACATAACTTGGAGCCCTGAAATGGCTGAAGGGGCTGCTTAAGAGGCTGAGATGGCTGCCTATGTTAGTAAGCCAAGGCATGGTTGAAACTTGGTTTCAATCATGTTGTGATTTAAGTTTCTGTTAGAGCTTCATTGGAAAGTAACAAGGGTTCTGAAGATGAATGGTCAGGATTCATGATTTCTGTAATTACATTCGCTTTGTTTTCCACAGTTGGCAACTGTAGTTCCAGCATCTCTGCACCTCTACAGAGTACCACAGCAAAGGAGGCACTTTCCTTTGGTAGTGGCTAAAATGGGAAGTCACATTGTGCTAATGAGGTACCAAGGTCACTAGTATTCTGAAGGTCTACATACAGACTATCATCAGTATAGTGATGAAGTAACAAATTTGAAACCTCCTCCTCCTCCTAGTCATGAGTAACATTGCAAATGTCTTTTATTGCATCTGAACCAATCATAGTCTCAAGGAACTGAAAATACTAGCATTGAGGCTACTAATGCTAGCAATTCTCCTAATTTATGGGATTTACCTTACAGATATTGTAACTAGACACTCACTGAGTTCTTGCTGAACTTGGCTTTGGATCAGAGATGTGTGCTTAGGTCAGATACAGAACTGGGACCTCTGGAGCTGGGGAATGGAGTTGAATGGGCCAAAACCAATGTTGGCTTTTGCAAATTAGCAGAGGTGCAGTCTGGGGTCAGCAGGGTACTGGGCTGACGCCTAACTGAGTCAGTTGGTGCCAGAGAAAGCCCCACACGTAGAAGTACGATTGGCTGAGGGAGAAGGAGTTGGGGGGATCCAGGATCTTTAAAAAAAAGCTGCAGTAACACCTCTTTAAAGCTATTTCCCTGCTGCAGATTTCAAGATGGACCAGAGAATTTGGTGGCCATCAGCTTCAGTAGGAGGATGGGATCAGTGTCAGATGATTGGTATGCAGTCTGTCCGTATGATTGCTAACTGGAGCAACGTGGAGAGGACCTCCATTCTGGACTTCTTGTGCTTTTGGCAATACTTGTGCGTCAACATAGTCTTTGACTTACCAAAGGATGGAGCCAGGACTAGTACTGGGATTTGGAGCCAGAAAAGGCCTGAGATTTTGACAGACCTCGTTTTTGTGCTTGTCGATGTACAGCTTAACCCTCCAGCTCCCTGTTGATCTTTGAGTGAATCAGGGAGCATTTGGCTCATGTTTTCGAATCATGAAGACACCAAAGGCAGCCATCATCCAAGTCTGAATCTAACATCCTCTTCCTGCAGGTGCTGCATGGCTTGATGTCTGTAGTCATCAGGGGAGAAAAACCCCTAGCACATTGTAACTAACAATTTTTTTTTTATTAAAGTGGTTATTGAAGAACCAATTGAAATTCTGGATTGTATTACAGGGCACCGAAAAATATGAACGGACGTCAGCGCAAATAGGTGGCGCCTACATACAGCTCTGTGCTATCACTTCAGGAGGCAGGACAAGGCCGATGCAGAGTCCAATGGTATCACCTTTTGCCAAAGAAAAGCAATGGCTACAATAAATTCCAGATCCTGCCTGGCACCTGGGGATTTCAAAAGGTGAAGAACTCCTCATGCTGTTTATTTTTAATGGAGGAACGGCAAGAATTTGCCCCCCCTCAAGAAAGAGATAATAGCTTCCAGAGTGTCATTTTGGACAGACGAGTTAGAGGACTGGAGGCCTGTTTAATATGGGTTTACAATAGCTATCTACTGACTGGAATGAGATTTAGCTCCATCACACCACTCAGTTGAAACTGGTTTCCTAGAGACAAGGACTAGGTCATTGGGATAATTCTTAAAGACAAACTGTCATGCCCTTTTGTATTTATAATTTTTTTTTGTTTTTAATAATTTTTTATCCCTGTAATCAAGGAGAGACTATATATTTCATGTCATCTGGCCTTTTTATAAATCTTCTTTACCTCCTCTCTCGATTGGTTCTGGGGGTGAACTGTTTTGTGAATGTAACAGTTACAAGAAGAAATAGAATTCATTTCTGCTAGAATTTCACACTATGTATTTTTTAACCATTTTGATGAATTTCATCCTAGATTAACTATTTTTGGTTTTGGTTATACTATTAATCTTTGTTTTTACATTGTACATTCATGCAATATGTATGATTAGGCTGTTTTTTTGATTGTGGAATGCATATTTTTAACACTCATTTTTATGATTCAAACCACACTGGAAAACAACATATTTTAAAACGACAGTATGTGGGGGACAGGGTGCAGCAATACAACTGTGCATATCATATACTAATCTAACATGCATTTCATAAGCACGTTTATTTCAGAACTAGTAAATACATTGAAATACATATTAGAACAATTAACAATATGGTCTTTTTGATACTTGACTGGTCATAAGTACAGTGCGCAAAACAAATGTCTACTATCCAGTCCTAAGAAGGGCTTTAAACCCTCCTCCTGGCAATTGAGAGAGTTACCTGTCTCTGCAAAGAAGTTGCGGTGAAAGACTCATGTCCTTCTACAATCTTCATCAGTAAAGTGATCCACTGAGACATGCTAAGAGTGCTGCACATCTGAGGCATGAGTGCAATGCTGCGGATAAATCCCAAAGTACACCAACTTCTGTGCTGTTCTTTATAGACCTGCTTATTTGGTAACGATACTAGAGAAAAATAAAAACAAGTCTGTGGTTAACAGTCCCGTAAAGCTAAATAATCTACACATGTGTAGTCTGTAGTCTTTCCTCTCAAATTGTCAATCATTAACAACTGTTCGTTGGTTATCTAGACAATATATATAGACATATATAATTGAAATCACTGATAGTTAAAAACATTTTGTATCAGTCTGCAATACTCTCATATCTTCACCTTATTCCTGTCCTAATATGGTGAATGACAAGTTAACTACTGACATGTAAAAAGCTTGTATGAGCAACCAATAGCGAGCGTGAAAATAAATGGGGTTTTGTCAACTCCATTGTGCTTGCATTTTGCTGTGGTTATAAAAACTCAGGCAGAATGGATTCATGCTGCCAGCCTTGTGCAATGATTTGAGCAAGATGGGATGACAATGAGGTCTGTGTGTGGATATACAAATTTGATGTTCTTTTTATTATTGGTTACAGTCAGTAAGCCAGTCAATAAAAAAAATATTAAAGCTCTTCGGAACACTGTCAGGCCTAATGGTCTATTGCGATACATTTGTGACCTTCCCGTTGCCTAGAGGAGAGAAAGTGATGAATTGGCAAATCAGATGCTGTCAAGAAAGCGGTCTTTAGCTAGACAATTAATACAAAGTAAAACTGCAGTTAGCAATGGCGCACCTCTGCCACCCCCATGAGACAGGTGGACCAATTTGGATGCCATGGATAGGTACAAGTCAACCAGAGGGGGAGTGCGAGGGAGATGGTTTGGTGTCCTGGCCCTCCTTCCTATCATTGGAGAGAAGTGCAGTCTACACCACCACTGAATCTTGAGGTGGACAGAATACTGAGGCAGTTGGGGGTTTCTTGATGCCCTCTCCCCTGCTTCCCACTATCCCTTGGCCCATTTCAAAAGGGCCACGACATGAGAGACTAGCTTAGCCTCAAACTTGGAATGATCAAGAAGCCATCAGACTGTGGCACGGAAACAACAATGTCCAAAGACAAAGGTACAAACCAATCACAGACATAAGCGGCAAGGGTACCCTAGGGTGAGGTGAATATACCCCAACCCGCACACAATGAGAAACAGTCATCCTCGACTGAGACAATGCTGCATGCCATTAGCGACACTAGGCTATCCTTGGAAGGGAAAATGGAAGACATTTGAACAGACGTGTCCTTGCTACAACACAACCATTGCAAAATGGTAGAGTGGGTAACAAAATTAAAGCACACATCTGGGCGGCAGAGGACCAGGCCCATGCAACGCAGGCCTTAATCTTGCGGCTACTGGAGGTAACCAGACACTTACATGAGAGCAGTAGAGGGGAAAATGGAGCAACGGAATCAGGATGAGGGCATTCCGGAAGGGTATAAGGGCACATGTACAGAACACTTCCTTCACAGACTGGCTGAAGTCCTGGATCCTCTTAATGACTTAGCCCAATATTATTTTGGGGAAAGAGCATATCCAGGTCTTTCGGGTTCTTCAATGACCAGTTACAGCACGCTTTCTAAACTAGAATGACAGACATTATCCTGAGAAAGCTTTGTCCGATGGGCACAGGCATGTAAGAAAACCATAAAATTATGGAGTCTCACGATTACATCAGAGCAGTAGAAGAACCTCTTTCAATGCAGTGAAATTAAAACTCTGGGCTGTCCCACCTAAATACCAATGTAATTTCAGTGGCAGAAACTTCAACATTCTAGAAAAAGCAATTGACTAGTTTGAGGAAATTATTGCAATGACAGTCAGTGAGACCCGGAGATGTAAACAGGAACTGGAAATCAGAGAAACACCAACGGCCACACAGAAAAAGATCTCAACAGGGTGCAGAAAGATGCAATGAAAGCCGCACGTGAGACAGCAAGGGGAGACTCGAGGGGCTTGGCAGACTAGGACACAAAACAGACATCCCTGGGCCCCCTGACATGTGATTCAGAGATGAGGCTGCAACTAGATCTCCGAAGGCCAGATGACCTGCACACCCATTTTTTACAAGGCACACATACCTCATGCTCTGCCATCCATGACAGGAACAGCCCTAATATGCTGGAATGTAGCCTTGAAACAAATCAATTGGCAAGGTAAGCTAACTAATGAAACCGCACTGTAGCATGGGACAGGGCATTCCTAGATAGGTGGTCTAAATGAATTCTACCTTTGAGACCTCATAGGCATTCCAAATTTAGGAGATGTGTGGACATTGAGCCATATTAAAACAGTAAACCAGCTGGCTAACAAGTTTGCCCTTAGTAAAACTCAATTATTTTGATATTTGCAGCTCTGTTATGCCCTAGAACCCTACAGGAAGAAACTAGTGACTGTACCCAAATTTAAACCATAAGAAGTCAAAATAGCAATGGAACAGCTGGGTATGAAGAGCATATTAGGGGTCAATAAATCACTGCTGATCCACATGCCAGATATTTTTGCTTAGCTCTGGGGAAAATGTGAACAGGAACTTTGGTGGCTTGAGGACAAAGAATGGGCAGAGGTAAAGATGGGCTTACACATTTCCTCCTGCCTTTACACAAATTAAATAAAAAATATGTCCATGGTAAATGTTACCACCCTGCTAGGCTATGGCAGATGAGCAGAGCATCCTTGCCAGTTGTCCACGATGTACAAGCCCACTGGGCACTTTCTTGACTGGACTCCCTGAAATTACTGGTATCAAATCCACCTCAAACTGGAGGCGGTGGTTAGTCACCCAGTGGAATTAGATCCTAAAGTCATGATTGTAAGCAATATGGACGGCTGAGAGGGCACGTTGAGCTCCAAGCTTCTACTGAGGATTGGATTTCTAATGCCTGCCACCCCCCCTTGAAAAAGCACTGGCAGCATATGGACAACAGGAATAAGGAAATTAAATTCACTTATATATTAACTACTAGTTAGTTGGAAGTTCATTCCACAATCTGAGGCCACAGAGTTAAGGGCTCCCCCTCCTGTCCTAGCTCGTTAAAATTTTGTGGTGTTGACCAAGTTTGCTGTTGATGAACTGAGGTTTCTTGGAGGAGTATACCACGTGAATTTGTTCTGCAGTGGTCTGGGACCCAGACCATGTACTGCCTTAAAAACAATGCAGTTCGATTTAAAATGTACCCTCTGCCAAATCGACAACCAATGAAGATCTCTTAGGGCCAGAGATGCAGAGGACCGGCGCTGCTGGTTTAAAGTTAGCTTTGCTGCTATCGTTTGGATTCTTTGCAACTTCAGTATCAAGGAATTGGAGCTCCAAGATACAAGGAGTTACAATAGTCCAATCTGCTCAGAATAACACTCCTCACTACTTGTATTCTCATATCACATCTTTGCCTGAAGGGGTCTACCTGCCTAACACCGCACCAAGCCACAAATTAATCCCAACAACAGGAGTACACAGTTTTTGTTGAGGGACACCTGGCTGGCAAGATGACATCAACCACCTTCGCAGGAAGGTCAAAGGTGTTCAGCTGTCAACGCTTAACCTCAATTCATGAGGTTTGAGATTGTGAAGGCCTGGGTGCAGAACCCAGCCCTGTTGCTGCAATAGCAGCTCCTCCCGGACAGGCAGCATGATCGGAGGGCAGATACTCAAGCCCAGGAGCTCTGGATGCCTTACTCTATGTCCAACCGGGGGCACCACGATGACTTGGGCCCCATCAGTTCTGATATTTTTGAGAACTCTGGCAGGAGTGATATAGGCAGAAGGTCCGGAGTTTTAGTCGAGGCGGAATGCCCCTCTGAGCGAGACGCCTTGGAAACTCCAACACGCAGAAGTGCTGACATGGCACATTCTGATCAGTAGCAAAGTTCTCTCAATTGCAGAATAGACCTTGCGCATTCTCAGAGTGTAACTGCCACCCATTATCCGCTCGGCGCCAGCAATTGAGCTTGTCTGCCCGGTCATTCAATGATCCTGCCAACTACAGGACAATTCCTTGGACAGCCAGTCATTTCCAGAGGCATAGAGACTCCTGCCGCCTGGCGTGCTCAACCAGTAGGATGCAAGAAGCAATTAGCCACAGAAGCTTTACAGAGAGACAAACTGAAATCTAGGACCATGGATGAAAGATCAGGATCAAGGCCTGGATGTACGGGACTCTCTTTCCCAGAAAAAAGGCACTAAACTGTTGTCTGCAAAGGGTAATTTGAAGGGGAGAGTCTCATTAGTAGTCCGGTATGACTTCAAGATGTTGGTAGTGAATTCCAAAGAGGACAGGATGTTCACCGTAGTCTGGAGGTGGTTGTCGACTGCCTGGGGTAAGCCATTCATCGAGATTAGAGAAGAGTGGCACCGTTGACCTCTGAAAATGTGCTGCCACCAATGCCATCACTTTTATGAACACTCAAGTGGCACTGGTCAGACCAAAGTGAAGCAAAGCAAACTGAAAATGCTCCTGTCCCACTACAAACCACAGATGGCGCTGATGGTTCTTCTAGATTGGTATATATCCATCCTTCTTGGGCACCAGAAAGTAATGGGAAGAGCAACCACTTCCTACTTCTGGCTCTGGTACAATCTCAACAGCTTCTTTGGCCAAAAAGGCCTGCACTTTCTGCTGCGAAATGGAAAGATGGTCCTCGGTCAGTCTTTGGGGATAGTGGAAGGTGCGGCAGTGCAGAAAGGAAGAGAACGGCACAGGTCTTCCGAACAAGTTGCTGGACCCACCCTGTCAGATTTTACGGCCTGCTAACCGGGAATAATGGGGAGGCAGGATCCTCTAAGGGTAGGCTAAAGAGATTTGGCAGGTAGGGCTGCAGGGAGGCAGTGGGGGCTTGGCGGTCCGTTGACCTTAGCCATGGGAGCACTGGGCACCAGTCAGGACCAGCAAAACTGCTGCAGGACAGATAGGCCCAGGGAGCGTTCCATAGCCCTCCCCTCCTTGAACCGCGTGGGAGTGGAGTTCGCCTTGTCCTCAAACGGGCTAGTCCTGTTGAACGGCATGTGTTTGAGGGATGACTAGATATCACCGGTAAAACCGGTGAACCGCAGCCAAGTGTGGTGGTGAATGGAGACACCGGTGCTAATGGCCTGCCCAATGGAATTTGTAGTGTCCAAGCCACAACAAATTGTCAACTTGGCCGCATCACGACCCTCCTGTATGGCCTAGGACAGGACGGATGATAAAAGACATCTGGGAGGGCTGGAGACACAGAGTCCCAAAATGCATGAGAATAGCGCCCCAGCAGGCAGCTGGTGTTCACGGACCTGAGCAAGGATGGCACACGGAACTCTTCAATCTACTTCGATGTGGAGGACAGCCCTGGAAACTCAGGTTGGTCTTGAACAAGTTGGGGGATTCGCTATGAAGTGGAATGGGAGAAGATCGAGAAATATGGTCACACCTGCATGCCTACTCAGGAACGTGTGTATATGGCGAGAAGGGCAAATCCCAGCGTAGATTTCTTGTGTTTTGTATTTGACTTACCTGAAGATTTCGATCAAGAGGTAGACTTACCTATGGAACAACCTCGACAACTTCAGGATCAAGAACAGGACCAAACGTTAAACTTGGACCAGTCTCGTCATAGAGTCATCCAGTGCTTGGCAATGTAGAGTTTCGCCTAGAGGTCTCTGGTGGCCTTCAGGTTCATAGATGCACAGTCACTGCAGGCCTTAGAGTTTTGGCTCAATGCCAGGCACCACAGGCAAATTTGGTAAGGATCTGTGACAGACATCTGTTTGTGAAAATCCACACATGGCTTAAAACCTGCCATTTTGGGAGGTGACGTCCCTTGCAGACTATAAAAAATAAATTTGGATCATGGTAAAGGTCTCAAAAGCAATGAGAGTCAGATCCAGATGCACGTTTGGTGCCACAGAAAGAAAGGCACTGATGTCAGCAGATGGGAGCGACGCATATATAGGCTCAGCACATCCGTTCCAAAGCAAAATGTCGTCAGTGCAGAGCAGCATTATGCCACCTACCGGTGCACAGACGTACTGCTGAAAACTTTCCAGATCGAGATAGACGCCTGGGGAATATTCAAAAGGTGAGCAATCTGCAGCTGCGAGTCTATCAGAATGGCATATTCATACTGGGTTATTTGAGCTTGGCTGAAAAGCATTCAGACACATATCAAAACTGTGGCGTTTCACACTGGCAGATGTCGTCTACAATCTTTGTTGCTGAACATGCATTTATTTTTTTCCAAGAGATTCCAGCTTAGCTAATCTGCCTTCACATTTTTAATAACCAGAAGTAGTGGTGTGTAGATCTTGAGCAAAACTGCATGTCAAATGTTCTGAGGCTCCTACTTCAGAATTCTGACTTTAGTACATCTGTTGGTTTAAGGACAGCATTTTTGTTTTATTATCCATTTAAATCAGAATATACTTTGTTGAGTAGGAAAGGAGTAAGTGTCAGTGGGACTATCCACAGTTCCAGCAAGCTTATGTGTTACAATTACTCTCTCATTGGCCACTTCTCTTGAGCAGCTGGCTGGCCTTTGTGAACAACTCCACCCTCGCACCGATGCTTTCAACCTTAGGCAATCCTCCTTTTTATATTCTCCCTTCAGCAATACCAAGGAAATGCCTGGAAAACTGAGGATGAATAGGTTAGGCTTTCACCTTATTTCTTAGTCCTGTTCTTTGCTCTGGAACTCTTGCAGAGATATCATAAACCATCATGCAAAATTTGACAACGCACAATTCCATTCTACGCTGGAGGGAAGATGGGTAAGGGTTCATCCAAAGTTTCAGGAACATAAAAATAAGTCTGTCCCATGTAGTGTACAGTTTTGCACTCAACCACTGCCCTAATGTATTAATAGACAACAATTTGTTAAAATCTATTTCTAGATCCAGGTTTTGCAGAATGAGTGTTACGCAGAACATTCTGACGAAAACTGGCATTAACTAAGCAATCACATAGATTTGCATGGACTACAGCTTTCACCTCCTTACGTGTGTCCCAAATGTACGAGTTACTTACCTTCGGTAATGATGTATCCGGTAGAGACGATTCTAGCCGCAGATTCCTTCACGTAAAATTACTCCCAGGCGTGAGACGGCATCCGGAAACTTTTTTGCCACAGCATCCCTGCGCGCTGGGGCGGGACGACATCACGCGACTCCGCCCAGGCGTCGTCCGCGCACGTGACGTCAGCGAGGTCACAGAAGACCCGCCAGACAGCTCCATTTCGACTTACCCACTGAAATCTGCAAATCACACAGATAACATCTGTGGGACTGCAAGAGGGATATATGAAAATACATGTCCAGAAGATCCAAGGAACACCATCCAGTCCTCGAAGTTCAGAGCAGTCAAGATCTGGGCCTGCACAAGCATTTTGAATTTGTCCTTCAGCAAGAAGGCATTCAGGAGACCAGGTCCATTATAGATCAGAAGCCTCTGGCTTTTTTTCGACAAGAAAATAAGGAGAGTAACAACCCTCTCCCCTTTCTATGCCACCAGAACCTCTCAGATAGCTTCTCTGAAAGTTGGTCAGTCGGGAGGGGAATTGGCAGAGCAAAAAGAAAGAGAAGGGCATAGCCATACTGAATAATTTGTATGACCCATCTGTCAGACATGATGGATCGTATAATCAAAAAGGGGACACTGTTCCGGCAGAGGGGTACAACATGTCACCCACTCGCTGGGCACATTAAGCCTATTGGGGTAACACACAACCAACGGGTTTTTACTCTGTCAAGGGTACCACCACATTAAACAATTTTTCAACCCTTAGGCAGTCTTAACTTACGTTGCACGCACTACACCACCCTTCAATAAGACCCACCCTACACACCCGCATGTATCAAACGGCTGTTCTCTAAAAAGATCTCCACCAAAGTGACCCTTCGGGGACCCATAGGGCATTGCAGCGCCGGCCCGACAAGGAGCAAACGCCCCCGACGATGAAGCATGACTACTTCGGGTGTGTGAGGGCAACAAGAGGCAAGACTAGTTCTTCCCTCTCATAAGTGGGTGCTAATACCCAGGAGACTCTACACTTTTCTTTTTTCCCCCCTTTCTCCTTCCATCATCTTCCTTGTAGCGAGTGGGTGACATGTTGTACCCCTCTGCCGGAACAGTGTCCCCTTTTTGCTTATACGTTTCATGTTAGGAGCACGAGCACTGGACCACAACTGGCTCCTGGTCCTCCCCTTTGTATTGGGACATGATGGATCACCACCACAGGAAGAAATACTGAATCATGTGTCCCCTTCTCGCACGCCCCCCCTTTCCTTCATGATGGGTGTGTGCTGCCATGGGAAAACTAAAGCAGCTTGGTGGCCGTTGCCACAGTCAAGGAGAATAAGGGGACTGATGACTGCTTGCCTGCACGTTTCCTAGCATGTCGATGAACCCGGCCAGGAATGTCGACTGCTGCAGCACTTGGGGTGACTCTTGCCATCTATATGCCAGCGATGGAGTAGCCTCTGACTTTTCTGAACTGACGCAGGGATCGCACATTGGATCTATTGCCCATAAAACGCTCCAAAGCAAAATCCATGAGATGGCTGTATATACCTCCAGAAAAACATGTGGAACACATCCACATGTGTGGCGAAGCACAACACTGGTGTCAACCACAGCTCCCAGACAATCAGTAGTATTGAGGCTTGCATGAATAAGGCATGAATCCTAACCATCATGAATTATTTGAGCCAGGGAGATCCTAAGGTCTTCTGCCACTGCTGGGAAGATCTTGCTGGCCATATCCCAGGGGGAATGGATGTAGCCACTCAACAAATAGACTGCATTGATGAGGCAGGCAGAAGAGAACATCTGTTTTCCAAACACCTCAACCTACTCAGACCCCCCCCACCCCCACCCCTATCTGGAAGAGTTGTGTAGTAACTGGGGTTCATGTTGATGTTTAAAGCCTGAACCACAAGTCTCTCTGGGGTAGGGTGCAAGGTAAGAAAATGAGGATCACCAGGAGCTGGTCTGTGACACCTGGCCACCAGCCTATTCACCGGTGGGCAAGAACAAGGGTTTGATCAAATGCCCATCAAAGTATCAGTGAAGACTTGTTTAAAGGACGCAAGGGAAAAGACTTGCCTGGGGTAGACTGCAAAAATCCATAAGGACGTAAGTCTTAGTCTCTGCAGGCAGCTGCAGTTTCAGGACTACAGCTGTCTGTCGGATAACTACTGCAAATGAGGCACTCTTCTGCTGGTGGTCGAAGTGGCGAGGCAAACTCTGTATCTGGGGAGATATGAAGCCCACTTGCCTCTTGTAAGCCCATGTGACATTTTCATAATGAGGAGTAGGAGATTACCATTCACCTCCCCACCATCATCATCATCTCTATCTCTGATGGTGCTGCTTGTTCAGAGTCATAGTCAAAAAGATAATGGAGCCTCGTCTAGTATGTCCAAGTTGGTAGAGGTACCAGTACAAAGTCAGATTGAATGGCGTCCAGTTAGCCTTTAGTAATTTTGTAGCACAGCATTGGTGCAGATCAGGCTTAATATCATTTTCAGGGTCAGACATTGGAACCAGCACCGGATCCTCTTCCGGCTTCGACAAAAAAACTGCTCATTGCAGGTCATGGGGCCAGAGTAGAATATTTACTGGAATCAGTACGGGACCCAGAAGGGGTCGTAAAGGGTCAGAAGGCACTCAGCAAGGACCCACTGTCTTGAACCCGACGTAGGGCCTCTGTGATTAATTTGGGCCCAAAGGCTTGCCAGAGGGAGTAGAAAATCTGCAGCATGGCCTCCTCCCAGGCTGGGAAATGCATATTATTCTTATGTTTGATGATGTACAAGTTCATGTCTCAATCCCAGATTGCCTTCGGGTGTGTGAGGACATAGTTATTGCAAAACTACAAGTCATGTCGCAAGCCCAAAATCCACAGATGCACTACATGCGTGTCTGTGACCTATATCAACAACCTGCTTTGAAACCAATAACTTTAGAAGGGGACACTGTATTATGTTTTAGGAGTCTTAGGTGGGCCAAAGAATCTGGGAGCGGAACTTCAGATCCGATGCAGATGGTGGCAGTTATGTACAACTCCACTCCGTCACTTCCGGGGTAGTATGAACCAGTGCAAAACTGCATAACATCACCAGCCGCGCCTGGGAGTATTGCTAGAAAGCGTTTCTGGTGAGTATTCTAAGGTGAGCTATCCATGGTAGAAGTATCTACCAGTACATACTTTCAGCGCAAGGACATCATGGGTTTAAGCACATTTTAAATACACTCAATACAGTCAACACTCCTCTAAAAAATCATATCTACATCATATGTAAACTAATAATAAATACAAACACAGAAAACCGCTGAAACAATAAAAGTAGAAGTGCAAGTGCTGCCATAGTGGAAAGTATGCTACTTACTTGTTTTATCAATTGTGGCACTTTCCACCAACATGCGCAGTAATCCGCACAGGGTTCTGGTCGCATCATTCTGCATGACTTCCGCATGGACACCAGAAGACAGACAGAGGGTCTGAAGGAGGTTCACTGTGCTCAATAACATCATGGCGGTGGGGTGTAAATTCCCTTCCACTGAATCGCCTTCTAGGGAAAAAGTGGGGGGAAAAGCACAATGGTCACTGAAAGTACTGTTAAACACACACCTCGATTTCAAGGTTATGGAGTACAATTTTCAAACAACTAGTTATCATGAAAAAAGGGATTGCAGTCTAGACTGCATTCGATAGTGAGGCACATGACTTAGACTTTCTTTCAAACAACAGGTAGACACCTTAAAGTATGGGTCTGAGTCAGAGAAAGCTGCTGGAAACAACTGGCAAACTCTATTGGACAAATGTTTATCCTCACGTCATTGTTGCGTTTTTAAAAAGGGATATATCTTAATTTCAACTTTGTTCCAGAACACTATCAATGTGTTGATAATAAGAGGGATTATGAAAGCTATTATTTTGTTACTAGTGAAGGTCTCTTGACTATCTATATCGGTATGATTCTCTATTAGTGTGTAGGAGGCAACAGTTCGCAATCATGAATTTGGTTTTATTATTTGGCTAAACTCTCCTTTAGCGTTTATCAGAAATGATATAACATCAAATTTTGACAGATTCCGGTCAGTCATATAGAAAGGTTTTTAATTCATTACTCACACTACACTGATTCTACATAGCCAGAAACACACTGCAGGATTATTCCAATTAAAGTCTGTTATATATATTTACTGGAAAATCCAAAGGTTGAGGTGACATTATAGTTTGGTATGGTAATAATATCTTATTTTACAAAAATCATGTTTTTTAAATTCGCTGCAAAAAAAAAAACAAAGGTTAAAGTTACCCTGCAGATAGGTAAAAATGTCTGTTAAAATAAAAAGTTTTAAACTAAAAAAAGCAATGAAATTCACCAGTTATAGCTAACTGAAGAAACTGTAACTGGCGCCTTCGCCATGCAATGCTTATGACCTCACATATATCATCACTCGTGAACATTTCTATGACATTATTATAATATTACTAATGACATCTAAAATTACATCAAGGATGACAACACTGCATGGCGGGGAAGCAGGTTACATTTCCTTCAGTTATCTATAAATGGTGAATTCCAGTGCTTTTTTTTTATATAGATTAAAACATTACGTTTTGACTGACATTTTCACCTAACTATATCACGTTAACCTTTTGTTTTTTCAGTGAATATATTATTTATCTCCCCTTTGTGGGTAGGAAATCATCATTTTATTGACTACAGCGAGACTGGAGTTATGAAAGTTTAATTCTGCTCTATTCAGCAACAATGACAAAATATGGCCTCGCAAACATAGAAATATATCAAAGTAATGGTATAAAATAGAGGCCAGTCAGACCACGACCGCTTCCTTCTTCAGACTCCGGAGTAGAAAGGAAGAATGGGCGATCGGATGATCTGATGGCACCTAAAATACATAGTTGGAAACAAACTTCTTAAACCAAATCATTGGAGAAAAACAAAACCTAAAAGCATAAGAGTAAATAAAAGTGTGTGGGGGAGAGATGAACTTTACCCTCTCTGTCTTCAATAAATTATTGATTTTCTACCCATGAGCCGGAGATTTACCCTGTGTACAAAAGGCATGGTATTATGTTTTACTCAAAAGAATCTGGGAGCAGAACTTCAGATGGTGGCAGTTATATACAACTCCACTGAAACACTTTATTTAACTTCAGAAATGCTCTTTCTAGTAGATAATCTACCACAGATTCCTCATCTTCTGGATTCTCCCAGGTGACAGACTGAATCTGGAAATGTTTCTGCAATTTAAAAAAAAAAATTTTTTTGCAGAGTTTTATATAGCGCGAACTAGGCCCAAACCGAATCAGGTATCAGAGCGCTTTACATATTTTCCAGTTACGTTACATGAGGACACACTTTCATTTTAGGCACGGGGAGATTAAGTGATTTGCCCAGAATCACAGGAGGTTTTGGCGTCGTTACCGAGACTCGAACCCAGATCCCCAGGTCTGAGGTCGAGCGCCCTAGCCTTTAGGCCAACTCCTCTCCCAACAAGCATTACATTGGTGGCTTCTCCCAGCCTCTAAAAAATGATAGAGCCATATATAGGTGACACCTCTGAAAGCGGGTATCAGTTTCCAAAAGAAACATCGGCACACTTTCATGTAGAGAACCAGACATAACCGAATTCGGACAGTGTGATGAATCTGAAATGGAATATTATGACTAACCCTGGGCATAGTTCGCATAGTGGTGCTTCGCGTAGCCACAAGCAGTGCACTACGCAAGCTTTGCCTAGCAATACACGAACTGCGTAGTGCGGTAGGGAAATGCTGTTCGCAATGATTGCACAGTGCCACATGCTTGAACGCACTGTGCAATCATTGCGAACGGCATCTTGCACAGTGCAAGCGTTTTCTGCTGCTCGAGTCTTGGGAGAACCTGGGTAAGGAAGGGTTTCTCGAAGTGGGTGCCGGAAAACTGTTGTGGGCGAATTCCCCAGTAAGTCTGTTTGGTACTCTGCACACAGACGTGGCGAGTCCATGCCGTCCCTCGCTGTTTCGCTCAGCATGAGGTGCCTTTAATCCAGGCATCGCCCACCAAACCTCTACTAATCAGACTTACTGGGATATTCGCCCACAACAGTTTTCCAGCACCCACTTCGAGAAACCCTTCCTTAACCAGGTTCTCCCAAGACGCCAATCGCCCTACTCTATCACGAGCCGTCCTGAACCCCACAGCTCCTTTCAGCACCATTTTATGTACAACCCAGTCCTGAAGATGATCCTGACCAAAGAGTATCGAAACGACATCGACCTTTCAGCGCAATAAATGGCGCATCCCCCAGTGTGGCTCTATCAAAATAATTCATCAAATCTACCAAGATTCTCGCATTATAATTCATTTTGAGCCACATTGTTCACATGATTCACTGTATATATTCAAGCACCTTGACACCATGCGCCGTTCCTGCTGATCACAATTGTCACTTGCGTCGCCACTTCTTGTGTCACTTACAAATGCTGAGCACCAAGTCCAATTTGGGTTGTTTTGTTATTCATTGACGTACAGTGCTGTTACAACTGTAGATCCCATATTTCTTTGTTCTTTAATTATATGATGCCATGAGCACGTTTCAAAAACTAATCGAGTCTCCTTGTTTCTGTGCGCGTAATACTTTAAGTATACTTGTCTAATCGCCTTCTACAAAAACACCAGTTGAGATATTGTTTGCTTATCCTCATGTACCTACCCTAATCTCAACGTGGTGTATGGGGCATACTCCTGTAGTCTTTGACAACGATAGAGCCTAGCAGATGTCCAGGGCCAGAACCACCCCTAGCTAAAGATATAATGGCAGCTTTGGCACTGGCAGAATGAGCCCCAAGGCGTCAAAATTGCCCTTCTTGATCAAGGCACAGTGTATTTTGATATAGAGGACAACCCATTGTGAAAGGGATAACTTTTTAACTCTCCCTTCTTTGCACTGGCAAATCCAATGAAGTGTTGGTAGTTGACACAGTATTCATAGGTCCCATCAATACAAAAGCTAAGGGCACGCCTACGGTCCAAACAGTGAAGCATCTCCTCCTCTTTGAAGGGATGCAGCAGAGAAAAAAAGAGTGCTGGACTGCCCCACGTGGGTGGGTGAAACCACTTACAGGAAGTAAAGATGCCTAAGTCTGAAGCACAAATTTGTTAGGGAACAAGGTGATCTAATGAGGCAGCACTGACCGCGCCTGTAGATCACTGACAAAAATACAGAGGTGATTGCAAGTAAAAAGACATCCTTAATGGTAAGTAATCTCAAACTGTAGATAGGTTCAAAATGTGTGCACATTAAGAATATAAGAACCAAGATAAGATACCACTATGCAAAAGGGCTAAAGAGGAAACATATGCTAGCACTTTCAAAAAAGCATGACAAGTGATTTGAACAGTGGGGTGATCAGGCAAACACTAGAAGGCCAAAAGGCCTAACAAGTAACCTTTTACAATGGCCACAAGAAAGCCTAGCAGGGACAAAGAAAAAGCAAGTACAAATTCATTAGAAAGCTTAGCCAGCAGCAGATCGATACAACATTCCTTGCAACACAGCAAAAACTTTGCCAAGCAGCCAGAATAGACAACTGTGGAGTTCGACGAGTACCCAAATTCACATTCAAAATGTGCACAGGCAGGTCAAAGCCACTCAGCTGCTTCCATTCAATCAGCAAGTAAGTATGCTTTGGATGTTGTGATACAGAACCCTGCCTGGTTGTTGAAACAGCAGATCCTCCAACTCAACTGATCGAGATACCAGAATTACTATGCCTGTTCAGTGCTATTAGGATGAGCTGTGTTGGTACCTCCTGGCCTCCTTTAGAATTTGGTGAAGCTGAGATGGAAAAGCATATGTGAAATCGGAGGTACACGAAAGGGAGAACCGGTCACCCAGGGAGCCCTAAGGCGTGAGCTCCAGAGCACAAGATGCATCAATCAGCAGTTAGAGCAGTACCAAAAAAATCTTCCAACCGTATACTCTACAGGTCGAAGACGGCTTACATTACCTCCAGGTGCACATGCCACTCGCAGTCAGCTATATTACGATTTCTTAGCTTGTCCTCCCCCCTGGTGGCCCAGAGCCTGCTAGATGGCCGACAGTCAAAGAAATGCCCTGAAGGACGAGCCAGTGCCAACGTCTCAGCACCTCCTGGCACTGAACACAATATACCACTCAGCCCTCCTTACTGCAGTACTACATGGCAGTTGGGATGTCCATCAGAACCTTAACAGCGCTGTCATAGAGAGAAAACAAGAAGGCATTGGGAACCAGCCACGAGGCACACACCTCCAAGAAATTGATTCTATTCCATTGGAGACCAGATGCTTCTAATCTTTACTATGTTCAGGTGACCTCCCCAGCATGAAGATATATCCATCACCACAGTGGGATCTGAACGTGACACAGAGACCGACCAGCTACACATCAGGTTGGCATCCTTAATCCACCACTGTAAGTTTGGGCCGCCTCATCTGTCACATAGATGTCAACTGAAAGACATCACCAGTACTGAGAACACTGAAGGAGAAGTTTTCAATGCAGAGATTACATATACCACATAGCATAAGATACCAGAAGAATGCACAAGCTTATGAGTCCAAGAAGCTTATGATCCATCAGGCCACAACTCAGGAGTTAGCCCGATAAATTTAAATTAGACCCGGATAGCCGCGGGGTGGAAAGGCCTTTAAAGCTAAAGTGTTCTGAAAGGCCCAAATGCCAAAAGGTAGGATTAAGTCTTGTTGATGGAGAACCCCATAGAAATTTAGAAATTGCCATCTGCAGGTGGTCCACGAATGACTGTAGCAAGGCCACATTCAACATGCATCCATCGAGGTATGATGATATGTACACTTGTGAACTGCAACAATGAGCCAAAACCCACTGCCATCACCTTTGTGATCACCCAGGGAGCAGAGATGATGCAGATGGGTAGGAGAGAGAAATGGAATTGTCCTAAACTTCAACAAAGCAGAGAAAATGCCTGGTGGAAGTACATGTCCTGTAGGTCCAAGGAACATCCAATCTCCCAAGTCTAGAGCAGAGAATACCTGGGCCACAGTTGGAGTCCTGAATTTGTCCTTCCCAAGGACGGAATTCAGAAACCAAAGAGCTTGATTCAGCCACAGCCCTTCCTGGTCACTTGACAAGCAGTTTCTGTACTGCTTGTGAAAGAATGGCATGATCTGAGTAAATCTAAGGAAAATCATGGGGAATGAGGAAATGGGAGAGGTTAACCGTTCTGAACAACTAAGTCAGACAGTTCTGATGTAACTGCACTCCAGGTGGACAGACAGAAACACATCCTGCTCCTTACAGCCACTGACGTCTAATGAAGAAGGAATCCGAGTGGTCTGGTGGTAGAGGGCGATGAGAAGGGCTACTACTGCCCTTGCTGAATGCCATGGTCTACACCACAACCTTACCCCTTGAAGCCACAAAAAGAATGAGTGGCTTGTTAAACAGTCTACTGGGGCTGTCTCTTGCAAAAAAAAAAAAAAAGGTCCCAAAAATAGCCGCAGAATTTCTGGTATGGTTAGTGAAGAATACGTTACTTATCTTCAGTGATGCCTTATTGGGTAGAAACAGGATCTAGCAGCAGATTCCTTACCTTTGATTTATCCCCAGGCACCAGACTGGATCCAGAAACATTTTCTACAGCAGCAACTCTGCACGTCGAGAGAAGGAGTCAAGCAACTCCGCATGGGACGTTGACGGAGTCCACATAAGCCCTCGCCTGATGCTCGGACGTCAATTTAGAATCTGCTAATACCTTTCCTGAGGTAAGCACCCAGCAGAGTAGGAATATAAATTTAGCCCAAAACACTGGCCAACACCTTACCTGAGGTAAGTACCTGGCAGAGTAAGAATCGAAATGTAGCCCCAGACGTTGGCCAACACCTTCCCTGGGGTAAGTACTGGGCAGTGAGAATAGAAATGTAACCCTTAGTCACTGGCCAACACCTTCCCTGAGGTAAGTACACGGTAGAGTAAGAATAGAAATTTTGCACCCAGAAACTGACAAACACCTTCCCTGAGGTAACTACTAGGTGGAGTAAGAAAAGAAATTTAGCCCCAAGACACTGGCCAACACCTATCCCCGAATTAAGCACCTGGCAGAGTAGGAATAGGAATGTTGCAACCAGACGCTGGCCAGCACCTTCACTGAGGTAAGTACTCGGCACAGTAAGAATAGAAATTAGCCCCCAGACAAAGGCCAACATCTTCCCTGAGGTAAATATCCGTCAGAGTAGGAATAGAAATTTAGCCCAAGACACTGCGCACCACCTTCCCTGAGGTAAGTATCTGGCAGAGTAAGAATAGAAATTTAGTCCCCAGTCACTGGCCAACACCTTCCCTGAGGTAAGTACACGGCAGAGTAAGAATAGAAATTTAGCTCCCGGACATTGGGAACAACTTCCCTGAGTTAAGTACCTGGAAGAGTAAGAATAGAGATTTAGCACCCAGTCACTGGCCAACACCTTCCATGAAGTAAGTAGACGGCGAAGAAAGAATAGACATTAAGCCTTACCCACTGGACAACACCTTCCCTGAGGTAAGTACGTGGTGGATTAAGAATATAATTTAGCCCCAGACACTGGCCAACACGTTTCCTGATGTAAGTACATGGTGGAGTAAGAATAACAATGTAGCCCCACACACTGGCAACAGCTTCCCTGAGTCAAGTACCCAGCAGAGTGAGAATAGAAATTTAGCCCCAGTCACTGGTCAACATCTTCCCCGAGGTAAGTGCACGGTGGTGTAAGAATAGAAATTTAGACCCACACACTGGCCAACACCTTCCCTGAGGTAAGTACCCTGCAGAGTATGAATGGAAATTTAGCCCCAGACACTGGCCAACAACTTCCTTGAGATAAGTACTCGGCACAGTAAGAATAGATATTTAGCCCCCAGACACTGGCCAACACCTTCCATGAGGGAAGTACCCAGCGGAGTAAGAATAGAAATTTAGCCACCAGACATTGGCCAACACCTTCCCTGTGGCAAGTACACGGCAGAGTGAGAATAAAAGTTTAGCCCCCAGTCACTGGCCAACACCTTCCCTACTTACACGGTAGAGTAAGCATAGAAATTTAGCCCCACACACTGGCCAACACATTCCCTGAGGTAAATAAGTACTCAGTGCAGTATGAATAGAAATTTAGCCCCCAGACACTGGCCAACACATTCCCTGAGGTAAATAAGTACTCAGTGCAGTATGAATAGAAATTTAGCCCCCAGACACTGGTTAACACCTTCCTTGAGGTAAGTATCTGGCAGAATTGGAATATAAATTTAGCACCCTGACACTGACAAACACCTTCCCTGAGGTAAGTACTCAGTGCAGTAAGAATAGAAATTTAGCCCCCATACATTGGCCAACACTTTCCCTGAAGGATGTACCCAGCAGAGTGAGAATAGAAATTTAGCCCCCGGTCACTGGCCAACACCTTCCCTGAGGTAAGTACGCCACTGAGTAAGAATAGATATTTAGCCCCACAGACTAGCCAACACCTTCCCTGAGGTAAGTAGCCAGTAGAGAAAGAATAGAAATGCCCTCAATCTTTGTTGCTTCTTGCAGTTGCTTTATTGAGTCTAATATCTGCTGCCAGGGGGGTGTTTCGACTTCAGACCCCGGCGTGGCGCCTTGCGGCATATGTTCCGGATAGGTACCCCGGGTAGCGGAGTAATCCCATTTTAAGGTGGTTGCGTTGCCACCACTAATACATCGCTGACCACTGGATGTTTTCTCCTGAAATTGTGTGTCTCTCTGCCGTCTCGACAGTCTTTTTCTCCTGATGACTGTGTCCCTCTCATTGGGAGAGGCTCTGCTATTTCCTCCTGGGCTAGAGCCGAGACTGACTCCCGTTAGATTCTCTCCCTCACTCGACCCAGCAGGGGTATCCTCTGACCCATCGGTGACTGAGTAGAAATTGTCTGGTACATCCAGGCTATCCTCCGCGCCACTTGGACCGCTGCTTGCTATGATCTCCTGGACTAGAATATCAGTTGTCAACACCTCTGCATCTGCATCATTTATAGCCAGTAAATTAATTGCATCATTTGCCACAGCTCCTGCTTCTATCAAGCTCTCTTGACACTGCGTTAGATCTGCAGGTACTACAGGTGCTATCAATTCTGGCTCACTATTTTCTTTGTTAAGCTTGTGGGTTTCCATCATCTCCCCCCACTGAGTTTCAAGATTGACTTCCTGTGCATTGCTTGCTATCAAAGGGTTTTCCTGCATGTTTGCCTTATGTATAGCCGCAATTTTCTCCTTTTTTTTTCTCCACGGCTTGTGCAGTTTTCTCAGTTATATGAGCCACATTAATTATGTCAGAAGTAGTAATCGCATTATTCTGAGCCACCGGAGAGAAGTAGCCTGTTATAGTTTTTGAGCTCGCCCCCGCATTAACAGTATTAGCTGCATTATTCTCAATAATATGGCTTGCTGGGGTCCCAGGATTTACTGCCCCTCCTCTCTTTCTGATGTTACTTCGTGTCCCAGTATCATTTATGACACCCCCGCTCTCACCTGGGGTATCTTCAGAATCTTTATTCTTATCTTCACCTTTGGCGGTATCCTTCTGGGCACTGTCTGTTTTGAAGCGCCTTGCTCCGCATCCGGAGCTTTTCCTTTTCCTCCTCGCGTGTTTTTTGGCGCCATGCTGCCTGTTCGCAAGCAACTAGGTGATCTAGGGCTGCACCGGCTGCTCACTGGCCCGTCTCTGTCTCCGTGCGATCTGCGGGCGGTTTCTCTTCCCAAGGCACCCTTCTGTCGACCCTCGGCAAGATCCTCGGTCACCCAAACCACAGCCTCGGCAGACCTCGCCCTGTAGTCGCTGCCGGCTTCGCAAAGTACTCCGCTGGCTCCGCTCACTATGCTGGCTCCGCCCAAGTTCCTTCTGACACGCCGGTCCCGGGTCCCTGTGGGCACCGCTGCTGCGGTTGCAGACCTCACCCTGCAATCACTGTCGGCTCCGCGAAGCACTCTGCCGGCTCCGCTTACTACGCGTACTACGCTGGCTCCGCCCAAGTTCCTTCCGACTCGCCTGTCTCGAATCTCTGCGAGCACCGCTGCTGCAGTCGCGAGGAGCCCAAAAACCAAGCCCTCTGCTGCAATCCAGAAATCACCGTCCTTGAGAGCCGCTTCCATGGGGTATGTAATCTTTCTGGGTTAAGGCATTAGGAGCGATCTCGAGTGCCGCTAGTCAGACGCCATCTTGCCTCGCATCGAGTTGGCAAAAAAACAGGGAGGGGAAATCAACTATAAGAGAGAGGAAATTATGGAATTTTTAAGAGATCAGAAGGGCTGTTCGATATCACAGATCTACGGGGAATTGATCTAGCTTAAGGAGGATGATTGTGGAAGGGCCGTACAAAAATGGAATACTAAGTTAAATCTATCTGGTAATGAGGTTGAAAAATCGTTCCAGTTGTTAAACTCAGTGTTAAGAGTAACCAATCTACAAGCTCAGCAAAACAAGACCCTATTTGAGCTCTATTATACACCACACAGAATTGCTCAATGGGGCGGAACAACGGGGGTTGTCTGCCCTAGATGCCAAGCAACACAGGCAGACACCATACACATGTTTGCTGCCTGCCCAGCCCTGGACCCATTTAAAAGCTCAATAGAGAAATTCCTGGATAGAGAACTAGGGATCAACATTAGTATAACGAATGAAGTTATGGTTCTAGGGATTACCAGGGACGACGTAGAAATATCTCATTTTGAATTTATATACATAGCAATTACTCTAAGTCGGTTATGTATCGCAACAATGTGGAAAGATCCAAACCCGCCAACATTCCAACAATGGCTATCACGGTTGCTCGCTATATATGTATTGGAAAAAGCAATGTATGATAAAAAGGGTCGGACGGCAAAACAACTGGGGAAAAGAATATGGGCCCCTATAACCGAATGGAAACAAAGGCTAGATAATGGCTAGAAAACTAGAATTATTACCTGCTCTTCTTTCCTCTCGTCTCTCTCTGACTCATCTCTCTCCCTCTTCTCTTTTTTGTAGCTCAAATGTAAATGGATAATATATTCAGTATGTTGTTTTAGCATGAGGAGATATACTGTATAATTTTCTCATATGTATTCTTTTTCCCATTTATATAAGAAAGAAAAAAAGAATCTGCTAGGAGACAATGTGCCCAAAAAGATTTTTCTTTTTGTAAAATATGTTATATTATTTTTTAATGTAAAAATGTTTTAACAATTAAACTGAAATGCACAAGAATGCTAGAAGAGATCTGGCAAAAGGAAGGACAACTCAGTTCGCAGAGCGGGGAGGAGGGCAGGTCGGTAAGGAATCTGCAGCTAGTTCCTTTCTCTACCAGATAAGGCGTTACCAAAGGTAAGTAACTTATTCATCTCATACAGACATCTAGCCACAGATTCCTTACTTTTGAATTAGATACTCAGGCAATACCATCCCTGAAGGAGGATCTGCAAACTGGTCCATTAAAGATCCCGGAGTAGGACGTGAGAGAGTGAGAGAGAAAGGGACGGGCTCTCAAAAGGGTAGGTGAGGGAGAAGACTCCCTATCAGAAATATAGAAAGCATGGGAAAAGACACCCACGGCAGAAGAATAAGGATGGGTTTATTTATTAATTATTTATTTATTTTGTAATGCGTATGAATCATCCCCGAAGGGATATCTCTGCGCAGCGGGAGCAAAAAGTCAGGCAAGTAGCCTAGAAGTTTAAAATAATAAAATTTGTAGTAATTTACTAAAATTGTAGTGGGCAGTGTATTCTTGTAGGTTAAAGGGAAGTTTGTTCCAAAGATGAGGGGCTAGGAATGTAAAAGCACAGCCACCTGAGCAGGTTTTCATGATGTGTCGTATAGTGAGAAGAGACTTATTCGTGATACGTTTCCGCACTGGCAGCCAGCAAATGAAGTACACGTAGTAAAGGGGCCGAGGTCGATCTCGCTGGAAGATTGTGGATTAAACAAGCCACAGTATTCTGAAGCACCTGGAGTTTATCCAGGAGAGATTTGTTGACCGCAGCGAGGACAGCATTACCATAGTCCAGACGGCTAATCACCAGTGCCTGGACTAGGGTCTTGCGTAGTACTGCTAGTGGGAGCATTGGTAAAACTCTTCGTAGTAGCCTCATAACATTAAAGCAGGAGCCAGTGGTAGATGTCACCTGGTCTTTCATGGTTAAGTTCTAATCAAGTTTTATGCCCAGATTCTTCACAGAGGATTATGGAATAGGTGGTGGTCCTAATTCAGGCAGGCACCACTCAGGGGACCATAACAGTTGAGCAGCCCCAAAGAGCATGATTTAATTTTTTCCAGTATTTAGCTAGAGAAAGTTAGCGGCCATCCAAGATATAATAGCTTTCATGCCTTTAGTAAAATGGTCTCTAGTCTCGGACAGGTCTTGATCAAAGGTTAGCACATGAGGAGTATCATCCGCATATGAGACAGGTTTAAAACCATGGGCTCTTATGATGTTTTCAAGGGGAGTAAAATATACATTAAACAATGTGGGGCTCAAACAAAAGCTCTGGGGCACTCCTTTATTAATTATCATGGTGTGTGAACGAAAAGATCCCAGATGGATGGTCTGAGTTCTGTCGGACAGATTGTTTCTAAACCACTGTAGCACCAGGCCCTGGATGCCTATCTCCTTCAATCTCTGTATCAGTCTTGGATGAGATATCGTATCGAAGGTCGCAGGCAAATCTAACAGCACAAGCATGGATGGAACATTTTTGTCTTGGAAGCATCTAATATGGTCTGTAACAGCTAAGAGTAAAGTTTCAGTGCTGTACATTGGTCTGAAGTCTGACTGGGATGGATCTAAGATCCTATTAGACTCAAGGTATTCCATCAGTTGTTTATTGATATTACTTTCTAATATTTTACTAGCTCAGGGAAGAAGTGATATAGGGTGATAGTAGGAAACATCTGTAGTAGGATGGTTGTTTTTTCAGGATTGGAATGACCATAGCAGCTTTCCACTCAGCTGGAATTGCGCCCGCGCTCAGTGAGATTCAACAAGAAGATAATAGGCGGCACCAGTTGATAGGATAGCGTGGCTGCTCTCTTCGCTGGAATAGGATCCAGGCGAGAGCCTGATTTAGCAGCATTCAGAGTGGGTTGAGCGGACTCTAAATTGAAGGGGGCAAACTTCTCGAAGGTGCAAGTATACTTTCTACCAACGTGAGTAGATGCAAAGTTAATGCAGTGTGTCAGATGTGCAAGATTATTATAGATTACATTTACTTTATCCTCTGAATGGTCAGCAATCTGGTAGCAAAGTATTTGCAAAGGGGGAGTGTTAGTTGTGCAGGCCTGGTGATTGATGGAGGAATTAAGAGTTTTAAAAAGTTCCTTTGAGGGATTACCAGTTTTATCAAGTTGCTGAGAGATAAAACGTTTCGGCGCTTTCCTAATATTACTGTGATAGTGCTCTAAGGATTTTTTATAAGTTTCCCGATAATTTGGAATGGGAGTAGTTTGCCATTGTCTTTCCAATTTTTTACATTGGGTTTTTTCTTTGCGTAGATCAGGCATATACCAGGAAGCATGTGGCGTTAGTCTTGGGGAAGAATGAATTTTCATAGGTGCCAGAATATCAATTGCAGTGTTCAGAGAAGTGTGAAATAATTTGAGAGCTTCCTGCATATCCATTGTGTTCTCTATGTTAGGGGTAGTGTATGCTTTTGGGAAAGCATCAGGAGAGACTTTGTGCCATTGTCTGCTAAAGTTTAGCTTTGAACGATTGTTGTGAGGTGCAACTGTGTGTGACAATGAAATGTGAAAGTTTATTAAAGCGTGATCAGTCCAAACAAGAGGACAAGGGGGTTCACAGGAAAGAGAAGGGGAACTAATGAAAATCAAGTCCAGAATATGGCAAGCAATATCCGTGGAACCCATAACAGATTGCTTGAGACCTAGGGAGGCAAGGTCAGTGCAGAGCTGTTGTGCTACTGAATCTGAGGGATCATCCATATGGACATTAAAGTCACTGAGTAAAATAAAGGTATTAGAGGACAGTGCCAGGATCACAATGAGCTCCATAAGTTTATAACTAAATGGTCCCAGGGGGCCAGGGAGGATGGTAGACAAGAGCCGATTCCCAGCTATTCTGGGGAGAGAAGTCAATTTTAAAGACCCATATCTCAGCCCGTGCCTCAGAGACTGATTTGATAAGAGTGACTTTAAGCGAGTTACTAAAAATAATTGCTAATCCTTCACACGTTTTACCTAACCTATCTAATCTCAATGTATTGTAGTTAGAAAGTAAGGCCATGGCAATGGCCGGGGTGGAGGGAGGTTTGAGCCAGGTCTTTGTAAGAAACCCCAGAGCTGGTGAGGTAGACTCAATCAGGTACCAGATTTCAATTTCGTGCTTGGGCAATGATCTGACATTGCAAAGAAAGCATTTCCATGTATCAGAGGGTACATCATTAGAGTTGGAAAGAACATTGCGAGTAAGGTTTGCCTTGGGGTCTAGAAAGTTCCTAGCGATCATAGAAAAAGTTTTTACGTTAGCTAGCTTATGGCTTTGGGAACGGCATTCGCAAAAAAGAGTAAGGGCCTTCGAAGGCGGTTATTCGATTTTGTATGTGGCAATGTAAATAAGTGAATAGGCTTAGGAGAATACTTGCTGAAGGCCAAGGATAATGGCTAATACTACAGAGTCGAAGCTCCTTGCGACAGACGTAAGTTATGCAATCCAAGCCATAAGTAAGCATGGCAAACAACAACGACGACCAGAGAATGAATGAATGAAGTTGTACTTGTATAGTGCATAGCTACCCTGAGGCCTCCCAGCGCTATTTGATAGAAGAGCAGAAAAAAGCAGAAGCTGTGATGTTAAGGGATGTCTTAAAGAGGTGGGTTTTTAAGAGCTACCGGAAGGCCAAGAGGTTGTTGTCCTTTCGTAGAATGAGAGGGAGAGTGTTCCAGATCTTTGCAGCATTAAACGAAAAGGAGCGTCCACCCCATCTGGATCTTCGTATTTTCTTGGGGGTGGCCAGACATAAGGAACTGGAGAGCAGGGTTCTGTGAGGAAGATAGCGGTTGACCAGGGAGTGGGTAATAGCCGGACCAGTCTTCCAGATGGCTCTATGAGCCAGGCACACAGCTTTAAACTGTATGCTGGCCGGAATAGGGAACCAGTGAAGACTCCTCAATGCTGGTTTAGCAGATTGCCACCGTGGAATCTGGAGAAGCAGGCGAGCTACGCAATTCTGAGTTAATTGCAATTTGTGGATGGTGAATTGAGGAGCTCCAAGGTGTAGGGTATTTCCCATATTTAAGGCGATAGAGTATAAGGGCCTGTACCATAATTCTTCTCGCCTGGAAGGGGAAGAGGGGGATGATTTTCTGCAACATTCTCATCAGTCCGTAACAGGTAGCTGAGAGCTTGGTGGCCTGGTGGTTAAAGTCGAGGGAGCTGTTAAGCCACATGCCAAGGCTCTTCATCTGTGCCTTTGGAGGTGGAGCAGGGCCCAGGCATACCGGCCATAGGAGAGCGGGGATGGAAGACGGAGGGTTGCCCAGGAACATAATCTCCGTTTTGTCCCCGTTGAGTTTGAGGCAGAAGAGTTCCATCCACTCGGCCACCGCCTCTAGGAAAGGACCTAGGGTGCTAGACGACCCCTCAGAGTGATTGAATGCTACCACTAACTGAGTGTCATCTGCGTAGGGGATGATCTTAATGCCGAATGGATGGACAATCTGCGCCAGGGAACTCATGTAGATATTAAAAAGCGTTTGGCTCAGGAGCCTCACAGCGGAGAGGCAACCGAGATGACACCACGTCTCCTTCAAAGACTTGGAAGAAGCGGTTACTAAGGAAGGACTGGAACCAAGTCAGTGCTGTGCCTGACAATCCCATGCTTTTAAGTCGATGGGCCAAGATGTTATGATTAACAGAGTCAAACGCGGCACTGAGGTCCAGGAGGATGATTGCCGCTGTTCCTCCTTGGTCCAGTAACCTTCTTGCCTCTGTTACTGCTAATCAGCTTACTCAGCTAAGGGAGGAGGGAAATTGGGCGATAGTTGGCCAGATTGGGTTTCTTCAAGAGGGCCCTAACCATTGCGCATTTCCATGCTGTGGGTACCATACCGGAGGTGATGGAGGAATTCGGAATATCAAGGATAACTGGGCGAATGGAATTCATGACAAAGGTAAGGTGCTGCGGGGGGAGCAGGGTCCAATGGAGAGGCTGAGGTTACTCTAGAAATGATCAAGTTCAGTGAATCACCATCTAGGGGGGGAAATTGCTCTAACGAGCATTTGGAAATAGAGTTTGAGCTACTTGTTCCGGTCACCATGGGCTAGAGTATTGTGATAGGGAAGTACATATAAAAGTTTTGGATCTTTTGGTGGAAAAAAACTGCCAAATTATTGCATCATGTGAGTGCTCCTTCTGTTATAAAGGGTTTTTGGGGTAGGGTGATAAGTGATTTAGCAATACGAAAAATCTCCTTGGGTGAATTTGGGGCAGTACTTATTTTCTCTTCATAGAATGTGGTTTGGCAGATTTTGATTTCTGATTTATATAGCCGGATTGCTTTCCTATATTCCACTTTCCTAATCTCTGAGAAATTCGGTCTCCAACTTCTTTCCAGTCTTCGACATGATTGCTGTAAGTCCCTCAGTTTGGGGGAAAACCATGGAGCTGTTTTCTGTCTGGTTTTTTTTGTAAGTGGGTTCCTTGGGGAGAACTAGGTCAAGGGAGCTTTGGATCCACGCATTGAAGTTACTGCTGGCCAGATTGGGATTAGGATCTCTAAGCGGTCTTGTGTTTCCAAGAGCTACGGTCCAGCGATTGGAGGAGAGCCTACACCATTTCCTTTCCAAAATCGGTATTGCTTTCTGGGGGGGCGATGGCACGAAAGTCTCCCAACTTTGAGGGTTCAAAAAGTGATCCATCCAGGGGAGTGGAGTAGGGGTACCTACGACAAGATTGTGCAGGTTGCTAAACACATGGTCAAAAAGAAGGCCCTTGACATGTGTAGAGGCAAATCATTTTGGTTTGAGTTGGATCGCCAAAAAGCTTGATAATAGTTTGCTGGTTACATGGTTGGAGGGGTCATCTAGATGAATATTGAAGTCACCAAGCACCGTTAAATTAGCTGGAGCCAGTGCTATATTGGCGACTAAGGTGGAGAGATTAGGAAGAAATTACTCTAAGGCTCCTGGGGGGGGGGGCGATAAATCAACACACCGGAGAAGGTGCTCGTTGGCGAGAACTCTAGGGGGAAGGCCATGCTCTCACAATCTGATAGCGTATTCAGTGTGGTTTGACAATTAAAAGTATCTTTGAATAAAATAGCCAGGCCTCCACCTCTAACGGACGTGCGATCGGCTCTGAGTATTGAGTAACCCTGGGGGAGGGTTTGAATAATAGCAGGGTCCGTTTCAATCTGGAGCCAGGTCTCCGTTAGAAAAAGAGCATCTGGCTCAAGCTCATCTATTAACGCTAATTCAATAGAATGTTTAGGAAGCGTTCTACAATTTAAAAGGAACATCCTTAGTGGTGTCCTGGTATGGGGCCTGTAATAATTTTGAGGCATAAACTTAAAATTACAGAGTGGGCAGTGGGAGGGGTTATTAGCAATGTTCAGAGAATGTAAACAAGTGAAATTAGTATCCCCTCTCAGCTCAAGCAGGGAATAGGAGCTATAAGTCATGCAATTTCCAGAAAAATTGCCAGGGGTTGTGGCCCCTGGGCCCGGTCGGGCACAGACGAGCTTGCCTTCAACGCGCCAGTGGCGCGCCTGCTGCACGTTAGCACCATTCCGCCCTGGAGTAGATTGGACCAAGAGAAGAGCTGGAGCGTCACCCTGCCAAGATGGCCGCCCAAGGATCTCCCAACCAGGAAGTGCTGAGCTCGGTATTCTCCCTCCACTCAACCAGCACAGGAATTGCTGTGGTGGACCGGGGAGTCGGCGAGCATAGAGCGACACGTAATAGAGACCATCTGCAACCAAAGTAAACACTCCGAGAGAAAAGCGAGCCCTATGGGACCAAGCAAGTGAGAACCATAGAGCAGGAAGGTCTTTTAAAACAGTTTAGTGCAATTTTAAAAACAATTGGCAAAGCGCTAGCGCAGCAACACAGGCCGAGTAGAACTCTGCCTTCTATCAGCTGCGCGTCGGCACCCTACCACCCTAAAGTAATCAGGATCAAAGAAAAGCTGGAGCATCACCCTGCCAAGATGGCTGCCCAAAAATGTCCCAACCAGGAAGTGTTGAGCTTTGTATTCTACCTCCAATTAACCAGCACAGGAATTGCTGTGGTGGACCGGGGAGTCGGCGAGCATAGAGCGACACGTAATAGAGACCATCTGCAACCAAAGTAAACACTCCGAGAGAAAAGCGAGCCCTATGGGACCAAGCAAGTGAGAACCATAGAGCAGGAAGGTCTTCAATTGCAAAGCAATGAACAAGTAAGGGCCCTGTGGGGCACAGGGAAAAACACAGCAACGTAAGCAAAAACACGCTCCCTCCTAGAAAATGTACGATAACATGACTGTCTCAGTCTATAGAGATACTGACAAAAAAGATGTAGGACTTCAGACACAACAAAATAGTATATATGGACATAATTGTATAATATATAAAATACATAGAAATGTATCATATACACAGTATAATCAAATACACCCAAGAAGGGTACATAGAAACATGCACAACAGTTGATACTGGCCGAGATATGATAGCAGCCGGCCATACGGTACTGCATAAAAGAATCGAAGACATGGAAGTTATCACACACCCCAGAAAAAGAAAAACAATCTGACATAAAACAACACTACCGACTGACTGTCGACAAGCAGGTGGCTGAAAGATGACTGAAAGGGAAAACTGCAGGTGAAAAACAGCCCACTGGAATAGAGCAACAAAGACCACTATCTTGGACTGTAAAAGAGAAAGTTGAACAAAGGCCATCACAGGGGAGGCCTAGTTAGACAGCCAGTCTCCATCTTAGACAAACAAATATCAGACAAAAAAGGGAGGGGGGGGGGGGGGGGAGCTAGTTGAATCCATGGGGAAAGACAGGATAATAAGTGTGGGAAGACCAACACCACAAGCAGAGGACCACAACCAAATCAGTAGAACTTGAGTAACAGACTGAGTAGCAGCGCACACAGCATAACAAGTGCGGAGGCCACAGTAGAAATGTGTTCATAGGAGACAGGACCCATAAAAGTGTCAGAAGGTATAATTGAAGCATATCAAGAAACCCACAGTATACCATGACTATGGAGGAGAAGGAACCTCACCTCTTCCAGAGGAAAAGAAGGGAAAAAAGGAGAGAAAATTCCACAACCAAAAGGAAATCTCCAGTGTTCACGGGACAACCGGTGTCTAGCCAACAACTCCTGTGGCTTCAAAAGTGATGATCTTGGCATCACCCAAGAGCATTATTTTCCACTCATGAGTCCAAGAGATAACGAATCCCCAAGGAGCGGGAATTTCATCAACGCGCGCAAGAAGGGAAGGAAAGTCCCCGGATGAATCTGAAAGGAGTACTAAACCTCGGTACAAACCAACCCAAGAGAGGGGGGTCATGGAGCACACATTCAAGAAGAACAGCCAGTTCAGTAAATAAAGAGTCACGGAAATGTTTCTAACAAAGCAAATAAAAAGTGCTTAGTTTGTAAAAACAAATAGGTGCCCGGGCTCTCATCAGGAGGCCACAGCAGCTTGTAAACACACATTGCCCCTCCCATCGCTGCCAATGACAGTAACACAACAACTAAACATCTCACTCCTACCTGTGTGACAAATCAGACTGTTTCAGGGCCCCAAAGCTATAAGAGTGGCTTGGACAGCACATAGTAATCATTTTTAATGTAGATTGAATTATTAACTGATGTTGTGGTCATCTTTTAATTAGCTAGACAGTGACACCTTGAGGCAGCCTGTCAAGCACTGGTGTTGACAATTAAGTGCCAGTGCAGAGCACCTGAAACCACCAGCTCAAATAAGAACGGACATAAACAAGGCCCAACAGCATAAAGTAATTTCCGCTTCACGCAGGGCAGAAGCAGAGTAAAAACAGACCATGCAGTGGCCTAGAAGAGAAAGAGTCGGCATAGTAGACCACCCATGCAAAGAAACCTACAAGGTACGTCCACAAGGAACCTTGAGAGAAAGACAAATAACCAGAGTCTTTTGTACCCGTGCATAACAGGAATGAGCACAAAGAGATGCCAAGCCAGAAAGAAAGATCACCACCTACGGCAGGAGCTGACAATATACCCTAGGTCAAGAAATGTGCCTCTTTCCTTTCATCTGCTAGGAGAGAAGGGCACCAGATAAAGTGTAAAGAAAAGAGCAAGGAGAAACCCAGTGCGCCATCCTATCAAGCACACAATGGGACATCCCCTATAAGGGGTACCTAAGTGCCAAAAATATGGAGGAATGCCCTTAAGGAATACCCACAAAGTACCCTGAAGGACAGGGAACAAGGCAACTGCGCATCCGCACAAGACTAGCAAAATACCTCAAAGGAACCTGGGTAGAAAAAACAAAAGACTACCTTGCAAAACAGGCGTGGAAGTCAATATGGCCATAAAACAAAGGAGCCCCAGTAACGGGTCATTGACAGATCGGGAAGCAATGAAAAATACCTCCAGGATGCAGTAGTACCTCACCGGGTGCCACTCATTGGGGAAGATTTGAAAGACAAGCCCAATGTCTATGTGTTAGAAATTGGATTTTTAGTAGGCTAGGGCATGTGCCAAAGCCTGGCAGAAACCACCACTCTAGTCAGAATAAGGAAGTCACAATCCCAAAGCACAAGTTACTTACCTTCGGTAACGATATAGCTGTAAGAAACAGTAGTTAGTGTTAGATTCCTTACCTTAGAATATCCCCAGGCGTCAGACTGGATCCGGAAAGTTTTGCGTAGCAGTACCCCTGCACGTCGGTATGCGTCGTCTGCGGCTCCACGTCCGTCGTCGGCGTCGTGATTGCCAGGATGTCGTCGTCGGGGCACTTAGACGCCGCCCTCGCGCACTGACGTCAGTTCTTGTACGTAGCTTTCTGCGCTAGGAACGCAGAGCCATGCCAGAGACCGACACTGGTGCCATGAAACTAGGGCCCTCAAAGGGAGACACCTTAACCCTAGATGTCGGTTTGCAGAATGGGGAGGATGGGTGGGGCGGTAAGGACGGTAAGGAATCTAACACTAACTACTGTTTCTTACAGATATATCGTTACCGAAGGTAAGTAACTTGTGCATCTGAAAGAAACAGGTTACTGTTAGATTCCCTACCTTAGAATAGATACCCCAGCAATACCAACCCCGGTGGTGGGTCTGCGAACCAAGATCACACCAGAAAGTCCTGGAGAACGTAACGGCCGAAAAAGCCATCTCTCCGGACTTGGCTGTCCAGGCAGTAGTGTCTAGCAAACGTGTGCAGCGAGGCCCTCGTAGCTGCCTGACAGATGTCCTGCAAGGGGACTCCCCGACCCAGGCCAGTAGTAGCCGCCGTGGCCCGAGTGGAATGGGCGCGTAGCCCCACAGGAGGCTCCTTCTTGGCCAAAGAGTAACAGACCTTGATGCACAAAACAACCCACGAGAGATGGTCCGCTTGTGCACCGCCCGTCCCTTCTTAGCACCCACGTAACCCACGTAACCAACAAAGAGCTGGTCGTCCACCGATCAGGAACTTGCAGAGTTCCATGGGATTCTGGCGAGCCCTGCCCCTGTCGGTAGCGGGACGGGTGGCATTGCAGAAAATGGTTGCACTTCCAGTGAAAGTGAAAGGGTCGATCTTTCGCAGATTCCGGTCCTTAACCTCAGGGTTCATCTGGGGATCGGGCAGGCGTCGTGTCGCTCTGACCAATTTGATGCGCCCCAGGCGGATGGGGGTCTTGCAGTCCCGGATTTTGAATGGTACTATCTGGCGGCGCAACTACAGTGGCTTACTCAAGCGGTGGCGCGAGAATTCCGTGGGCCGGAGGGGCCGCAGGGCAGACTGTTTCCCAGGCACGTTATCTCTTTCATAATATTAGGCCAGAAGTTGGACTTAGTTCAACTCACTCTTGAGGAGCGCACTCTCCGTCTTTGCTGGCTTCGCAGTCACAAACGCTCAGGTACCGTTCACCCGTACGCCCCCGAGATTCCTTTGGGGATGTGCACGGCCCTTCCGCATGGTGGTGATTGGTCGGCGATGGCAACATGGGAGGAACTGGGGTTGCATATGATTGGGGACCTTTATAGCGATGGGGCGCTGCTGACTTTCCAAGAGTTGCAAGACAACTATGGCCTCCCGAGGGGGGATTATTTGCTGCATGCGCCCTAGCGGCCAGTATTCAGAAACACTGGAGTAAAGGACTCACTGAGCCGCCGACATCCGCGGGTTGCCAGTATGTGGTCATGGCGGCTGGTACATTCAAGGCCGTCACTTGCCTTCACCGGACACTCTCGACAGGAGCCCTATTGCCCCTGGACGGGCTGCGAGTCAAATGGGAACTGGATATTGGAAAACCCATCCCCGAGACAACGTGGCCTCAGTTGGTTCGGCGTGCCTGGAAAGGTACTCGGAATGCTAGGTTCCAGTTAGTCCAGTTTTTCACGCTCCGCCGAGCGTACTTGACACCTGTTAAGATTTCACAATACTTTGGGGGCACCACATCGCTCTGTCCGAGATGTAGGACGGATGGAGCTGATTTCGCTCATATGTTTTGGTCTTGTAGTGGACTGACTGGTTACTGGGATGCGGTGCTGGCTTGTCTGAATGCTGTCACGGACCGGCAGATAGAGGTGGATATGGGCACCTGCTTGCTGCTATGGTTCCCTCACACCCCCGAACAAAAATCACTAGCAAGTTCTATGACCTGGGCCTGATTTTGGCCAAAAGGGAAATCACCATGCACTGGAAATCAAACCAGGGCCCCAGTTATTTGCGATGGAAGACCACTTCAGCGCTGGGCAGCAGCTGTGAGCACACTTAGACTGCAGCAGGCCAGGCGCTTAGACAATGACAAAGCCTTAGATGTAGCCAGAGCATGGGAGACCTTAGTGACAGCGCTTCAACGGCCAGAAGTTAGTTCAAGCGAGGAGGAGGAGGAGGAGGGTCTGGCATAGGGCTGGCAATCTGGTGGGTAGACTGTTCCCGAAGCAGCTACAATGATGGCGCTCACACAGAATGGACACTGGGGTAACTGTCCCCCTAACACAAACGGACATGATCAAAGGCACTACTAGATGGAGAGTACCTGCTGACACTATACTTGTTTAAAACCCGTTTCCCTCCAACAAACACGTAAGGCAATTTTGGCATGCAAATCAGGAGCCCCCACCGACTCTTGCCCTCCCAGTATCCTCCACCACTTGATTGATACTGTTAATCCCCTTATCAACACCATCATTAATGAATCTCTTGAGTCTGGGATAGTGCCCAACGACTGGAAGAAGGCCATTGTGAAGCCTTTGATGAAGAAGCAAAACAAATCCCCTACTGATCTCACCAACATGCGCCCCATCTCGTACTACCTGTCCTGGGTAAGATCACGGAACAGTTAGTACACGGAGAGTTAAAAACTTTTGTTGAGGCACGTAACATTCTGCATCCTCAACAGTCGGGATTTCGTTCCGGTCATTCGACCGAAACAGCTTTGGTTGAACTAGCTGACTCCATCAAGTTCCTGCAGGATGGGGGCAATCAGGTCGTCCTCATCCTGCTCGACCTAACAGCAGCATTCGACACTATCTCACATGCCATCTTGATCAATAGATTGCGAGAGATTGGCGTGACCGACACAGTATTGGCATGGGTTAAATCTTTCCTATCTAACAGGTTCCAAACTGTGTCCTTGGGTCCCTTTCTATCCAGCGAGAAACCAATAACATCAGGTGTTCCCCAGGGGTCCATATTAAGTCCTCTCTTCTTCAACATCTATATGGCTCCCCTTCTCGCTGTGATAGAATCTCATGGGATCCTTGTCACGTCATATGCTGACGACACACAACTTGTCGTCACAATTGACAAAAAGTGTGCGGGCGCAGAGTTGCGTTTCCAAAATTGTCTCTCGGATGTTTTTCAGTGGCTTAACAAAAACCACTTAAAATGTAACAGTGCCAAGACCGAAATCATTCCGCTGAGCAGAGACCTATCTTTCTGCCAGAAAGAGTGGTGGCCCGTAGGATCTGAGGCCCCCCCCAGCGCGGTACCTTCAGCACGGAACCTGGGCGTGCAATTCGATTCATCTCTTTCTTTCGATGACCACGTCAGGATCACTGCTGGACGTTGCTTCGCATTCATAAAATCCCTAAAAAAATTCTTTTCTCTCCTCCCCATTGCAGCTCGAAAATCAGTCACGGTAGCTGTAATACTCTCCCGCCTTGACTACTGCAACGGATTAATGGCAGGAGTGAAAAAGTCCACCCTACAAAAACTACAAAGCATACAACATGCAGCTGCCAGACTGGTGCTGGGACTTCCTAGAAGGTCATCAGCTTCAGCGGCGCTGAATACCCTCCACTGGCTACCCCTACACAAAAGGATTCTTTTTAAACTTCTCCTCACTGTTTTTAAAACTCTGAAAAATACAGGACCCTATTATTTTGCAAAGCGTTTTACACGTTACAACCCCTCACGATGCTTGAGATCCTCCGGTACAAATCTTATTATTATTCCAAGATTTAAGTACAAAACCCGGGGTGGGAAAACTTTCATCGTACTAGCAGCAAGGGCATGGAACAACCTTCCAATTAATCTTAGACTAACTGACAAGGAGAGCCTTTTTAGAAAACTCCTAAAGACATGGGTGTACCAACAACCAGACACCTCTGTATTGGCAGCCATCTAGTCTCAGTTTTTCTTCATCACGTTTCATCTTCCACGCAATCACCCCCTGCACGTCAGCCTAGCGCCAAGATGCTCCTTTGGAGCGAACGTCTGCGCTCTATAAATATCCATAAATATCAAATATCAAGTTGATTGCGGGCGCACTGACCGGGGTGGGGGGGATTGAAGAGGGGAGGGATCTGTGGGGTTTGTTTCATAAAAGGCATAAGTAGCAATGCTGTGATACAATCTTGAGTTGACTAATACTGAAGTAATATATTGACATGTTCCTTTTCGATATGACTGCCAATAAACATTTGTTTACAAAAAGAGCTGGTCGTTCACCCGGAACTGGCGTGTGCGGTGTAGATAAAAGGAGAGCGCACGTTTTCGGTCCAGACAGTGGAGCCTCTCTTCCTCTTTCAAGGGATGCGGAGGCGGAAAGAAGGTGGGCAAGGTGATGGACTGCCCGATATGAAAGGCTGTAACCACCTTGGGCAGGAAAGAAGGACGAGTTCTCAAAACAACTTTGTCCGGATGGACAGAGAGGAAAGGAGGTTTATAAGATAAAGCCTGGGGCTCACTCACTCTCCTGGCAGAGGTGATGGCAACCAGGAATGCAGTCTTAAGAGTCAGAAGACGAAGAGGGCAATTGTGAAGTGGCTCAAAAGGAGAGTACATCAAATAGGTTAGAACAAGGTTCAAGTCCCACTGAGGCATCACAAAAGGAACAGGAGGAAACATGTGCGTGATGCCTTTCAAGAATCTACTTACAAAAGGGGACTTGAAAAGAGAAGGCTGATCAGGAAGCCTCAAGAAGGCTGAAATGGCAGAGAGGTAGCCTTTGATAGTGCCCAGAGCAGAGCCCTGCAGGGCAAGAGAAAGAAGAAAGAGGAGAACCTCTGAAGGGGGGCTGTGCACCATGCCACAAATTTGTTACACCTGCAGGCGTATACCGATTTCGTGGACGCCTGGCTGCCAGAATCACATCACAGACTTCAAGAGGCAAGTCAAATGGCCTCAACTGCCGCCGCCCAATCTCTGCACATGTAGGTAGATAAATGGACAGGTTCGGGTGGAGGACCGTCCCCTGCTGCTGCGACAGAAGGTCTTCCTGAAGAGGCAGACGAATTGGGGGATCGACTGACATGCCGAGTAGCTCGGGATACCAGTATCTTCGTGCCCAGTCCGGATCCACAAGGATGACTTGGGCCCAGTCACGCCGGATCTTCTTCAGCACTCTGGGCAGAAATGGTATAGGCGGAAAGGCGTACAACAGACCGCAGCTCCACTCGCGACAAAAAGCGTCTCCGAGCGAGCGCCGACTTGGAAATTCCAAAGGCGCAGAACTGATGACATTGCGCGTTCTGTTCTGTGGCGAATAGATCTAACCAAGGCTCTCCCCACTGCTGAAAGAGGCCTTGCGCCCACAGCAGAGTTCAGACGCCATTCGTGATCCATCATGCACTGGCGGCTGAGTTTGTCCGCCCTGGCGTTCAGGGAACCTGCCAGGTGTTGAACCACCAGGGTGACGCCCTGGTGTTCCAGCCATTGCCAGAGGCGCAGAGCCTCCTGACAAAGGGTCCACGACCCCACCCCGCCCTGTTTGTTGCAGTACCACATGGAGGTGGTGTTGTCTGTGAACACCTGCACTACACTTCCCCGGACAGAGGGAAGGAATGCTTTCAGTGCAAGCTGGATCACCTGCAGCTCCAGAAGGTTGATGTGGAGCCGGGACTCCGCCGGAAACCAGAGGCCTCTGATCTCCGCCTCTCCCATGTGCCAACCCCCTCCCCCCCCCGCCCCAGAGGGACGCATCCGTCACAACTACGTGCTCCGGTTGGGGTAGGGAGAAGGGGTTCTGCCGCTGACCCAATCGCGGTCCGTGAGCAACCACTGCAACTGTCTCGCAGTGCCCTCCGAGATCCGGACGTGGTCGGACAGGTTGCCCTGATGCTGGGCCCACTGAAACTTCAGGTCCCACTACAGAGCCCGCATCCGCCACCTGGCGTGATGCACCAGAAGGATGCAGGAGGCCATCAGCCCCAGAAGCTGCAGCGTCAACCTCACTGAGACTCGGAATAAAGGCTGAAAGATCGGAATAAGAGCCTAAATATCCGAACCCGCTGTTCGGGAGGATAAACCCGAAACTGCGCCGAGTCCAGAACCGCTCTGATGAAGAGGAGCTTCTGAGAGGGGTACAGGTGTAACTTCGGCACATTGATGGAGAACCCCAGCAGGTGCAGGAGGTCGGCCGTAGTCTGGAGGTGGCTGACGACTGTCTGGGGCGAGCCTGCCTTCAACAACCATGCGTCGAGATAGGGGAAGACTGAGACCTCTGATCTGCGCAGATGAGCTGCGACCACCACTATCACTTTCGTGAACACCCGAGGGGCGCTGGTAAGGCCAAAGGGGAGCACGGTAAACTGAAAGTGCTCGTGGCCTACAGTGAACCGCAGGTAACGACGGTGGGCCGGCAGGACGGGGATATGGAAATATGCGTACTGAAAGTCAAACGCTACCATCCAGTCTCCAGGGTCCAGGGCAGCTAGGACCTGAGCCAAAGTCAGCATCTTGAAGTTCTCCTTGCGGAGGAAGCCGTTGACGCTCCGGAAGTCCAAGATAGGGCGTAGGCCTCCTTTGCCCTTCTTGGGTACAAGAAAGTAGTGGGAGTAGCAACCACGTCCTACTTCTGGCCCAGGAACGCGCTCGACGGCCCCCTTGGCCAAGAGGGATGTAACTTCCTCCTGCAGAAGTTGCAAGTGATCCTCCAACATGCGGTGGTACTGCGGTGGCATGGCTGGAAGGGTTGCCTTGAAGGGGAGGGAGTAGCCCCTTCGGACGATTTGCAGCACCCACCTGTCCGATGTGATGGTACGCCAGTGGAGGAGGTGATGGCGAACCCTGCCCCCCACTGGCGTCAAATAGGCCTGAAAGCTCGGACTAGGTTAACAGGTCCGCAACTGCGTTGAGGTTGGTTCTGCGGCTTATGGCTAGCTGGACGTGTGGGTGCACCCCTTCCTTGGCCACGAAAGGGGTGAAAGGCGGAAGTTTGCTGGTGTTGGCCGAGGCCCAAGGACTTGGCCGTAGCCCACGAGTCCTTGAAACGCTCCAGCGCACTGTCCGCCTTGTCGCCAAAGAGGTGACGGCCATCAAAAGGCATGTCCATAAGGGTGGCTTGGACATCCCTCGAAAAGTTGGCGGACCTCAGCCAGGCGTGGCGGCGAACCGCCACTGTCGTGCAATCGCCCTACCCAGCGAGTCCATGGTATCAAGTCCACACCGTATTGAATACCATGCTGCATCCCGTCCCTCCGCTAGGGCTTGGGTAAGCTTTGCCTGGACCTTCACCAGGCACTGCGGCAGCACTTCCGCAACCGTATCCCACAGAGAGTGGGTGTAACGGCCCAAAAGGCAGGCGGTGTTGACAGACCGCAACCCCAAACTCAGGGAGGAGAACAGTTTCTTCCCAAACTGATCGTACCTTTTGGCTTCCCGATCCGGAGGAGCCGTCGGGAATGCGGTCTGGGATGTAGAGGCTTGGATCACCAGGCTCTCGGGGGTGGGGTGAACGGACAGGAAGCTGGGGTCGCCCGGAGCCGGGCGGTGGCGTCGGGCCACGTTCCGATCTACGGGAAGGCCCGTAGAGGGCTTGGACCAGTTGCCCACCAGAACGTCAGTGAGGGCTTCGTTAAATGGCAGGAGAGGCTCCGAGGAGCTTGCCTGCGGTTTGAGCACCTCAGTGAGGAGGTTAGTCCTCACGGCCGCGACATGGAGCTCAAGAGCCAAGATCTTGGCTGCCTTAGTCAACACCACGATGTAAGCAGCCCCTTCCTCCGTAGCCACGGTAGGAGGGGAGACAAATCCAGTGTCGGGCGAAGTGTCCAGACCACTGGCCTCCCCCAGCTCGTCTGCCCAGTCCTGGCTTAACTGGCACTGCAGTGCCAAAGGGTCCTCAGACCCCTCCCAGTTCTCCTCGTCATCCATCTCCTGATAGTCAGGGAAAAATTATGGAGCCGGGTCGTCGGTGAAGGGCTCACTGAACGCCGTCGAAGACGGCGCTGGGTGCCGCCGGGCAGACGCCGGATCCGGACCAGGGCTGGAACCGGGGACGACGTCGTCCAGGGACAGCGTCTGAGGCGACACCCTTGGTGACGGCGCCAGCGGAGGGGTCGTAAGGTCGACTGGCGATGTCACGGATCCAGGCCTGGATCCTGATGAGCCCTGCGGTGTCCGGACCGGAGGCGACGACGGTGCCGGGGCTGAAGCACCCAACGACGCCGGAGCCGCCAGCCCGCTAGGGTTCCCAGACGGACCCGCGGGGCCCGAAGGCGCCTTGGCGGGTTCCAACAGAGGGAAGTGCGACCTCATGGTCGTGAGGAAAGCACTAATCTCCTCCGGCGTCGCCCGAACTCAGGGCCGCGTCGCGCAAGCGTCGGGGGGAGTCGGAAGAGCGATGTCGCTTCTTCGACTTCCTTTTTGAGTGCCTCGACTTACCCGAGGACTTGGAGCCCGACGAGTGGTGATGACTCGTCGAGCGGCGATGACTGCGGCCCCGCGACCGGTACCTCCTCCTGGACAGGGACCTCGAGCAGCGTGGGGCCGACTGCCAGAGCTCGAAAATGCATTCGGGACCGGTCGCGCCTAGCCTTCGAGGTCAAGGCCCGGCAGTCGGGGCACGTCTTGTCATTGTGGTTTGCCCCAAGACAGTAAAGGCACCGACGTGGGGGTCGGTCACCGACATCAAGCGGTGAGAATCCTCACAAGGTTTAAACCCAGGCATCCCTACCGGCACCGCGAGTCGAGGATCGACTCGAGAAGTGATCCAAAATAGATCAAAAAGTTAGTCTAAAAATGACTAAGAGGCACGTGCATAGGGCTAGGGAGGGATAAGGGGCGGGTAGTGGAGCTGTTGGGTACTGGGAGTTAGTGGGTGTAGGGGTGGGGGAGGGGGTAAATTTTCTTGGTTTACTCCTAACTATTGATTTGTCATAGCTGTTACAATGTCAATGTACTATGATACTTGGTGGTGCTCTCCTGCCTGTGGGGAACCACTTCTCTTACTCTGCTCAACTAAATCAATAAATTTTGTTGTGAAAAAAAATGACTAAGAGTACTGCTCTTCCTGGATCTGGGCTTGCTGGCGTGGAAAAAAGAAGAACTGAGGTCAGCACGCCAGGGCGGCATCTAAGTGCTCTGACAACGTCATCCCGGCGATCACGATGCTGACGACGGACGCGGAGCCGCAGACGATGCCTACCGACGCGCAGGGGCACTGCTACGCAAAACTTTCCGGATCCAGTCTGACGCCTGGGGAAATTTTAAGGTGAGGTTCTGTAATTCTCGAGTCTGACTCCATTTTGTTCTGTGCCACCATTTTGTGTTGCCCTCACGTTGGCCTGTAAAGGTAGCCTGGCGAACAAAGTGGTCTGGCCTTCTTAGTTCATGTATACATTAACTAGGTTTCTTTTTGACTCTGAAATGAACTGTAAGAAACGGACCTCTTCACCTGAAACTGACCTCACAAAGCCAATTTCCCTGATCGATCTTTATCTGAGATTGCCAATCAATGTTTTAGTTTCCTTGCACATGCTTTATCTTGTTCAGCATCGGTTACTGTTTCTTTTTTTATGTTTCTTCATTACATGGGTTATGCTTTCAATTATAGGTTTGTCCGGCTGGTGGAGATTGAATTTGGGACATTCCTAATTAACTTTTGGGTTGGGATACTGTAAATTGAGTTTTTGCTATGTGATACTTTGTTTGAAAATGTATCTTATTGGCTAGAATTTTGTGCAGTGGGTGTACATTTATAATGTGAATATTGGGTACAAAAGGAGACGTCTCGCCTTAGTAAAATGAGCAGTCTCGTGAGAATTTACACCGTGATGTATTTCTAGGATCACTGTTACTAGCTGCAGCTAATAAACTTGGTCTCTGACGCCATCCAGAAGTATTCCGTGTCTTTGAATACCAAGACAGGTGAACTCGAAGATCTTAGGCGTACCCCTGACGCCACTGGGTTAAACCCAGGTTCTTCAAAGGTAAGGAATCAAACACTAACCTCTTTCTTTCAGATATAACCCCTGCTCACCCCTTTGGTAGCTTGGCACAAACAGTCAGGCTTATCTTAGAGGCAGTGTGTAAGCATTTGCACATAACCAACAGTAATACAGTGTAAGCACTACAAAAGGAGACACCACACTAGTTTAGAAAATATCCAATATTTTTATATACTTAAGACAAGACCAAAAACGATAAAAATCCACAATGCAGTACTTAAAAATCTTTGGTTATCAAAATATGCTTGAAAAACAGTTCCTTGATGTCGATAGATCCGTCCAGGGCTATCACGGCGTTGTGAACAAATAAATCCAAACAGTTCTGGCAGACTGCAGTGTCGAGGACTAGCTACGGTTTCGGAAAGACCCGCAAACAGTACCTTTCAGAAATGCAGGGCGTTGGCGACCGCTTGTAGAGCTTCCGAAAGCACGGCGTCCGCAGGCGTAAGTTCCGTAGGTCAGTGCAGGAGTCGTCGGGCCCTCGAAGTCACAGGCGCTGCAGATTGATCTCTTCTCTGTTGGAGTCAGGAGCTCTGGCGTCAGCAGGCGTCGGGTGCTGAGGTGCAGTGGTGCAGAGTGCAGTGCCCTCAGGTCGTGGTGCAAGCAGCAGTTCGGTGGCGGTGTCAGATGGAGTCATTGGTGAGACCAGGGTGGCGGTGCGAGGCGAAGGAGGTGCTTGTCCCGGTGCTGACAGATCACGATGCAAGCAGCGGCGTCATTGTGGCTGAAGCGCTGTCGTCGGCTAACAAATTGGAGTCGATGGCGCAGTCGTCGGTAGGCCAAGTCTCCGGTGCGGGATGAGGGCGGTTCGTCATGTAACTTTACGAGCGGTGCCCTCGAATCACGGTGCAAGCAGCTTTGTAGATTTTGGCGTGGAGCATCGTTGTCTGGAATACCAAGGCGTCGTCGTGAAGCGAGGCGGTGCGGAGTCCACAGGTCACAGTGCGGGCAGTGGCTCGATGGCGGCGTCAGCAGGCGTTGTCGGTGAAACAAGGGTTGCGGCGGTGCCTTCAGGACACAGAGTTGGCAGCGGCGGCATTGACGTGTTGCTTTTTATCTTCTGTTGCAGCACAAAACACACAGTTCCCAGTGCTGAGAGCATTAGAGCTTGAATTCTTAGCTGTTCATGAGACTTCTTGAACCTACCTACCTCAAGCCCTTGGCGAAACTCACAAAAGTAGATTGCAGAAAGTTCAGTCCAGTCCTTTCACTACCCAAGAGAGAGGCAGCCACTGCAGGCCAACACAGCAAAGCACACGTGAGAAAGTAAGTTCATGTTGCAGTACCCCCCCCCCCCCACTTTTTGCCCGATACCTGATGCACTTTTCCTAGGTGTGCCCTGGGTCCCTGCCAATCAGGTACCCAGGGACTGTGTTTCTTCCCTAAAAACTATACTAAAGCCTAAACCCAATTGGCATCTCTGGCCACATATCAGCCCCTAGTAAATGGCACCCTAGGTACCCAGGGCATTGTGACCAAAGAAGACCCCTAAGGGCTGCAGCACTTATTGTGCCACCCTTAGGGGCCCTGTACCTTGACAACCACACACTGCCTTTGCAGGGTGAGTGTCTAGGTGCAGAACTAAACAAAGAGTCAACATGGCACACATCCCTGTGTGCCATGCCCACAACCCCACTGCCCTGGCATACATCAGCCACCCCTCTAGCTGGGTGCCCTATGCAAGTGGTGTGGGCACAGGTGCATGAGCCCTCTGCCCCTACAGTACCCAGGGCCATTCCTGGGCACTGTAAGTACAGTGATGCCATTAAGAGTATATGGTGCTGGGAGGTTGTCATTACGAACTCCACAGCACCGTAATGGCTACACTGAACACTGACAAGTTTGATATCAAACTTCTCAGCACATTAAACCCACATTGATGCCAGTGTGGGATTTGATGTAAAATGCACTACAGAGGGCATCTTAGAGATGCCCCTGAAACCTAAACCTACAATCCACGTCTGGGTTGAGTGGCTGCAGAGGCTGCCACACAGCAGACATGTTGCTGGACCCATGGGCAAAGAGCCCCTCGCTCTCCTGGGCCTGCAACAATGCACATCCTGGGCGAGGTGCTATGTCTCCTCCCCCAGGATGGACAGGGGGAAGCTACAAAGGCATGCCGCCTCTGAGAGCTTCTCCAGACCATTTGCTGTACCCAGCAAGTGGCCCCCACCCGTTCTACCCCCACTCTGGCGGGAAGACTGGCGGGAAAAACTACGTCAGGAAGGGGGGGGGGGTGCCAACCTTTTACAACTCCACCCCTCAGGTGGAGGAGGCGAGGTGAAGCACGACCCCGGGCTCCGGCCATCTTGTAGATGGGGAGCCCTGCCCAATCCCAGCTAGGCTCCTGCCCCCCTCCCACAGGAGAGGAGCAGGCTAGGGGGTGTACTCACCCCAGGACAGGGACCTATTGGTCCCTGCCCTTGCCCTACCTGTAACGCCCCTAAATTTAGTATTTAGGGGCTCCCTGAACCTTCTTTCCTCAGATACTGAAACAAGAAAGAAGAACAAGAAACAGGAAGACCTGCCGTGCAGCTGCTAAGAAGAGGAAGACACCAACTGATTTGGCCCCAGCCCTACCGGCCTGTCGACCCTTGAACCTGCTCCTGCTAAACCCTGGCGTCTCCAGTGGTCAGCAACCTCAAAAACCCCGGAGGACCTGACTGCCTTGTGACTCTGACTACCTGGGTCTCCCACGAGCAGAGGTACTGCTTAAAGCAAGTAACAAGCCCTGGCATCAGCCCGGAACCGCAAACCCTGCACACCCTGCACCCGCCAAGCCTGACCTGTGCTGGAGTGAACCAAGACCCTGAGGACATCCCCCCGGCGATTCGGACTCGGAATCCAGTGCCCAAGGACCCTCCTCAACGACCCCGACGACGCCTGCAGCCTCAGGACAAAGGACCCCTCCGACCGCGACCAGCAGGGGGTAAGATTTCCCAACCTCAAAAGACCCCTGCACCCGGCGCCCCACAGCCCCCTGTGCCCAACTCCTGAGTGCCTACCTATTCTCCAGGATCCCAACTTACCCCTCGAAGTGTTGGTCGCTCCTGAAGACCCACCGTCCCCGACCCTGCAGCCTTTGTTCCATCTTCAAGATTCTCATTGGATAACATTGAGCGCCCGACGGCTCAAAAGCACCCTGCACCCAGCCGCCCGAGTGCCCCTGGCAGTGCAACCTGTACCCTATTCTACTTCCCCATTTGCCCTGAGCAAGTGACCAGGAGCCCAGCTCCCACAGCCGCGTGGCCTGCTAGCCAGCAGCCACCAACCGAAGGCCCCCTGCCTCTCATTGGATAACATTGAGCCTAACTACCTCTGCACCCGGCTGCCCCAGTGCCGCTGAGGGTGTACTAACTGAACCTACCTGACCCTGGGGGACCCCGGAGTCTATGCCCAGAACCTTAACTTCACCAGTCGAGTACTCACCTGGAAACCGACGACTCACTTTCCTGCCATAGGATAACATTGACTGGTTTGACTTGAAAAATCTCGAAGTGTAAAGTTTTGAAACTTTAAAATATTCATCTAAAATCAACCGAATAACGAATTTCGAATTACTCAACTGTGATCAGGAGAGAAGCCAGTACTGTACCTTGTAGCCCAGTACTGAACCGTAAAAGTAATCCGTACCGGGTTTACTAGTAATCTGTATTTTCTCCATAGGAACCCAATGTCTTTTTTTTAATGAAATTTCTTCTGTCTACTTTTGAAAACTTGAAATATTCTTTAAAAATCATACGAAATACTGAGACGCAATTACCTACCTGTTTTAAGTTAAAACCCCAGTGCTGGCCCCAGGAGACCAGTGCTGGATTACAAAATTAACGTGATCTGACTTTACCTGCAACCTGAATTTTCTCCCATTGAATAACATTGTCAGATTTACATTGAAAAGTTTCTAAGTGTGAACTTTTAAAACAGCTTTATATTCATGAAAATTCACTACAGTAACTAAAACGTTTTTGCTAATCTGGTTTCTTCTTAGACCCCAGGACTGAAACTAGGATCTGGTCCTGGGACTACTAAAGTAATCTGTATAGTAATCAACTGTACTTGCATGTGGAAAACTCATTGAGCTCAATGCTATATTGTGTTTTAGGATTGAGTTGCTTACTGTCCATACGGTATTAATTGTGTGCACAAACTTTATTGCTCCTTTGCAAAGTAATTACATGAGAGTACTCATAACGAGAAAAGTATATTTCTAAAAATAAAACAACTATACCTGTGGATATAAAAACAATTGGCCTGGAGTTCAGTCCTTGAGTGTGTGAAACCTTTTGCTGACTGAGTGTGTACAACAAATGCTTTACACTGTCCTCTGGTGCTGCCTTACTGCTCGACCAAGCTACCACTTTGGAGAGTAAGGTCAGTTTTGACTTTTACCTCGGTTATACCTCTGGGGTTGGTGGACTCTATACACACTGTACTTCATTCTAGTCCAGTATATATAGAGCCACTTTCTCACAACACAGCAATGTGGTAGTCCCTCCTCGCAGCTTCTACAGCTCTTATAGGCAGTCTTCTTGGTCCAAAAGATTTCTAAAGTTCAGGGGTCTGGGCCCCAATATTTATATACCAAATCCTTTTAACTTTAAGGAAGAGAGTGTCTGTTTCCAGCCAGAACCAGTTCTGCCTTCTCTGGTGTGCCTTCCTCGCAAGAGGTGGAGACGGCCTGGTCAGAGGGAGACCAGATCAATTGAGGTGCAAGGAAAACTCCTCCCCCTTCCACCATTGCAGCCCAGGTCTATTCAGCCCTTTCCTGACCCACTTAGACTATCTGGAGCCACTCCTGCTCCCCAGCCTTCTGTCATCCAAAACCCAGACAGGCAATCCACATTCCAGCAGAGGCGCACAGGATGATTGAGCAAGAAAATACCAACTTTCTAAAAGTGGTATTTTAAAACACAGAATGTAAAAATCACTTCCACTAAAAGATGCATCTGTAGATTCTGAGTTCAGGCATACTAAACTTTATTTTCCTACCTAATTCCCTGGGCCAGTTGTGTTTATAGGATGTTATAAACAAACTCCCCATTCTGTCCTGTGGGGAACTGGTAGCTTTGCAATAGCAACCAACTAAATTGGCCATAATTCACTACCAGGACATGCCACACACACCAGGGCATGTCTGTCAGATCCGTCCCAAGTCCTATCTTCAAGATCTATGATAATCCCTCATCACAGTTCCTGATTTGGGGGTTGATGCAGAGACAGGCGTTAAACGACAGTCAGTGGGAAGGGTGGAGTTCACTTCCTGATTGTGCCAGTCTGCCCAAGGGGTTAGCGTTCTAGCTGTCCTCTTGATGTCCGCCATTTCATGCGCTCGTTCGCTGTGAACGGCGCACTTCAACCGTCATATTTGAGCAGTCAGACGCATTAGTGAGCGCTCGTCTAATTAACCTGCTTTTAGGTCTAAAGTTCCCGCATTTATTGGTAATAGTCTTTTCAGACTAAAGAGACATAATTCTGAGAGGCTTGTTACTGGAGGCCTTTTCTGTCGCAGCTCCGCCAAGAGTTCCTGGAGTGCGACTTCTCAGCAGCGGCTTCAGAACTTCCTAGTCTGTCAGCCATAGGTCAGCATTAGCTTTTCCGCTGAGTGTGGTATTTCCGTTCAGCATCTGTAGCCGTGCCCTTTTCAGTCGCAGCTCCGCTGGTGTAAATTCGTGGAGTGTGGCAGAGTCAGCAGCGGCAATTCATATTTAACATTGAGAAGGTCCAATTGAAGATATTCTCTGCCTTTGAGTCCTGTGAATCCCTGCCTTGACGTTTGTGAAGACCGGCGGTAAGAGTATCTGTCATTTTTCCATTCAGTCAAGAAACGATAAATTCTGAGCAGTCATAATTCTTCTGTGAGGTGCAGCTGTTTCTCAGCATCGTATTATTTAAGAAGCAGAACAGAATTTTGAATGACATTTAGTGACTTTGCGCCCTCATAGCGAGTGCAGAAGATTTCATCAAGTAAATAGGGGTATTAATTATATGCATATGAAATACTGTTATTTACCATCTTAATAGACTTTGCAGAACTTCAAGTCTACTCAAGATAGTATTAAATACTCAGCACTGAAAGACAATCTACCAGTACTATCTTTTCTGAGAGAGGGGCAAAACTCCACACAGTAACAGGTATTAGCCAAACTGAGGGTAGAAAAGATCTTAGAGTAAACGCCAAGTTTTTTCTTTGAGAACTGTAGTAATGTTGTGCTAATCTTTCAGGTCAACAGCAGTGTATTGAACATCAGAAAAAGCTGAAGAAGACCAGTGTGGCAGTCTCTCTTGTTTGTTATCCACTTCCCCTTTCCCTTCCATTTCTGAGCTTGGAGAAATCCGGGTGCAGGAGTGTTTGGGAATTGGGAACTATTCTACGCAAGGTCCTCGGTCATCCGCTCCTACGGATTCAGAAGGAAAACAGGTACTGCTTCTGACAGATTGAAGTGCCCGTACTTACCTTCCGTCTGAGCGTGATGGCTGAAGGATTAGATCTCAAGGCTTTGGCCTCAGTGTTAGAGGGATTACAAAAACAATTAAGCGAGACCAGGGAGGAAGTTAGGAAATCTAATCAGGAAGCTAGTTATTTGCGTAGGAGGATAGATGAGCTGTCCGAGAGTCCCAGTCCAAATTTTGGGAGTATGAAGTCCCCCACTTTCGCGCCATCTTCCTCTTCTTCCTCAGAGTTCACCACACAAGTAGTACATGCTATGTCCCCTACTATTCCATTGGCCCCTCCCGAGAGATTTCAAGGAGATCCCCATAAGGCACAGATCTTTCTCACACAGTGTTCCTTACATTTCCTCTGTAAGCCCATTCTGTTTAAGGAGGATCAGTCCAAAGTGGCGTTTGTGCTGTCTTACCTGAGTGGCGATGCGGCAGCGTGGTCTTTACCACTAGTTGCTTGTAATGATCCGGTGTTGTACAAATTTGAGGATTTTAAGGCTGAATTTTTGCGCATTTTCGATCGAAGAACTATTTCCCAAACTACCGACAATGAGCTATTGGACTTAAAACAGGGGAACAGGGATTTGGTGGCATATTTAGCGCAATTCAACAAGTTGATCGTAGAAACAAGTTGGCCAGAGGCTAAGAGAGCTGCAATTTTTTACAGAGGTTTAAAGGATGAGCTTAAGGATGGGTTGGCCCAGATTCCCAAGAGACCCACGGATGTATCTGAATTGATTGATTTAGTTTTGCAGATTGACCAACGGCAAGCAGAACGACGTAGTGAACGGAGAAAAGATGTTCGAATTTTCCCACCAAGGTTTGATCGGATCAGGACTGAACCGATTAAGAATCAAGAAGCTCATACTAGTGAAGAACCTATGCAAGTGGGAGCCATTCGAGGTCCTCTTACTAAAGAGGAAAGAGAAAAGCGTTGTGTGGGACGATTGTGTATGTATTGTGGTCAGTCGGGCCATTTTGTCAAGGAATGCTCAAAGAAACCAAAGGTCAGTTCATGGGTAAAAGACAGGCTCCACCAGTAGACGGAGTTGCACTGGTGGAAGCGAGTGGAGAGACAACTCCAGAACCACAACTTTTGGCAAATACTCTGCAGTCGGCCGCCCCACATTTGATCATATCTTGTCGGATTCTTTTTGGAGAAACTCGAATCGAAGAAGTATCTGTTATGGTTGACTCAGGCGCAACTGGAAATTTTTGTGACATTCAGTTTGCAAAAAACTTAGGAATACAGTTCGAAAAGAAATTGAGACCAGAACCAGTTCGGGCTGTGGATGGCACCAATTTATCCTCAGGACCAATCGTCTTCGATACAGAAGCCATAATTGTGTTGGGTCCAGGAGAACATCGGAGTCAGATTCATTTCAATCTCATTGACGCTCCGCAGTTTCAGCTCATTCTCGGGTTGCCCTGGCTCACTGAGCATAATCCGCAAATAGATTGGGCTAGACGCACTGTAGAAATGAACTCAGATTTTTGTCTTGAGCATTGCTTCCAGTCTCAGCCTAAGGCCTTGAAATCCACCCTGTCAACTAACTTGGTTAATCAAACTCAGATGATTTGTGCATTGGAAGTCCCGGAAGTTCCAGAGGAATATCGCGATTTAAAGGAAGTCTTTAACGAAAGAGAAGCTCGAAAATTGCCACCTCATCGAGAGTACGATTGTCGGATAGAACTTGAGCCGGGAGCCTCTTTGCCTTGCAGTCGAATTTATGCCTTGTCGGAACCTGAGAACATCCATCTAAAGGAGTACATCGAGCAAAGTTTGGCCTCTGGATTCATACGCCCGTCTCAATCCCCAGTTTCTTCGCCTCTATTTTTTATTCCAAAGAAGGATGGAACTCTGAGGACTTGCATAGACTATAGAGCATTAAACTTAGTCACAAGAAAGAATCGCTATCCATTACCTCTGATTTCAGAACTCCTTGATCAGGTTAAGGATGCTGCAATTTATACCAAATTGGATTTACGAGGGGCCTACCATTTGGTGCGCATGGCAGAAGGAGAGGAGTGGAAGACCGCATTTCGGACCAGACTAGGGTTGTTTGAATATCAGGTGATGCCTTTTGGATTATGTAACGCCCCTGCAGCCTTTCAGCATTTTGTGAACGATGTGCTGCGAGAGTTTCTAGATCGATGTGCAGTGGTATACATTGATGATATCCTCATATTTTCAAACAGCCTTGAAGAGCACGTTTTCCATGTGCGAGCTATTTTGGAGCGCCTGCTGGAGAACCAACTGTTTGTGAAGTTGGAGAAGTGTGTTTTTCATTCGTCCAGAGTAGAGTTTTGGGGTTTTATTTTATCTCCAGAGGGAGTGTCCATGGATAACTCTAAGCTTCAGGCAATTAAGGATTGGCCTGCTCCAAGATCTGTCAAGGAGGTACAAAGTTTTTTGGGATTTGCCAATTTTTATCGGCGTTTCATTCAGAATTTTTCAGAAAAAGTTAGTCCAATCACCCGACTACTCAAGAAAGATGTTCGATTCACTTGGGGAATGGAAGCGGAGAAGGCATTTCAGCTCTTAAAAGAAGCCTTTACTACAGCTCCAGTTCTACAACATCCAAATTTGAAGGAACCATTTTTCATCGAAGCTGATGCCTCTAATTTGGCAATCGGGGGCATTTTGTCTCAACGTCAGAAGGACACCGGTCAGCTCCATCCAGTGGCCTATCATTCTCGGAAACTGTCACCTGCAGAAGTAAATTATTCCATTGCAGATAAGGAACTTTTGGCTGTTAAGGAAGCCTTTAAGGTATGGAGACATTATTTGTTTGGTGCGAGACAACGGATCACAGTTTTCACTGATCATCGAAATTTGCAATTCCTAAAGTCGGCCCGAACACTCACGCCTCGACAACTGCGGTGGTCTCTCTTTTTTGCAGATTATGATTTCGTCCTGACTTATAAGCCTGGAGCTGCAAATGGAAAGGCTGATGCTCTCTCTCGTTTGAGTCTGGGGGAAGAAGTGGAAACTCAAGTAGAGGGCTTTATCATTCCAGAGGAAAAGATTGTTGCAGTCACGGTTGAGGATAAGTTTGAGAATCAGATTCAAGAGGAATTTGCTAAGAAGGAGTTTTCAAACTGGGTTTTGGAAGGATCAGATCGAGAGGTGAAGAATGGGAAACCATTTTTACAAGGGAAACTTATGTTTGTTTGTATAAGCTTTATTCGAGACAATTCTCATAAAAGCACATAGAATTTAAAACAATTACACAATAATACATGATTACAGGTAAAAAATTCATTAAACATAAAGTGCAGCTCATACAATATTACATACAAAAAACCATTTGTGAAAGTAATATTACATAAATCGTAATTAAAAGAATACCTGATTACCTAATTCCCCCCAGAGACCGTCGTCTAATTGCCCAGGCCCAGCCCAGGTATTTGGCTACCCCTATGACTATCGAATCCTGAGTTGTTGTACATAAGATTCTTAAAGACACACTGCTATCGCGTGTCCCCAGGTTTTTACATACCGGCGTGAGCCATTTTCTCCTCGGTTTGGAGTAAGCTTGACATACAAATAGGAAATGGCCTATGCTCTCCTCGGCATTTTCACATGCTGGACATAAGTTATTGGTCGGTCTGTACCAGCCAGCTGTCATTTTCTTTAGGGGGATAGATCCAGATCTTAACTGAAAGACCAGTTTCCTATGCATTGGTACCGTGATGTTATCCCAGTAGTTTTCTAGGGCAGGAAAAAATTTTGTCTCTAGGAAACGACCAGACATAGAGTCGGCCCTGGTGTCTTTCAGCAGCTTGCCACCCACCCAATCCCAATATTGTTCTTTGAGGGCTTCTTTACTAGGGAAGATCTCTCCCACAGGGTTATTCCAAAGATTTGAAAACCCTAAGTTAACTAACATGGACTTCAGTTGTTTTAGCCATTTTATCTTGTGGAAGATATCTTCCTGAATTATCCATAGAAAACCCTCCGCATATTGTCTTATCTCTGGAGTCGTCCAGAGGCGTCTCCAGTAAAGGACTGGGCGCAATCGGGCTCTGTCGGTAATAGAACGCCTACCCAGCTCCAGAAACAGTGGGGTTAAGGGGGTGCTCTGTGGGAGTCCTGTGATCCCTCGCAAAAACTTATTCTCAGAAGTCTGTAGAGCCGCAAGACTATCCCAAGCCCATAACTCCGCGCCATATAATGTGGCACCCAAGACCTTCGCGTCATACACCATAAGTGCGGGTTTTATAGGCTTTGTCTTAGATTTACGGTGTTCACCCCTTAAAGCACCTGAGAGCTGCTGGTGTTTTAAGACCACTTTATCCACATGATGCGTCCAGCCAGTGCCCTCTGCGATCTGTACTCCCAGGTATGTGAATTCTGCGACAGTATCTAACCTGCTGTTATTTAAGGTTACCTTGGGGTAATTCCTACGACCTGGGGAGAAGGCCATTAATTTTGTTTTTCCCACGTTCACCTCTAGCCCATGTTCAGTGCAAAAAGCATCGAAAATGTTTAGTGCACGTTGTAGCCCCATAGGGGTCTTGGACAAGATGAGAGTGTCGTCAGCGAACATCAGGATCGGAACCCTGGTGTCCGCTGACGACGGGGCATCTACACTAGCCTTCAACATTCTCTCAACAATCCCGTTGATAAATAACGAGAAAAGTAAAGGGGCCATGGAACAGCCTTGCCGGACGCCCCTTTCCACTGGGAAATCCGTGGTTGTCTCCCCGCTTCCACCCCACTGGACTCTTGCAAAGTTGGATTCGTGCAATCGCATGATTAGTGTAAGCAGATCTGCAGGAATCCCCATCTTTTGCAGAACCAACCATAACTTAAACCGGGGGACTAGGTCGAATGCCGCCCGCAGGTCGACAAACGCGACATACAGGCAGCCCCTTCCCAGTACAACAGTCTTCCACCGCAATATGGTGAAGCGGAAGACCTGGTCAATGGTACTGGTTGCTCGCCTGAATCCAGCTTGGTATGGAGAAAGGGCGTTGTTATCGTCAACCCAGTCCATAAGCTGATTTGTCACCATTCTCCCAACTACCTTCTGCATGGTAGCTATTAAGCTTATAGGCCTATAATTAGCAGGCAGTGAACGGTCACCCTTCTTGTGTATGGGGATAATAGTTGCGCCTTTCCAGAGATCTGGGACCACTTCCCCCTTCGCTAGGGCATTTGCTACAAGGAAGGTATACCTCGCCCATCTAGTCACATCGTATTTAAAAATATCAGGGGGAATCCCGTCTGGCCCTGGCGCCCTCCCACATTTCGCGGTACTAATGGCAATTTCCGCTTCTCTAAGGGAAAACAGATCATCGGTTGCATAAACTGGTATTATACTGTCCGCCACCACAGGATGGTTGACTTTAGCATACTGTGGTCTAAAGTAATCGACCCAAGCATCTTCTGCTACGTTGTTATCTGGCTTCGCAGGGCCAGCTCCTCTACCCCACTTAATGATTTTCCAAAATGTCCTGGAGTCTTTGTTACCTGAAGCCTCTTTTAATTCGGCCCAATGGTCTTCATCCCATTTCTTTTTAGCTAGATAAATGGCCCTTTTGTACAGTTTCCTATTCTCTGTTACTGCAGCACGGTCCCTATTCCTTATGGCTTGTCCCAGTTCAAGTCGTGCCAATCTACATTGGCTATCAAACCACCTTCCCACATCTTTAGCTTTCTTCCCTTTCCTGTTTTTGATAAAGAAGCATGGTCTTAGGAGGGAAAATAACTTGTTGTGGATTTCGGTGATACCACTATCCCCTGGAACCACTGGAACCGCTGCTTCCATCGCGGAAATTGCACTATCAACCACATTATTGATATAGGTCATAGTAGCCTCATTTGCCAATACCTTTGGCCATTTTAACCTGCGTTCATCGTTACTCATGACCGGGATATCATCGTTTGTTTCAAAAGAGTTTTCCACACCAGCGTTCCACCACCTATGAGTCACACAGAGGGGGTTGTGATCACTTTCAACCCGGGGCCTAATAGTCATGTCAACAACCCCCTTCCACAGCTGGAGACTACACAATATGTAGTCAATTCTGCTCCTGCTGGTACCGTTATCAAAAGTGTAGCCGCCCTCCTTGTCCCCAGGTGTCCTCCCGTTAAGTGCTCTTAAACCGTGTTCCATACAAATTCCATTCAGTAATAAAATCTCTTTTGTCCATCTCTTAACAGGTTTTAAACATAGAGAGGGTACTCCCCAGAGATTATCCTCTTCATTCCCTAGGGGGTCATTTGTACAGTCCAAGGGTTCAAAAGTCCTGTTGAGGTCTCCTGCTATTATCATCATACTTTCTTGGGACTTGGCCTCTATGGCAGCAGATAACAGCTCTATGGTGGGTGAGTTAGTTACATTGTTACCTCTCGCATAGACATTATACAAATCTATTGGTGGACCCTTGCCTGTGGAGATTCTTAATACTTGTAAATCACTACTTCCCAGGTCCAACATTTTAATGTTAATGTGCAAATCCTGTTTGACCCATACAGCGAGGCCTCCCTTTGGCCGCCCTCTTCCACCTTTTTGAGCTGGTATACAATAGTTTAAATAACCAAAACAAAAAAGGGGATCACAAGCCCAGGTTTCTTGAAAACAGCAGATATCATACCCACTTATATAATTCACCCAGGATTGGGAATCCAACTTACTGCCCAACCCCGCAACATTCCAGGATAAAAGCGTACCAATGCTAGCCACAAAACCATCAAGAGTGTTGGTGTTTGGAAATGCTTGAGGTGTCATTGGACTTTCAGTAGAATTAATCGGCCTTTCCCGATCATCTATGGAATCTACAATCGTGTTAACTGTCATTGAGGGTGGTGTCATAACATTGGTGTTTAAAATTCCCAGTCTAGAACCACCTTCTTCAACCAAACTCCCCGTCTCAATATTATTAACCGTTAAGTTTGTAACTATAGTATCAACACAAACATCACAAACCCCTTTTGGCTCGTTATTATTCCCACATTTCCTAACTGTGCTGGTTTGTCAATATCCCCATCCAGGGTCCTGCCATCCTACATGAGAGTTATAATTTATATATGTGGTATGGTTATGACCAACTGGAGGAGGTAGTAAAGAATTGACTGGCCGTGATACAGTAGGGGGGATTAGGGGTTCATTGAGCAAGCTAGTTGTTACGCTAGCTGATCGGGGGTAAAAAAAAGTAAGGTCCACTATTCCAATACCTCCCTTGTTTGTTCCCCATCCCTGCCTAGTTATCCATCCCGCCACCCTTGGATCTTGGAAATTAACCACTATACAATCCCCACCCAAGGTTTTCGGTGTGTATCCCATCCAGTCTATTCTCCTTACCCCTATAATTAACCCGTCGATGTCACCAGGCAGAGGACGATTTTCCTTTAACCAGTGCATGATCTTGTTTTTAAGCGTCTGGAAAGTTTCTCTCTGTCCTGAGGGTAATGATGGTACATTTATAAGAACTGCTACGTAGGGGAAGGAATCTGGAGTGAGATTAATCGGGGGTTTTCTGTGAGGTGGTTTTACCAAGGGTGGTGGGATTGAATTTGGAACTTGGGGGACGGGTTGGGAGGCAGGCTTCAATGCCTGTTGTTTGTTATTTGATTGGGTCGGTACTAGAGTTTTATCTACCAGCGGGCATACATTAGCCCTGTTCCCTCCCGCCGGAATGTTTGAGGCTATCTGTGTGTTATTAGTTGCTTTTGCAATTGTTAGTGCTTTGTCCACTTGGGGACAAGCTGTAGCCTCAGCACTCTTAGTAATTGGAGGATTTTGTATCTGGTGAGTTGTGGACTGTGTAGGGTGCATAGTGGTCGGCTGAGATAGAACAGAACCAACTTTCGCTCTGTCAGATCTATCTGCGGGTTTTACAGTTGTTTTGGCTGTAAGTTTGCTTTGCTTGGGAGGTAAAGGAGAGTTATTTTGGGGCCTTCTTCCCTTATCCTGGGTAACAGGGTTACTAAGGACCTGAGACCTTATACTTGCATCCACCCCAGTGTTCGCTTTAATCAGCGATTTTGTGGAGTAGAAATTGTCTAATGTTGTCTGCTCGAAATGATTTAGCCTATCTGTAAGCTTGGCAATTCTATCCTCGATAGGGGTAAGCAAAGACTATATGTGCCCAGTGATGAGATCCAGCAAGAGATCATTCAGCAATTTCATGATCATCAGTTGGCTGGTCATAAAGGAGTCAAGAAGACTTTGGATTTAATCAAGAGAACATTCATTTGGTCTGACATGGACTCTCGGGTGAGACAGTACATCGCCACTTGTGAGCAGTGTGTTAAGGGAAAAAGTCTTAGACAATCCCCACAGGGTCTCCTCATGCCCTTGCCCGTAGCTCCTTCTCCCTGGCACACAATCTCCATGGATTTCATTGTGGACCTGCCTTCCAGTCAAGGTTATTCAGTGATATGGGTGGTGGTGGATCAGTTTTCCAAAATGAGTCATTTCATTCCTTTACAGACACTCCCCACAGCTTCTCAGTTGGCAACTCTTTTTGTTGAACACATAGTCAAATTACACGGAATTCCCAAGGTGGTCATTTCAGATCGGGGTTCGCAATTTGTTTCCCGCTTCTGGAAGTCTTTTTTAAAAGGTCTGGGAATTGACTCTCGCCTGTCCACCAGCTATCATCCAGAAACTGATGGACAGACGGAAAGAGTCAATCAAGATTTAGAACAATATCTTCGCATGTATTTGATGGATCAGGAAGGGGAATGGCCTTCTTTGTTGAGTACTGCGGAGTTTGCCTATAACAATTCAGTCCATTCTGCCACTGGTTTTTCTCCATTCTTTCTGAATTCAGGTCGTCACCCTAACATGTTGGTCGGGAGGGTGGAGGTAGATGTACCAGCAGCAGAGGAGGTGATTCACCATTTGCACAGGGCTTATCGGACAGCTTCTGCTAACCTCTGTAAGGCTAAGGAGGCGTATAAGGTTCAGGCAGACAAGAAGCGAAGACAGAGTCCCATTTATGAGCCTGGGGATGAGGTATGGATTTCCACTAAACATATGCGATTGAGGGGGAATCGGAAGTTTCAGCCGAGATTTGTGGGTCCATATTCAGTGATTAAGATGGTGAATCCAGTTAGTGTAAGAGTAGCGCTACCTAAGTCTTTGAAAATTCACCCAACTTTTCATGTCTCTTTGCTTAAAAGAAACCCACCCAATTTTAGACAGAGTCAGCCACCAGCTCCAATTGTAGTACAATCCACTGACGAATTTGAAGTCAAGAGGATTCTAGACTCTAAGAGTAAGAAAGGAAAGATCTATTATTTAGTGGATTGGAAGGGTTATGGTCCTGAGGATCGGTCTTGGGAGCCCAGTGACAATGTTCATGCTCCTCGATTGGTCTCAGAATTCCATAAGACACATCCACAGAAGCCCAGAGAGGGGGTTTTGGTGGGGGGTACTGTCAGATCCGTCCCAAGTCCTATCTTCAAGATCTATGATAATCCCTCATCACAGTTCCCGATTTGGGGGTTGATGCAGAGACAGGCGTTAAACGACAGTCAGTGGGAAGGGTGGAGTTCACTTCCTGATTGTGCCAGTCTGCCCAAGGGGTTAGCGTTCTAGCTGTCCTCTTGATGTCCGCCATTTCATGCGCTCGTTCGCTGTGAACGGCGCACTTCAACCGTCATATTTGAGCAGTCAGACGCATTAGTGAGCGCTCGTCTAATTAACCTGCTTTTAGGTCTAAAGTTCCCGCATTTATTGGTAATAGTCTTTTCAGACTAAAGAGACATAATTCTGAGAGGCTTGTTACTGGAGGCCTTTTCTGTCGCAGCTCCGCCAAGAGTTCCTGGAGTGCGACTTCTCAGCAGCGGCTTCAGAACTTCCTAGTCTGTCAGCCATAGCTCAGCATTAGCTTTTCCGCTGAGTGTGGTATTTCCGTTCAGCATCTGTAGCCGTGCCCTTTTCAGTCGCAGCTCCGCTGGTGTAAATTCGTGGAGTGTGGCAGAGTCAGCAGCGGCAATTCATATTTAACATTGAGAAGGTCCAATTGAAGATATTCTCTGCCTTTGAGTCCTGTGAATCCCTGCCTTGACGTTTGTGAAGACCGGCGGTAAGAGTATCTGTCATTTTTCCATTCAGTCAAGAAACGATAAATTCTGAGCAGTCATAATTCTTCTGTGAGGTGCAGCTGTTTCTCAGCATCGTATTATTTAAGAAGCAGAACAGAATTTTGAATGACATTTAGTGACTTTGCGCCCTCATAGCGAGTGCAGAAGATTTCATCAAGTAAATAGGGGTATTAATTATATGCATATGAAATACTGTTATTTACCATCTTAATAGACTTTGCAGAACTTCAAGTCTACTCAAGATAGTATTAAATACTCAGCACTGAAAGACAATCTACCAGTACTATCTTTTCTGAGAGAGGGGCAAAACTCCACACAGTAACAGGTATTAGCCAAACTGAGGGTAGAAAAGATCTTAGAGTAAACGCCAAGTTTGTTCTTTGAGAACTGTAGTAATGTTGTGCTAATCTTTCAGGTCAACAGCAGTGTATTGAACATCAGAAAAAGCTGAAGAAGACCAGTGTGGCAGTCTCTCTTGTTTGTTATCCACTTCCCCTTTCCCTTCCATTTCTGAGCTTGGAGAAATCCGGGTGCAGGAGTGTTTGGGAATTGGGAACTATTCTACGCAAGGTCCTCGGTCATCCGCTCCTACGGATTCGGAAGGAAAACAGGTACTGCTTCTGACAATGTCCTACCTTTCACATACATTGCACCCTGCCCACAGAGGTACCTTGGGCCTACCTTAGACATGTAAGAAAAGGGAAGATGAAGGACTGGCAAGTGGGTGCCCTGGCAAAGTCAGCATGGCAGGTCCAAACTGCGCGCAGACTCCGCAATGGCGGGTCTGAGGTACCTTTTCTGGGCTACTCACGTGGGTGGCACAATCAGTGCTGCAGGCCCACTAGTAGCATTTGATTTACATGCTCTAGCACACTCAGTGCACTCTAATAGGGACTAACAAGTAAATCAAATATCCAATCATGGAAACACCAATCCATAACACAATTTACCACAGGCACACTTGCACATCACCACTGATAAGCAGTGAGAAAAGTGAGCAGAAAAAAAAGTCAAAACTGGGAGGTCAGAAAGCAAAAACTCAGGGGAAACATGCCAAAAGATGCCAAGTCTAACACTGTTCCAAAATGGCTCACACGTATAAGAAAAACCAGGTGACCATACCCTGTACAAGCTCAGTACAGGGGAAAAAGAGGAACATGTGGTATAGCAAGCAGGGTTTAAGATTTCACTCCACCCAGACTATCCTGAAAATGGTGTAAAGCGAAGTCAGGTTGAGCGTCAAACAGAGGATGACCATCGAAAGATATGTTTACGAAGGAGGATTGAACAGCCTCTGAAAAACTAGAGGTACGTAGCTAAGCACACTGGCCAAGAACTACCGAAAGAGCCATGGCTCACCCAACAGAATCTGTGGTGTCCAAGCCATAGCGAATAAGCAACTTAGCTGCCTGATGGCCATACTTGCACTGCTAAGCAAGAGTGTCCCGGGTGTCATCAGGGACGCTGGGGAGGAGGCGGGAAACCGAAACCCACAACACGTGAGAAAAACGGCCCAGAACATAAGCAGTATTAGGGGACCACAAAGCGGAACTGGTGGCAGAAAAGATATATCGAACAATAGCATCTAGACTTTTAGACTCCCTGTCTGGAGGAACATCAGGCAGGGTGCGCTACATAGGGGAGGCTGTAGCAGCCTGCACCACAAAGCTGCACGGAGTAGGTTGTTGGAAGAGGAAGATGGGTCTCCAGGGGCAGGCCATTCCCTATGAGCTGTATATCGGTCCACGGAGGCAGCTGATACCGGTTTAGCCCAAGAGTCAACACTATCAAACAGGGCTTCAGTGAAGGGGAACACAGGCTCAGCCCCCATCTGGCCCTGATAAAGCACCCCAATTAGGGGATCAATGGCCACCCATACAGAAGGGAGCTACAGCTCTAGAACCCCAGCAACTCTCCGCAGAAGCTCAGTAAAAGAAAAATTAACCTCAGTAGCGAGGCTAGGAGGAGAAAACAAGCCAGAGGATGTGGGAGAGTCACTAGCCTCAACAATGTCAGACACGCAATGAAACTAGGGAGGAGGCATAGTCTCACCTATGTCTTTACAGACATCACCAAAATACTTGTATACAGAGGAGAAAAGCCGGGGGCGTGGCCTGGAGCTGTTGATGGTGGTCGTGTAGTTTGACGGCTCCGTCCTGTGCCCTGAACACCAGCTAAATTATCCTGTGATCCCCTGCCTGCAACCCACCAGATTCACATCCAGATTGTCTCCGGGGACAAGCGGCGTGTAACGGTGCCGCGTTGCCCTTCTGGAACCGCTCCGGTGGGAAGTTCGACCGACGGACCCTGCTGAGGCCTGCTGCGCAAAGTGAAGCCCCGGACTTGCGTGATTGGCCTGGCCGGCCTACCCTCATACTTCTTCGCGGTCCAATCGGGACCCAGAATCGGGCCGCGGCCGCTTTGCCGACAAGGGACGCGGGGTGCGACAAGGTGCCTACACCCCCTACCGAGGCTCTGTTGCCCCCCCCCCCTCGGCTGATGAGACACGGGCTGTCTGCGCTACTGCGCAGCCCCATCGAGACCCGTCTCCGTATTGTCCCCCATGACTCGCCAAAGTGATCGGAGGAGCTCCGGCGCTACCACCACTGGGTCCGTGCACTTGGGAAGGACGACACACAAGGCATAGCCTGCGCCGCATCCCTGCATTGTCCCGCACGGGATACCGGAGTCAATGAGCAGTCCGGGCTGACGTCAACAACACTTTGGCGCCATCTTGTTACTACGTTGGGGCTACAGTGGTGACTCTTGAACCCCTGATCACTCAGGCCACGTGACACAGGGTGGCGAACACTGGAATCCGGCAGCACACGGTGGTGGGGGACTGTAGAGAGGTGGTGTGCCACGCGCATGGGCGCCTTCATGCAGCACTGCGGCCCGGACATCTTTGCGCTCTAGTAAGCCACGCTACGTTCACTTAGAAGTGCACTGGTTCACGTCACCCTTGCTACCTCCGCGACCCTCACCGAGGCGCAGGCGGCGCATCGACTCATCCTTGATTGACGCCTCAACTGGGGATCCTACACCACCATTACCAGCACTGGGATATACGCTGCATCTACCTCTTTGCAGTACAGAGCGGACAGACCATACCAACTGCCGTACATTCAGTGGGAACGCAGCGAGCTGCTGCCTTTACTACAGCGCCACACTGCAGACAAGGTCTATGGGCAGGACGAAGGGCAGACGGCAGGACCAGAGCACCCGAACGGACATGCAATCCACTAGTTCGGAGGACCCACTGGCCTCCTCCAATATGGACATCATCCCGCCGACCGGTAAGGGGTCACAAGACGCCAAGCTAGATCTGATCCTGAATGAAATACGCGCGACGCGCGAAGCGCTGGAACTGCGCATAGACAATATGGCGACCGGCCTATCCTTACTTAAAGCGGACCACAACAAATTGGCGGATCGAGTGGCGGAGCAGAAAATAGCGCTGGATGACATTATCCCGCAGCAAACGGTACACTCCGCGAAACTGGAACATGTGGAGAAGCAACTGAAGCAGCTGTGGGGGAGGGTGGACGAGGCGGAAGGACGGGCCCGCCGCAACAATGTCCGCATCCTGGGCATTCCGGAGAGAAGCGAGGGGAGAGACCCCACACAGTTTGTAGAGGATTGGCTTAGGAAGCTGGTGGGCCAGAGAGCTCTCACCGCTCTCTACAGTGTAGAGAGGGCGCATAGGATGCCGTCACGGCCCCCACTATCTGGGGCTCCCCCGCGCCCACTGATCGCTCGTCTCCTCCATTTCAAAGATCGTGACACTGTCCTCCGGGCGGCCAGGGAGGAAGCGCCGATACGCTTCGAGGACAAGACCATCTCGGTCTACCCTGATTTCACGCCCACTGTACAGCGAGCCAGGTCCACCTTCATGGGGGTGAAGCGCAGATTGCGTGACAGGAACATGAAATATGCCCTTTTGTTCCCTGCTCGACTAAAGATCCTGCATAACAACAAATCCCACTTTTTTGACTCGCCTGAGGAAGCATCTGAATGGATGGAGGTCGCCCTGACCCCGCCGACGTCGCAGGACCAGTTCACAGACCACCACAGCAGCGGCCGCAGGGGCTCGCCAGACCGACGGAACGACGCTCACAGCCCTGAACATCACTCAACTCATGGAACATCTGGGGCGGCGCATACTCTCGGACACCGGGCGACGGACCACACGCCATCATCCAAACATCAGCGTCTCACTGAGGAGGCCCTGGCTGCCCACGACGCGGAAGCAACCGGAGACAGACTCACCGTTACCACTGACACTCATACTGAGGTGTCTGGTTCAGTGGACAGCCTGCAACTTTTCCCGAAAGTCACGGCACAGATGGCAGCGGAGTTCTGAGCCACGACACGATTACTTCTCTCCAAGTGGTAACGTATGTCAAATCCCCTCCCTCACATATGGTGGGTTGAGTGTGCAGGGGTCTATCATATTGTGGGCTCTCACGCCCACGCAAAAAGTTCAGTGCCAACCGTCGGAGGTCCACCACCCCCCGGTATGCACACGTACTTGACTGTGTTGTGCCCACGTTGGACACCATGGTTTGGCTCCTGGGTACGTTGGCTCAGGGACCTTTTTGTTTGGGGGTTTGTTGATTGCGAGACACTCTTCTATTTTAGCACAGCAGGACATGTGGGGTCGCCCAGTTGTTACACCTTGCCACACCGCACAGATGGGAATGGGACCTCTTAACAATTACCACTTATGCACCTGGAATGTTCGTGGCTTGGGATCAGTGCATAAACGTCATAGAATCCTTGCACAACTCAACCGGAGGGGGACACAAATTGCCTGCTTACAAGAGACTCATTTGAACGCTGCTGAAGCGGTGAAATTGCGCAAGAAGTGGAGAGGACAGCTCTATGCCACCTCATATTCCGCGTTCTCAAGGGGGGCGGCAATTTGGATGCGTGGGTCTCTTCCTTTCCAGTTGTTGGAGCAACGGGTTGATAAGGAGGGTCGCTATGTGTTTGTGAGGGGTCTGTTGGATGGGGAGGAAGTTGTTGTGGGATGCATGTACTCGCCTAATACGAACCAGTTGGAATTTCTGTCCAGTGTCAACGGGGTGCTTGCAGACTGGGCTGACCTTCGCTGGATAATAGGGGGAGATTTTAATGCTGTACTTGATGTTTTGCTGGATAGGTCGCACCCCCCCTTACTGGCTACTGAGAGCAGGAAACAGGCTGCTGCGCTTGCGAGCTGGGCTGAGGGTTGGGACTTGGCAGATGTGTGGCGTAGCATTCACCCCATGGACAGGGAATACACCTTTTTCTCCCCTCCCCACCAGCTTCACACCAGAATAGATCATATTTTCTGCTCAAGGTCCCTTACTGCATTGATTGTCCAAACACAACACATGGGGAAAACGTTCTTGGACCATAGCCCTGTGGAAATTACATGGCAGTGGGGTAGGAGGCTAGCCCCCATACCGACCTGGCGGCTAAACCCTGAACTACTTGAGGACTCGGTTTTCCGGTCCTCCCTCTCTGACACTATCGATACCTACTTCTCCACGAATGCGGGCACGGCTAGCTCCCGGCAGGTAGAATGGGATACTTTCAAAGTATGTTTGAGAGGGACTGCTATGGCTACTAGGGTGGGAAGGAAACGGGAGGTAATTAGCCGGCTTCAGGAGGTGGAGGGCTCACTTGCATCCTTAGAGAACGAGGCAGCGGGTACCAACGCTCCCTTTCCGCCTCTGCAGGAGGCACGTATTAGACATGCAGAGTTGCTGGAAGAGCTGCGAGTAATTGACCATAGGGAGTTCACGAATAGGCAGCACACACAGGCCGATCGGGCCGGCCCCCTACTTGCCCGCATCCTGCGGGACTCCCCGATCAGCCAACCCATACTGCGAATTTTGGACCGCTCTGGCCAACTGGCTACCACCCAAGTAGGGATTAATACAGCATTCAAGGACTACTATACCGTGCTCTATGGCCCCCCACTACCCCTGTCCGAACCTGCGTTAGTGGCCTTCATGGCGGACCTGGTTCTCCCGCAGCTTACTGCAGGTCAGAATGAAGACTTAAAGCGTGCAATAACATTGGCTGAAATCAGACAGGCAATCAGAACCCTCCCTAAGGGTAAGGCCCCTGGAACGGATGGCCTGCCAACCGACTTCTACGCCACTTACATGGACCTCCTGGCCCCGCGACTACACATTGTTTACCTGGAAGCTCTACGCACAGCCTCTCTACCACAATCAACCATGCAAGCTATGATTACTTCCCTCTTGAAACCGGCCAAAGAAGGTTTGCAGTTGGCCGACTACAGACCCCTGTCCCTTCTTAATACGGACTCAAAAATTTTGAGCAAGATACTGGCATCAAGGCTCGTACAATACGTGCCACATTTGGTCCACCAGGATCAATGCGGCTTTGTCACAGGCCGTAATACGGCCATGAACCTTCGGCGATTGGCCCAGCTCATGCTTGGGAGCGATGCGGGCGTGGGTTCCGAGGGGTGCATCTCTCTGGACTTAAAACAGGCTTTTGATTCCCTGAGATGGGACTATATGTTTGCCACATTATCAAAATATGGGATCCCGCCGGAATTCCTCGCTTGGGTCAGATTGTTATACACAATCCCCACGGCGAGGGTACGCACTTCCAACCAAATCTCGGGCCCCATGGCCATTGCCAGGGGCACCAGACAGGGCTGCCCACTTTCCCCTCTCCTCTTCGTTCTTGCCCTCGAGCCATTGCTCTGCAGACTTAGGCTACTAGCCCCCCGTTACGGTATACGGCGGCATGGTACGGACCACATTGTCTCTGCGTACGCGGATGATATCATATTATATCTCCGAGATTTGAGGGGTGAGCTGGGCCCAGTCTCCCAGGTTTTTGCGGATTTTCGAGAAATATCTGGCCTCACCATCAGCGAGTCTAAGTCCTACGGATTCGCCTTTGTAGATACGGGTGATTCGACCCCCCTGTCTTTTGTCCCACACGTATTCCAGATGGCGGAAACCACCTTCCGTTACCTGGGAATACAGATATATAGAGAGGCGAGCCTGATGATAGACGGCAACCTGGGGAGGGCCATTAGAGCACTGAAGTCACAAGTTCAATTTTGGCTTACATTGCCGCTCTCCGTACCCGGCAGAGTGGCAATTTCCAAGATGGTGATGTTGCCCCGTCTTATCTACTACTTCACCAACCTGCCGTTCCAGATCCCGGCGGTAACATTCAAGACCCTCGACTCTCTGCTCACAGAACTTGTGTGGGGACATGGCCGCAGGCGAATAGGGCTGGCTAAGTTGCAGCTTCCCTCCAACTCCGGAGGCATGGGCTTACCGGACTTTAGGGCTTATCATTATGCATGTCAGCTACAATGGTTGGCTTACTGGGTGGCGGGCCGCAATCTTCATGAGATTAATCTGACCCAGGATGACCATGCTAAGGGGAAAATACACATATTGCTCCTGCCTGGATCGGATCTACCTAGAAACACTACGCCACTCCTCAAATTGGCGATCACATATTGGCGAAGGGCAATGAAATATACGTGCACTGGATCATCTTATGCCCCCACAATACCACTCTTGGGAATACCACTGGGCCCGGGCACACTTACAACGACTCTACTGGAGCCCTGGCAAGACGCGGGTGTGACAAATGTGGGTGACCTGTTTGCGGAGGGGCACTTGTTGTCCTTCGAAGACTTTAGAACCACGCAGGGCATACCCGGCGGCTCCTTTCTCCTGCATGCCGGTCTCCGACACTATATCTTACGCAACTGGTCACCTGACGGACGGGAGCCTGTTGCAAATCCTCTAGTCACAATGCTTTACCTCATGGGGACGGGCGGCCATCTAACTAAGTGGCTCACTGTTAGCATTAAATCGGGGAGGGCGCTTACACTAGCACCACTAAGGGCAACATGGGAAGCGGATATTGGGAGGCCATTAAGAGATAAGGAGTGGGAGCGCATACTGCAATTCCCCAGAAAGGTAGCTAGAAATCCCAAGTACAAGTTCATCCAACTGATGTTGCTGCATAGAGCCTACCTAACACCACACCGCCTACATATGATGTTCCCTGCATCTAAGAGCAACTGCCCCCGATGTGATGCAGACGACGCATCTCTGGTACATATGATGTGGCAATGCCCCAAACTGGGGTATTTCTGGACCACTGTCCATGACTCGCTTGAGAAGGCTGGTACATTGGCCCGATCACCTACACTGGAACACATGCTCCTAGGGCTAGGTCCATCGACCCGCAACAGGTCTGTGGCGGCGCGCTTCTCTGATCTGGCCCTGTTGTTGGCTAAGCGTGCCATTACGATACGGTGGAAGTCATCGACACCGCCCGACCCTGACCTGTGGAGGGCGGAAGTTGTACGTTGGGGTAAGGCTGAGGGCGAGGCACTAAAAAGGGAAGAGAGTAGGGGCCTTCGCAAGACACCTATCTCGCTGGAATGGTTTGCTACTTTGGGGGTATTTGAGGCTGGCAATGACAGTGATGATGAGGATATTAGTGTTTAGCCAATTGGGGTGCGGTTACGCCCGTACTCATTCTCCTATGCACTACCACGAACAGTAACTGCGGTGCACTATGAGGCAACTCGGGTAGATCGAACCCGTCTGTCACATTCCGTTGCCTAACCAATCTGTGTATTAACCTCAACTATGTGTAAATGACTAGAGTGTGACCCAAATAGTGATATTTAGATCATGTGCCTATTTAGAGAGTGAATAGTGGGAACTCGCAGGGTGGAGGGTGGGATCGGGAATGACCGGGGTTTATCGGTTGTTATGATTCATCGACAAAATGAAAAATCGAATTTGCCAAGTTTGTATATTTGCTATGAGTGACCGCATACATGTACAACGGAGTTTACAATTGGTATTGTATGAACACATCTATACGCTGTTGTTGCTCTTCAACTTTGCTAATAAAAAGATTTTCAAAAAAAATACAGAGGAGAAAAGCCTGAAAATAACGGTTCTACCATCGCCGCCCCCAAGTCAAACATCAGACACCTCGGCATTGGGAAAGAGAGACATAGTAGCGGCAACTGGTGAAGTCTATGTTGGTGCTGGCAGATCCAACACTGGCATCACAGGTGGGAACCACGAAGGGCTGTGCACTGGAGCTGATATGGATTCAATCACGGATCCAGAGGGACTAACTGACACCGAGGGATGTCCCGACGGCTTGGAGCCAGTCAAGGCTTTGCCGGTCTCCTTGGAGGCGAGACGTGCACCAGAGGAAGTCAGAGAGCCAAAAATAGCACGAAGGGAGAAATCGTATTCCCTCATCTGATCCAGAGTCGCCCCGGTACCAGGGAATACCGGACGCTCCGATTATTCAACCGGAGAAATTTGAGGCACCGTAACGTTGGGGGCAGACCGCGGCTCAGACCACCTACGGCATGACTTAACAGTTACCAGCGTACACCAAGGACTTAGGGAGAGGGTCCTCGGAGGGAGACGAGGACCACGACTGACGAGGGACCTTCGACAACCGCGTCGCGAACAGTTTCATGGGGTGCTACTGCAATGCCGCCGATCAAAGATTGAAGACATGAGCCGCACTCTTGGGAGTCACGATGAATATCCAGAGAAAAATAGAAGAGGGTGCAGGCTCAACATCGCAGTCCACAGGACCCTGAAAACATCCAGAAAAAGCACTGTCAGAGGTACCGATCTCGGGACCTGCGTGGAAGCACAGAAAAGAAGAAACTGACGCCTGTGTTTCAGGGGAGGGCTTATATGGACTCTGTCGACGTCACACCCGGTGGACATAGCACAGGAAACGCTTGACACCTTCTACCGACACGCAGAGGTACAGCTGTAGAAAGATTTTCTGGATCCAGTCTGTCATCTGGGGATAATTCAAAGATAGAGAATCTGTGGCTAGATGTCTCTACCACATACTGGCTGCATCCTGTCCATTGTGAACTCTGAGTGAACAAGTAAATCATCTGGCAAGGCGGGTAAGATTTGTCTAGATATATCCCAGAGGGCATGAGTGTGTCCTCCAAAAGGCCAGCTGCTTCAATAGACTCAAAAACCTGGTTCTCCTACCTTTCCGATCAATACCAGTCCATTCACATGGGCAACTCCATATCCAAAAAGACTCCTTTTACTTGCAGAAACCCCCACGGTTCCAAGCTGTCCTTGTCATCTTCACCCTCTAAATGGATCCCTTTGGGGCCTTACTCACAGAACGGCATCAGAATTCACTAATATGCAGACAATACAAAATTCTAAAAGAAACTCTCATTCACTACAGATATCCAACTCCTAAACACTGCCTGCATCTCATCCAGTCACAGATGTCCAGCACCTACCCGCCGAAAGAACTATGGCAAAAAGTTTCTAGATCCAATCTGCACCTCAGATATTAAAATGTTTGAAGGTAAGGAATCAGCAGGCAAACATATCCCTCAGAAACTTGAGTCACCTGATGCAGGTCGCTAGCACTTGGCTATTGCTGGACTCGCCACTGGTGAGGCAAACAGCTTATACCAAGCAACCAAAACGGGATACACTAGGGTGCCATTAAAAAAACAGACGTTTGGCTGCCTGAGCGTAAAGCTGGAGCACCTCTGTCAATTTATTTGCTTCCGTTTCCACTGAGGTGGGGGGGGGCTTTCTGTGTAGAAAGTACAGGCAGCACTTGTTGGTTTACAGAGACTCAAGTAATAAACCCAAATGCTCTCTTTTGTTGTAGTGTGGGAGAGCACTTCATGTTTATCGAGGGTAGTGCTAAGCATTTGTTGCACTCAGAGGCAAAAAATGAGACACACACTCAAGAATAAATCTGAGACCAATTTAGAAAACTAACATGTATTGTTATATAAATATCAACCTCCATGAACTTCGGCATCAAGTAAGTACTTTGAAAATTGATTTTCACAAGTAAAATGTTCACTTAAAGGAGTCTTTATGCAGCAATGCTTTCCTATGGAAAAAAAGGAATATACTGCATAAAGTCACTTTTCCAGGGGTCCCTTTCAGGACTTACGGTGGTAGGGGCCAAGGTCCTAAGAACCACCAGCAGTTAGTTAGTCTTTACCTGCCCTGGAGCATCAGGATGCAGAGGTGATGATCAGGTTGGTAGCTTTGATTCTACACCAAACAAGAGAGAGGGGGCCACCTAGAATCAGGCTGCAGAGGGAGACTTGGGGACAAGTCTGGGAGCTCCTAACGGGTGGCTCGGTTCATGAGGGCCCTGACAGCAAGGAAGCAGTCAGTTCTCAGGGACCTGGGTTGGGGCGCTCAGGTGGAGAGTGGCTAGGTCAGCTGGGCTTGTGCATTTGACGGTCTCGCCTGTTGAGGACAAAACAAGACTACTGGCCCATTCTTATAGTGGGTCTTTGCGGTGCTGAAGTAATACTGGACTCAAACAGGCTTTGGCTGCTGCAAGGGACCTGGGTCCCCGGATATGGCTTCGGTTGATCCTGGCATCTTCTCAATTGACGGGGAGGCGATTCTCATCACCTAGAGCATGGTGACCTCTTAATGGGTGGCTGCTGCATTAGTGAAATCAGAAAGCGTCAGAACCAAGGACCAGACTTTGCTGTTTGGTACCAGCAATCTGCAGCAGAGTAGCTCCTCTACTGCAAGGGAGATTGTGGCAATTTGCTAAGTGCTGGAGGTCCACTGGGGTTCTTGGGAGATACACAGCAGCAGGAGGAGGATGAGTTGGTTTGTCACAACTGTCGGGGCAGATGCAGGAAGGCAGAGTTTGCCGCCAAAAAGTCCGCTGCTGGTCCTCAATTCTCGCTTCTTCGCTCATCTTTGACCTCTTCTTCTGATGCCCGTCGAATCCGAGTTCCTGGTGTCAAGGGTGCCACCTAAATACTCAATTTAGAAGTGGTAAGGGGAGTGTAAGGTAGTAACCTATGGGCTACTTACCTTTGGGGTGCCTACACCCCCTTTATGACCACTTCCTGTGGGGAGTGGGCATAACTCTGACCCAGTGTATCTAATGTCACCAAAAACCAGGATGGAGGAATTCTTCTTTTCGTGTTCACATCAGGTAGCCTACCTTAGGGGTGTAACTAAACTAATAGTGAACACGCCTCCTGACTAGCTAATTTTCCCACCTGTACTGGTGCCAAATGGGCCCAGGAAGGGGGTAGCATTTCCCCTGGCTGGGGAAAGCCGGGGTTAATTATTAATGCGGCAGAGGACTTTAAAGCCATCTGCCTTGATATGCGGATTACTAGCCATCCTGCTTGGAGGAGGCGACAACACCTATGGCTGGAGCAGGTATTGTTTCTGCCCTTAGAGAGCATGGGCTCTCACCTGAAGGGGGTTCAGAAACCTGCCTGTGATTGCAGGCTGGTCTACACCAGTCAGACAGTACACTAGAGGTTGGTAGGTTTTCAAGGGGGCACCTCTATGGTCCCCTCTAGGTGTATGTCTTAAATGCATTACCGGCATCAATAGGGATTTATTTCAGATAAGGTGTTTGATATCAAACACCATATGTTTCAGTTTAACCATCATGTAGTTGGGGAACTCGTAATGACCAGTGCCCAGTACATGTACTTAAAATGGCTTCCCTAAACACTTGTACTGTCTAGTAATTGAACTACGCAGCACAGGGGCATATCTGTTCATGCAGATATAAACACACATGTAATATAATGCACCCTTCCTTAGGGCTGGAAGGCCTGCTCTAGGGGTGACTACATGCATTGCATGCAGTGTCTGGGTACATGGCACACAGGGTGTGTGCTGTGTTTTAATTTTTTTCTGCACCATTTCACACATCCGCCAATGTCAGTATGCACGAGTTTGGTGGTGGGTTCCTTAGGATTGCACAATACATGCAGCCCTTGGGGACCCTTTTTAGTACCCATGCCCTAGCTACCAGAGGTACCATTTACCCGGGACTTACAGGGGTGCTGAAGGGCTTGCCAATTGTGGAATAATTGCACTGTTACCTTGTTTTTAGCAGGGAACACTGGCACTGAGGATCTGGTTAGCAGGAACGCAGTGCACTTCAATCAAAGTTGCATCAAATACCAGGCAAAAAAGGGTGTGACCATGTCAGAAAATGGCACATTCTCACAATTATAAACATTTTAGCCAACTTCCTAATCACTGTGTGGCATGAGAACACTTCTGGAGGTGGGATTCTGATGGATTTACCATCGCCAATTCAAAGACAGCATCTATGCCTCTGGCGTTCCCAAGATCAAAGTATTCTTCAAAACGAAGTGGCAGATATTACAATTGCTCACTAACATTATAGGTTCTTAACAGGGCCAAGGGATCAGAATCACTTCAGAACAGCTCATGAATCATATCCCTTTAGGATAACCTGTGTGCCCTGCTGTTTCTCCAGCAGTTGTCTCTCCCTCCTGGATCAGATGGGCATCTTCTTGGCCGCAGGAGAAGGATGTTATGCCCCAGGAAGCTATGCCTAAAGATTAGGCACCAGTAATGTAAATGTAGATGTAAATGTAGGCGTATTTGTAAAGCGCACTGATACTCCGGAGTGTCCTGGCGCTGTACTCATACCGCTAGGGAACCCTTCCTGGTTTTTCCCCGTGAAATGTCCACTCCTGGGCATCCCCAGGGTGCAACCAGGCATCCCTAGCGCTGTAGGGGGCCGTTGTGGAGACTAAGCAAGCTATTGCCCAGAGTTGCAGCGTGGGACCCATGCTTAGAGTAGGCACCGAAGCGAGAAATCCGGTCCGAGGAATTATGAGCCCAAGATCCACCGAGACCAGCCGAGGCAGGAATTGAACCCTGGTCCCGGGCCAGACCTCTGCATCAGGGTCTGCCGCTCTAACCATTGAGCCACACTTCTCCACTAATGGAGACACTAGTACTGAAGGCAGAGAAGGGTCTGGTGAAGGCACCATCAGGTGTGATACTAGTAGTGGCGCAGCAGAAAAAGGCTGAGGCAAACAATTGGCAAATTGTACCATAGGAAGCTTTGCCTGCAGAAGTCAAACCGTACCTCCACCAGTCCTATCGGCAAGGGTCTTCTAAGGACCTCGAACATGCCATTCAGAATGCTGAATCCGTGCCTGGAGCAGTAACTGCAGCTAGACCGGAGGGGCACGGGCCCTGATTGTGGTTCCGGAGGTAGGGTAAGTAGAGTTAATTGTGCTGGGGCAGTGTCTACTGTCACTGAGTCAGAAGGAAGAAATATCTTAACCAATTCCGGCTTGGAGGAAGGAAACCGTGAGGATCAGACAGCATTTAGGAGACTTACCTTTTTTGCGTTTGTCTCTCACACCATGTCTCTTCTCCTTATGCTTATGTCTCCTACCCTGCGACAACTTAGATGCCAGCGCCCCCGGCAAACTCAAGAGAGCACAGGAATTTCTCTTACTCCAGTGACCATCTTTGGCCCTGGCCGTAAAGACTTTTTGCGTCTGTCCTTTAATGGCCTTAGAGTGCATAGGCTGACACGATTCACATGACCTTACGCTGTCGTCTAAACAGAGGCACCAAAGGCAGATGTCATGTGATCAGTTAAAGCCATCTGACCTTCATAGTCTCTGCATGGCTTGAACCTTGATTGCCGAGGTACAGTACACTGAAGAATTCTTTTAAACAATGATGACAGGAATACGGAATAGTGAGCTTTGAATGAGCGTCAAAAACGAAGAAAAAAATGGGCACTTGATGGCTTCAGTGATGTCAATATGGCAGTTTGTAGGGACTTATCTGGAACTAGTGCCTCTACTGGCATGGAAGAGCTATCAACAAGCATTGGCATTGCCAATAGGTCTCGCTTTTGGGACCTTATAAGTATTTAGTTATGCAGCACAATATCCTTACTGCAACAACATTAACTGTTGCATGGCCAAAACACTTATAAGGTCCCAAAGGCGAGACCTATTGGCTATGAGAAGGAGGATGTGTGCCACAGGACGTCGAAATGATGGCTTTGTTCAGTCCAGCAGTCATTTGCAGCTTGATGCTGAATGTGTGCATATACTAAAGTTGCAGTGATACAGAGAACTACAGAGTGGTCCTGCACAAGGTACGCAACACACACATCACTCAAGAGTAAGAGGTTCTAAAGCAATGGACTACAAATGCGTAACTTTAGGAGATTACAATAGACCCTAATAAAAAATAAACGCCAATGAGCTCCACAATCAGCACATCTTAAACAGTTACACATGTAAGACAATACGAAAACAAACACAGACCAGTCCCATAATCAGCATATCTTAATAATTTACAGACATATGGAGGCCAGCAGCTCAACAATAAGCACTTTAAATATGAGACACTGGCTAAAGTACAGACATAGACCTGGCAATGATTAATAAAAATGTATGCTGTGTTATGATGGGAGCACGCCCACTCTGAAAATTGTTCTAGTAACACTAATTTTAGAGTATATCTTGCCATGCTTTCATTGTCTGTAGTAATGCAGCTTGGTTGCACTGATTGGATGTAGCTTGTTGTCCCACTCATACGCTCCACATCTCAACCTCCTTTTGTATTCCAAAACAGCGGTTGCTTGTTTTGCACTGCAGATGGTCACCAATTCTTTCAAATGGGGCACTGGTGCATGTTTTGAAGTAGAGTGGAGGCTGCATTCAACGCCTCCAGCTGCAAGACTACCATAGGGAAAACAGCAAGAGCTGAAAGACGATATGTGCAGTCACGAGAAGAATGCATTTTGTTTTTAGCTCTGCAAAGGTTATTTTATAGTGGACTGATTACTGCAATGATAAAGGCTTTTCCAGGCTTTTATTAACGGAGGCATGTACAGCGGTGTTAATGCTGTTATGTGACTCCATTGTAATGAGCCGGATGAGGCTTTGCCAGGTATTTATGTATTACTGTTTGTGTTGGGGGGTAGGGGAGGGGGGGAATTAATCAAGCCCAGCGCCAGCTGAACGGAGCGCAGCATCCAGCTGCCACTGGCAATTTAAACACAAGAGATGCATCACTTGGTGAGAGAAAGGAGGGGCGGTGAGGGAGATGGAAGGATGGGAGAAAGAGAAAGGGAAGAGAGCGGGAGAAAGAGTGGGCAAGCGACGAGAGAGGGGTGGAGGAGCTGAGACGGCAAGAGAACGTGGGATGAGTGGGAACGGGGAAGGGGGAACAGGGCGAGAAGGGGCGACAGCGGAGCCAGCAGAGGAGAGAGAGGGAACAAATAGAGAGAAATGGGGGCAAGACAGAGAGAGAGGAGACAAGAAGAGGGAGAGGGGACAAAGAGAGAGAGGAGGGAAGAAGAAAGACAGAGGGAGAGGGAACATAGAGAGAGAAGAGGCAAGAAGAAAGACAGAGGGAGAGGGAACATAGAGAGAGTGAGAGGGGAGAAGAAGAAAGACAGAGGGAGAGGGAACAGAGAGAGTGAGAGGAGACAACAAGAAAGTCTGAGAGGGAGAGGGAACATACAGAGAAAGACGGAGAGAGGAAGCAAAAAAGAGAGAGAGGGAACATACAGAGAGAGAGGGGGCAAGAAAGAGGGAGAGGGAACATACAGAGAGAGAAAGGAGGCAAGAAAGAGGGAGAGGGAACATACTGAGAGAGGAGGCAAGACAAAAAACTGAGAGGGAGAAGGAACATACAGAGCGAGGAGGCAAGAAGAGGCAAGAGGGGACATACAGCAAGAGAGAGGAGACAAGAAAGACTGCCAGGAACAGGCGCTGTGTGGGAGCCCTGGATATGGTATAGGGTGGAAGAGGGAGGGAAGCAAGAGAGAAGACGACGGAAACTGGTTTTGGTATCATTTGTCTCGAAATGATCTTTGCAATGCGGTGTGTGCACGCGTTGCTGTGTGGTGATTTAAGTGCAACCGACCACGCATTCTGTGATGCACTCTTTGCTTGTGGATGCGCAGGAGCTGGCATATTGAGTGATTGGCACATATACTGCGGAGAGGGTGGGTGGCTTGGTCTTTGGTGGTCTTGTGGAACAGCTTCGCCGCTTTCGAGACCGGAGAGCTGGGGGTGGGGGGAGGGCGGTGAAGCTTCTGACATCCAGAACGGAGAGCTGTGAAGGGAGCCCTTAATACACAGCGAAGGCTGGGGGGAAGGGCGGTGAAGGTTCTGACATCTGAATGACAAAACTGGCGGTGTGAGGTCTGAAGCACACACTGAGCTTTGCTCTGGGTGAAATGGAGAAACACAAGGGAGACATCGGGAGCAAGAGGAAAGTGTGAAGAGAAGTGAGGGGTAAATGGAGAGACCGAGTGGTGCGCGCGAGCGACTAACTATAACAAGACAAGCCCGGCTTCAAAAGTGGTGTGCGCGTGAGCGCTCGCCGCAGCGAAAGTGAAAGCAGCATATGTTTCCAATTAACGCACTCTGTGGTGGGAGAGAGGTGGCGCAAGGCTTAATGCGTAATGCGCGCGCGCACGCTCGCGTGACTGCAAGCTTGAGGACAGTAAAAGCCTCTGGTAGCACTTTGAAAAGCCCCTTACTAAATGTCTTGCAGAGCAGCGAATGCACTGGCTCAGGTGAGACCTAAAACGTTTCTGGATCTAGTCTGGTGCATGGAGTATTCAAAAGATGAGCGTTCTGTAGGTAGAATTATCTATCAGAAAAACCCTGAACACAGTTATCCACAAGTGGAAAGTGCTCAGGATGCCTTAGCCTTGCACCCTGCTCATGTTAATTTATAACAGCAGCATCAAGTGCATAATAAAGGAGAAAGCAACGGATAAGTGTGCATTGGGCTGCTGAGAAACAGAGACATGCACAGACCAAGCTGAACAAATCCCAAAACTAGTAAAAGAAAGGCTTTACTGAGTTCAGTAGTACATGTAGAAGGCATAATATCTCACATTATTTAACTATTCACATGTACCCGTGGATTAATTCATCATATTCAAAGCACAAGCAAGGAAAATGCTACTTACCAGTATGCATCTGTTCTTGGCATGTAGAGCTGCAGAGTTACACACTGTGCATAGATGGCCACCTAGTGTTGGGCCCATATGTTTGCAGTTTGTTTTTGTTCTAGAAAGTCTTTGGAAGTCCCAGGATAGGTGAATCCTCCTTTGTATCATACTGCACATGGGCATCGGCTCCATCCCCAGATGGTTTTTCGCCATTAGGGAAGTGATGGAGTTTTGCAAGAAAAGTAAGGATGTCCATGTAATTTGTATCTAATTAGGATTATACTGGAACAGATAAAGGTAGCCTGGGAGGCAGGTGGCTGTGTGTAACTCTGCAGCTCTACATGCCACGAACAGATGCATACTGGTAAGTACCATTTTCCGTTCGAGGCATATGAGCTGCAGATTACACACTGTGCATAGATTGTATAGCAGTACCCACATTTAGCGGCGACCACCAGTATCTGTTGCAGTGGTTTGAAACAGGGGTTTTAGTACAGCTTGGCCCACAGCAGCTTGTTGTTTAGTTTGCACATCTACACAATAGTGTTTTGTGAATGTGTGCGGTGTAGACCATGTAGCTGCTTTGCATATTTCGTTTAGGGGAATGTTCCCTAAAAATGCCATTGAAGCCCCTATTTTTCTAGTAGAATGGGCTTTAGGGGGAATAGATAACGTACGTTTTGCTTTGTGTTAACAAATTTGTATGCATTTCACAATCCACCTAGCTATCCCAGATTTCGATATGGGGTTACCTTTATGTGGTGGTGAAAAAGACACAAAAAGTTGTTTTGTCTTACGAAAAGTTTGTGTCCTTTCAATGTAGTAAAGCAATGCTCCTTTGACATCTAAGGTGTGAAGAGCTCTTTCTGCGACTGTTTGTGGCTACGAGAAAAATACAGGCAGCTCAACAGATTGATTTAGATGGAAGGCTGAAATTACTTTTGGGAGGAATTTAGGATTAGCACGGAGAACCACTTTATTATGGTGCATTTGCAGAAAGGGTTCTTGAATGGTGAATGCTTGTAGTTCACTAACTCTTCTGAGAGAAGTAATAGCTACTAGGAAAGCTACTGTCCAAGTTAGGAATTGCAATTCACATTTATGTAACGGTTCAAAGGGAGGTCCCATTAACCGTGTGAGAACAATGTTTAAGTTCCACACTGGTGAAGCTGGTGTTCTGGGAGGGATTATTCTTTTGAGTCCTTCCATAAAACCTTTATGGCCGGCACTGTCAAGAGAGTTAGATGTTGTCTATTTTGTAGGTATGCTGCAATGGCAGCAAGGTGCAGTCTGATAGACGTGTACGCTAAATTACATCTTTGGAGGTGTAATAGGTATCCTATGATGTGTTGAATAGACACATCTAAAGGCTTGATGTGGTTGTTTTGACAGTATATCACAAGCCGTATCCACTTAGCTGCATCACATGCTCTAGTGGTGGGACGTCTAGCTTCTTTAATAACGTTCATACAGTTTGGAGGGAGGTTAAGGTAATCAAACTCTACGACTTGAGAAGCCAGATCGCTAGGCTGACCTGGGTCCAGGTGTCTGATCTCTCCATGGTTCTGCGTTAATAGGCTTGGAGATAGGCATAGTTTTTGGTGTGGTACCACAGAAAGTTGCAGCAGCGTGGTGTACCACGGTTGTCTGGCCCAAGTTGGAGCAACTAGAATGAGTGTTAGGGAATGTTGCTGTAGTTTGCGTACCACTAATGGAAGTAGTGGGAGAGGTGGAAAAACGTACGCAAATTTGCCGGACCAATTCATCCATATCGCATTGCCTTTGGACAGCGGGTGTGGATATCTGGGGGAGAAGCTTGGGCATTTTGCTTTTTTGTGGGTAGCAAAGAGGTCTATTTGAGGTTGTCCCCACGGTTGAAAGAACGGTTGAAGAACTTGTGGATGAAGTTTCCATTTGTGGATCTGCTGTGTCTGTTGACTTTTCAGAAAAGGGGGTGGTGATGAACAGAGTGTCTGAATTAAGCAGACCACTCTTACCCAGTCCAAAGATCAGGGCTTGATCCATCACCGTTATTTAGCTCACTGCCCCATCCCAGCTCAGAACCTGGCTATATGCAAATTAGTCTGTCCCTGGCCCAGTGCATCATGGGAACAGGGCAGACCAAACTACCAAGCCAATTCTTCACCAGAAAGGAGACAAGCTTCCGGGGGTTCTGAGGTGGGATGGTGCAGTGAGCTAAATAACGGTGATGGATCAAGCCCTGATCTTTGGACTGGGTAAGAGTGGTCTGCTTAATTCAGACACTCTGTTCATCACCACCCCCTTTTCTGAATCATTTTGTCCACCATAAGCGTGGAAGGGTATACTCAGATGTGAGTCCCTTGCTCATTGCACCATCAGGATTCAAGCAAGCCGGGCCGACGACGGCTGAAATGCCAGAAACCGGTCCCCGGAAGCTTGTTTCCTTCCCAGTATAAGAATTGGCTTAGTAGTTTGGTTTGCCCTGTTCCCATCATGCACTGGGACAGGAACAGACTAATTTGCATGTAGCCAGGTTCTGAGCTGGAATGGTGCAGTGAGCTAAAAAAACGGTGATGGATCAAGCCCTGATCTTTGGACTGGGTAAGAGTGGTCTGCTTAATTCAGACACTCTGTTCATCACCACCCCCTTTTCTGAATCATTTTGTCCACCATAAGCGTGGAAGGGTATACTCAGATGTGAGTCCCTTGCTCATTGCACCATCAGGATTCAAGCAAGCCGGGCCGACGACGGCTGAAATGCCAGAAACCGGTCCCCGGAAGCTTGTTTCCTTCCCAGTATAAGAATTGGCTTGGTAGTTTGGTTTGCCCTGTTCCCATCATGCACTGGGACATGAACAGACTAATTTGCATGTAGCCAGGTTCTGAGCTGGGATGGTGCAGTGAGCTAAAAAACGGTGATGGATCAAGCCCTGATCTTTGGACTGGGTAAGAGTGGTCTGCTTAATTCAGACACTCTGTTCATCACCACCCCCTTTTCTGAATCATTTTGTCCACCATAAGCGTGGAAGGGTATACTCAGATGTGAGTCCCTTGCTCATTGCACCATCAGAATTCAAGCAAGCCGGGCCGACGACGGCTGAAATGCCAGAAACCGGTCCCCGGAAGCTTGTTTCCTTCCCAGTATAAGAATTGGCTTGGTAGTTTGGTTTGCCCTGTTCCCATCATGCACTGGGACAGGAACAGACTAATTTGCATGTAGCCAGGTTCTGAGCTGGGATGGTGCAGTGAGCTAAAAAACGGTGATGGATCAAGCCCTGATCTTTGGACTGGGTAAGAGTGGTCTGCTCAATTCAGACACTCTGTTCATCACCACGCCCTTTTCTGAATCATTTTGTCCACCATAAGCGTGGAAGGGTATACTCAGATGTGAGTCCCTTGCTCATTGCACCATCAGGATTCAAGCAAGCCGGGCAGACGACGGCTGAAATGCCAGAAACCGGTCCCCGGAAGCTTGTTTCCTTCCCAGTATAAGAATTGGCTTGGTAGTTTGGTTTGCCCTGTTCCCATCATGCACTGGGACAGGAACAGACTAATTTGCTTTGCATGTAGCCAGGTTCTGAGCTGGGATGGTGCAGTGAGCTAAAAAACGGTGATGGATCAAGCCCTGATCTTTGGACTGGGTAAGAGTGGTCTGCTTAATTCAGACACTCTGTTCATCACCACCTCCTTTTCTGAATCATTTTGTCCACCATAAGCGTGGAAGGGTATACTCAGATGTGAGTCCCTTGCTCATTGCACCATCAGGATTCAAGCAAGCCGGGCCGACTACGGCTAAAATGCCAGAAACCGGTCCCCGGAAGCTTGTTTCCTTCCCAGTATAAGTATTGGCTTGGTAGTTTGGTTTGCCCTGTTCCCATCATGCACTGGGACAGGAACAGACTAATTTGCATGTAGCCAGGTTCTGAGCTGGGATGGTGCAGTGAGCTAAAAAACGGTGATGGATCAAGCCCTGATCTTTGGACTGGGTAAGAGTGGTCTGCTTAATTCAGACACTCTGTTCATCACCACCCCCTTTTCTGAATCGTGTCTGTTGACTTAGCAGATCTGCTATGGTGTTTTGTACTCCTGGAACATGTTGGACTAAGAGAAAGATTTTTAGTGGGATTGCCCATCTCCATATCTGCTGTGCTAACAGAGAGCTGTAGAGAGTGTGTTCCCCCTTGTTTGTTTATGTGGTACATGGCTGTCATATTGTCTGTACGGACGAAGACAGCTTTGCCCGGTACTTGCTTTTGGAATGCTTTCAGGGCTAGAAATACAGCTAGTAAATTCAGGTGGTTGATGTGGAGTGACTTTTGTTGTGGTGTCCACCTGCCTTGTATGGTGTGATGCAGAAGGTGAGCTCCCCAGCCAGAGAGCGATGCTTCTGCTGTTATGACTAATTGAGGAACTGCCTCTAGGAATGGTCGGCCTTTTGAAAGGTTCTTGGTGCTCCAGCATTGCAGAGAGTGAGGAGTCAGACTGTCTACCAACACTAGGTCTGTTAGTTGACCGTGAGCCTGTTTCCATTGGCGTGCTAAGCACTCTTGAAGTGGACGCATTTGTGGTCTTGCGTGAGGTACTATGAATATGCAAGATCCCATCATTCCTATAAGCTGCATGAACACTCGAGCTGGAAGAGAGTGTTGCGGTTTGAACTTTGTTAGGTGAGTTTGTACACGTGTTATGCTGGCTGGAGAGGGATAGGTTAGTGCTAATTCGGTGTTTAAAGTGGCACCGAGGTATTGTTGTACATGAGACGGTTGCAGATGGGATTTGGTGTGATTTACTGTAAATCCCAAGTTGTGGAGTAGTTGGATTGTAGCGTGAGTGTGTTGTGCACACTGGCTGTATGAGCTGGCTTTTATGAGCCAGTCGTCTAGATATGGGAAGACGTGAATATGCTGTCTTCTTAAATGTGCTGCTACTACCACTAGGCACTTGGTAAACACCCTTGGTGCTGTTGTGACTCCGAATGGAAGTACTTTGAATTGGTAGTGCTGCCCGTCTAGTACAAATCTGAGATATTTTCTGTGCGCTGTGTGGATAGAAATGTGGAAGTAGGCATCTTTGAGATCTATTGTGGCAAGGAAGTCGTTTTGTAAAAGTAGTGGAAGGACTTGCTGAAGTGTGACCATATGAAAGTGGTCTGATTGTATGTATAGGTTTAGGGGTCTGAGGTCCACAATAGGCCTCAGAGATCCGTCCTTCTTTGGAATTAAAAAATAGAGGGAGTATACCCCTTTGTTTTGCTCATGCAGTGGAACTATTTCGATTGCATTTTTCTGCAGGAGGGATATTGCCTCCTGTCTGGGCAGTATCAAAAGTCCTTGCGACATTGGATGCTGTTTGGGTGGTATGTTTGGGGGGTAGATGTTAGATCGAGACAGTAACCTGACTGCATTATTTGTTGCACCCACCTGTCTGACGTGATGTTTTTCCAGGCTGGCAGGTATTGTTGTAGCCTTCTCCAGACTCGAGTGGAATGTGGCGGGGGAAGGGGAGGGAAGTCATTGGGCAGGGGTGGAGGCAGAGCAGGAGTTGTTGTTTTTACCTCTGCCTTTATTGTTGTTACCTCTGTAACCGCCTCTTTGATAGCCCCTACTATAAGTGGATTGTGTGGGAGCCTTGTAAGAAGTAGAGGGTGTGTCTGAAGAGTATCCCCTGGTGGTTCCCCGGTAAGATGAGCGGCAAAAAGAGCGTCTGGGAGCCTGCGACTGAAAGGCTCCCATAGATTTGGCTGTATCGGTATCCTTCTTCATTTTCTTCAAGGGATAAGTCCACATTAGGTCCGAATAAGTGTCGCTCATCAAAGGGCTGATTGAGAATGGCACTTTGGACTTCAGGTTTGAACCCTGAAATTCGTAGCCATGCATGTCTACGCAACAGAACACTGGTACTGATTGCTCTGGAGGCAGTGTCTGCTGCATCTTGTGCACAACGAATAGATGTGTTTGTGATATTTTTACCCTCCTGTATAAGCTCATTTGCCCTGTTTTTGTACTTATCTGGGAGGTGCTGCATTAATGATTCTAATTCATCATAATGTGCCCTGTCGTATCTTGCTAGTAATGCTTGTGTATTGGCAATACGCCACATGTTTGCTGCCTGTGACGCAGTTCTTTTCCCGGATGCGTCAAGGAGCTAAGACTCTTTATCTGGTGGGAGAGCTTCACCTGATGTTGGTGAATTTGCTCTTTTGCGTGCATTAGAGACCACAAGATAGACTAATGGTGCTGGGCCTTTAATATATGCTGGATCTGAAGGGGCAGCTTTATATTTCTTTTCTATTCGTGGGTTGATGACCCAAGTTCTAACTGGGTCTTTGAAGACTTCTGGAGCATGCTTAAGAACTCGCCTAAGCATGGGTAAAATTGAACCGGACCTTTGTGCATTGTCAAAGGTATCCATTAGGAAGTCTTCTTCCACAGGGTTAGTATGTAGATCAACCCCATGGCATTGTGCAGCCCTATGTACTAGTTGATTAAATCCCATAGTGTCTTCTGGTGGGGAAGGCCTAGAGGGATATAGGTCGTCTTGGGGGAATTAGGGACGTCTGGAGTGTTATAATCATCCCAATGGTTAGGTGAGCCCGGAGGAATAGACTGATCTGGTGGCTCGCTATCTGCACCACCCCCTGTGTCATTAGAGCTATCATCTCTGTTGTCATCATCTGCTATGGGAGAAGGTGTAGGGGAGTGATGTGGTAGGGTCGGAAGAGGGGATGGTATATGTGGAGGAGGAGAGGGAGGAAGAGGAGAAGGAATTCTTAGAGGAGAAGTAGCAATGTCCTTCTTTGAATGAGGAGCAGGCGTAGGCGTGTCCAGTGGTCGTTTCTTTGAACTAAGAGTTAGTCGACCAGTCTTTGGATCTTTAACCAGAGTTTTTTGTTCAGGGTCTGGATGAAATAAATCTTCTGTGGGAGGCAGATCTTTTGGTGCCGAGTGTTTTTGTAGCACTGAGCTGTGAGCTTCTTTTGGCTTTGAAGCTTGTTGTTTGGCATTGTTTTTAGCTCGGGAAGTATGTGTCTTTTTGGGCTCCGATGGGGTCTTCGGCTCCGATGGGGTCTTCGGCTCCGATGGGGTCTTCGGCTCCGATGGGGTCTTCGGCTCCGATTGGGTCTTCGGATGCAATTATTTTTTCGACTCCGAAGCGGGTCTGCTTGAGTCAGAGTGTGGCTTTGGTGCCGGGGAGCTAACACTTGTTTTCGGTGCCAGTTGTTTCGATGCCGACGATAGTGTCTTTTTCGGTGCCGGTAGATGTGCACCGGCACCGTGGGCAGGCTGACTCGAGCCCGAGTCGCCTGAAGGCTTTTTGGGCTTCTTAGCAGGGCATTGGAAGCAGTGTCTCAGTGTGTACCCGAGCCCGAGGGCGAGGGTGTGACCGAAGCCTTTTTGGGGTGTGTCGAGGAAGGGTCGGGGTCGACGTTCTTACTTACGACCCTTTGTGCTGGAGTGATGTCCTCGACTTCGGAATCTTCGGCCTCAGACGTCATGTTGTTGTTCCGGGACGTCGACGCCCTCTTGGAAGATGTCGTCTGGAATCGGAGCTGAAGAACGAGCCATTGTTCTCCTAGCTCTTCGGTCCCGGATCGTCTTCTTGGAGCAGAAAGAGGCACAAGCGGAACAGTCTCTGGCCTCGTGCTCCAGTGAGAGGCAAAGGTTACACACCTCATGTAGATCGGTGTGGGGAAACTTCGACCCACATTGAGGACACTTCTTAAATGGTGTCCTTTCCATGAGCAGGAAGTTGAGGCCTAGGTGGGCCCGAAGGCCTTCGTCGACGACCGGATTCGAAGACTTCGGAGTAAGAGTATCGTCGACTGGAAAAGGAGTTTGAAACTATACCGTCAAAGCTGTCGAGGATTGCACGCCGAAGGAAATCGGTTCCAACACGGAGCGTTGGAAACACATCCGAGCCCAGTGGCGGAAAAAAACAATCTGGGGATGGAGCCGATGCCCATGCACAGTATGATACAAAGGAGGAGTCACCTATCCTGGGACTTCCAAAGACTTTCTAGAACAAAAACAAACTGCAAACATGCGGGCCCAACACTAGGTGGCCATGTATGCACAGTGTGTAATCTGCAGCTCATATGCCTCGAACATAGGATTTTCCACTCTTTCATCTGCAACTGACCCACATTCATGGAATGAGACGCAGTACAACTCATATATAGCGTACCAGCAATAGATAATACATGTTTTTTAAATTACATCACACAAATAAGAATCAAATTATGGAGCGTAACTAAAACATTAATCATGCCAATTCTTAGAAGATGCTTACCAGAATCATCTTCTGTGTCTGAATCCTCGGTTGTGGTCTGTGTTGTAGGTGGTGGTTCAGCCAATTTCAGGTCATATTTGCCTTCTTTGCCCATTCTGTAAGAGTTTGTGCTTCCAGTATCCCACTGAACTCTGATCCAACCATCTTCCCCTAATTCTCCAATTACACGGCCCAAGCCTGGAGGTGGGCCATCCTAGAAGATCAATGAGAAAAGAGAAACTTGGATTACAAAAAGAATACTGTGCTCCTTCTGCGGACTATTTTTGAAACATCTTAGCCACAAACTAAAACACAAACTTTTTTACATGCCTTTAAGGCACCGAACAAGTGACATTAGTGAAAATGTCAAACGTCACTACTAGGAACACTACATTAATGTAAGAAAAAAAAACTGCAATAGGAACAACCAATCTTTGCAAAAATCCAGGCACATTTCTGTGTAGAATGAGCTTGTTCAATATTACAAAAGGACATATCATGACTGAATCACATCCGTATCACAGAATTTGGTTGGCGCACCATATTGCTCCCTGGTTCGAACTGAAGTTTTCACAATCTTTTTGGCCGGACAGTGACAACAAAGAAAGACGGGCCAAAAGTATGCCCGTGCTTACTGAATTACACCACAAGCTATTTCAAAGTGATCTACACTGCATACATTTCTAGGTATAAACAGTGCAATAACATAAATGGTCATTATTGGACCTTATCTTCAGTAGTGAACAGATTCAAAATTGACCACTCTTTAAGGCAACATAGTGAAAATTATTAAACACTGTACCTTAAGTACATAAGGACCAAGACTTGCATTAAGATATCTTTATTTGTATTTATTAACTAGACTCCTTTCAAGGATTTAAAGATTAATGGCCAACATTATTATCTGAAAGTAAGTTCTATATGTTTGTTTCCTCTGTGGGACTATCAAAGTTCCTCAATGCAATGTATCACAAGAAAAATGTTACCCGTAACAATCAGTCTGCAGTATGAAGGAGGGGGAGGAGAAGGGGGAGGAGAAGAAGGAGGAGGAGGAGGAGGAGGAGGAGGAGGAGGAGGAGGAGGAGGAGGAGGAGGAGGAGGAGGAGGAGGAGGAGGAGGAGGAGGAGGAGGAGGAGGAGGAGGAGGAGGAGGAGGAGGAGAAGGAGGATGAGGATGAGGATGAGGATGAGGATGAGGATGAGGATGAGGATGAGGATGAGGATGAGGATGAGGAGGATGAGGAGGAGGAAGAGGAAGAGGAGGAGGAAGAGGAGGAGGAAGAGGAAGAGGAAGAAGAGGAAGAGGAAGAGGAGGAAGAGGAGGAAGAGGAGGAAGAGGAGGAAGAGGAGGAGGTGGAGGAGGAGGTGGAGGTAGTAATGGTGGTGGTTTTCATAGACAACCTTAGAGAAGATTGCTCTCCTAAGTGACAGTAGTTCAAATTACAAATATTTGGTACTCTGCTCCGTATGGGTCTCTGGATTACAAATTGACCTACACCGTTCGCTGTCTAAGTTCCTTCAACACCACAGGCAGAATATGGAAGCAGATGGACAAGCAGATGTGGAAGTGTTGTCATTCGGACTTTCCTTTTGTTCAGAAGCAAAGTTTATTTACATTCAAATGAGAATTAATTTGTTTAAATTTGTTTGGAAGTTGAAACTTAAAAAGCAAGGGTATGAAGAACAAGTACTAACAACAGCATAACAGAGTATCAACAATTAAAAGAGAGGAGGCTCTATTCAAAGTTTAGAAGGTAAACAAACTAGAAGGAATTGGTAGATTCATTTCGAACTATAACATTACGCATATTGCAGTTAGATCTATCCTGGATACAAAAAGCCATTTAAAAGCGGAATGATCCAGCCATAGGAAAGAAGGTTGCAAGTAGAATTCAGATTACCTAAAGAAGAGCCACATCTATGAGAGATGAGCTAGAAAAAAGTAATATCATTAAGAAGAAAGAACCTTGGCTTAAACTATGGGAGAGTTTTGTAAAATGTGCAAATCATAAGGCATGTGGCTATGGTGAGAATGCTACCTTTATAATGAGTCTCATTATTATTCAGAAGTTTAAGATTGGAAGTCATCTAAATTGTAAAATAGAGTGTGCAGTGTATATTCTGAAAAGACCCTGCCCTAAATTACAAAATTCTGCAGGTTCATTGATGTGTCCTGTAAAGTATAAGAGCAATAAAAAACAATGACTCCAACTACCCAGTGGCACAACATTTTTCACCAAAAACATGATGGTGATACCAGCAAAATTAGATGTAGTGTAATTGATAAAAGAGATCTGAGAGGAGGTGACTGGGAAAGTGCCTTGCACAGGTTAGAATCTTAGTCCATGGTATCCCCTAGTAGCAGGGAACCTTCGGGACTAAATGTCAATGAAGAATTATTATGTCCATCTTTAAGCCTCCCTTTCGATAAGTCTCCTTTTTTGGCATGATGCTTTTGACAATGTTAAAGGGGTTTTTAACATAATTTTAACTGCATTATCATATTTATCTCTCCTTTTCAGATATTACTGATCTAGAGGTCTTACAGAAATGTACTACTTATCAATATTGGGTCGAAATAGATGATAGGAGATAATCAGGATTTCATTTTGATGTGAATTGAGTGAATTTACATAATCTGAATAAGTTTAAAAAAGTATGCATGTAACTTTAATAGATCAGCTAGTATAATGTAAGCCCAATTGGGCATAATTAGGGCACAAGAATGATGAAATAATTAACCTTTTCTGATGTGCTCTTGGAATTTCACTAATTTAGATTACATTAATTATTTGGAACAATTAACTCATGTCATTTCTTCTTCTGTATTTTCTATTTATTTTAATTATTTACATAATATTGAAACAGAAATATCTATCTTCTTTTTTGATTGAATATTGTGATAATGGAAAGGAGAAAGTATGTTTTGTTTTTCTATGTTCACTACGTATACGTGGATGTTTTTTAAGATATTCCAAAACAGCATCACTTATAGTGACCAAGGCTTCAGAGGAGGCCAAAATGTGTTGATGGATGCACCTCCAAATGGTGAATAAATAGTTTGCACTGTAATACGTCCTTTATGTGCTGGCCTTTCTTACTGGAGTGTGACACAGACAGACAAACCCCCTCGCTTGGTGAACTTAAGCTTGATTAAATCCCTGTATAAGTCTAAAATCACCATGAGGCTTGTCTGGATTTGTGCAGGGTGCTACACTTACATAAGTGAGCACCATATACTAAGCCAGCTTATCACAATGGCAGCTTAAGTTGATAATAAAATGTTTTTGAAGATTTGAAGAGCATAAGGGTCAGAAAGGGTGACGGCTAGCTTGCTTGCTTTGACAAGTTCCAGAAATTCAGTCGGTGATGGCTCTGTGAAAGAGTGTAGTTGATATGTTTGCCTTTGGCTGGAGGGTATTGTGGGAAATTGGTCGGGTTTGTTGGCTTCTTGTTGTTTAAGTAGGTATCCGACAAATTTTTCTTAAATGTGTTATGGTTAGTCAGTTTCTCACAAAAATCTTTAGAAACCTTAAGAAATGGGATTGGTAGCTTGTGTCTTTTGGCTTACGGAATTCAGCGTGTATTCTATAGAATTTTTTATTGGCTATTTTGCTGTTGTGGATTAAGTTTGAATAGTATAGTTTTTTTTTGCTTTTTGATTGTTGACTTTTTAAATTCTGAAGTATAGGCTCACCAAATGCGCACACCATCATCTAAAGGGCTGAAACTAGACACCAGGACTTCATATTACATACTCAAGAAAGACCTGGACATAGTAGAGTCAGCAAGGAATGAGCTTATGTCTTGACGCACCAGCACTTTTAATCGCACTACAATGGGAGCAACGGCAGACTGAGATTTTTAAACATGCACTTATACCACTCAGAATTTTAGATTCAAATGTTTGAAATCAGTTACCAGTTTAACATACCAAAATCACAAAAACAACTTGCGCAACATACCAACTGAACCCTAAATGAACTACTTTAAGTAATGATGAACTGATATTTTAATGTTTTTCCAACTTGTGCTACAGCAGTGTCTGACACAGTCTTTTTTATTACCATCAAGAAATTCCATATTTGATATCTATTTGCAACTAGCACGTTATTACTGAACTGAACACTATGTTATGTTTTTTTATATATGTTTCGATCAATTTGTAATGGCCTTTATTCGCTGAGCATAAATAAATAAACTTGAAACTGTAGAAAATGTGTATGCATATCCTGTCTTCGGGGTTATTCGTTTTTGAGCCAGTTGCGTTCAAGCTTAGCATTTTGTTGTTTGATCTTTTTTAAATTTTGCATTCATCCAAGGGGTGTGTTTTCTTTTGTTATGCTTCGATGTCTTCAGAGGACTTGAGAGCAAAAGCTCTCTGGAGTCATCCGTAGACTGTCAGAATTGATGGAAACCAGATCTGAGTTGGAGGTAAGGAGATTTTCTAGTTCCTCCATATTCAGCTCGTTTCGTGGTCAGTATGTGGTTGAGGGTAGGAAGGTTTTATGTGATGGGTTCTGGTGTTTTGTGTTGCAAGGAAATGAGGAAGTTGTCTGATCATATAACAGAAGTAATTCATACGATAGTTAGTGGGTCTGGGTTGTCAACAATTAAATCTGTGTGTCCACAGACTTATGGGGGTTTAGGAATGAGTTGCTGAACTAAGTGTAGTCACAAAGAGTTAAGGCAACCTTACCAAAATGTAGTCAGCAGATTTACTACATTGTGCAATCCTCATCCAGCAGAGATTATAGTCTACTACTCTGAGATATCGAAAAGTAATTGACATATGTGCAAGCAAAAAGGAAAACACAAGTAATAAGACATTCACTTGATACATTCACTTGATACCTGATCTCCCCATTTCCAGTCAACACCTCTCATCACTCTGGTGCCAATTTTCATCATAGTTGCTAACTCTGGTCCAGAAACTGGAAGTTGCACAGGAGTGGTTTCTTTTCTTGACTCTTCCAAAACTGTGGCAGATGGTCCAAGAACGCATGTACTCATATCATCTTCAAAGTTGTCTGAACTGGGACCTAAACAAAGCCATCACAATTGCCATCAAGACAGAGGTACAAAAACAGTTCAGAGCACACAATGACATTTAGCATTAACATTTATGCTAAGACAGGCCTCAGAAAAATACACCATTTGCAATTCTGAATTGGCTACTGACACTGTGTACATGAATGAAAAAAAGTTATTTTAAACAAAATAAACAGGGGCAGAGTGAGATGCTCTGAAAATTGGACCATTCAAAACGTGCTCTCATTGCCTAATAACAAAAGCCAGTTCAAAGGAGGCAGCAGTAAAAAATTTAAAAAATCAAGACTTCGGCAATGCAGATTATCAGTCATCATAAACCAGCAGACATTTGCTTTAACCCAAAGGGAAAATAGCCTAGCATCAATTCGGTTAACACTGGGTAAAAATGTAAATCATAATCATTTAGGCAGATTGCCCCTTGACCTACCAACTTGAGAGGTCATTAGCAGTAGTGTGGTGTCCAATGTTGGGGATACCCAAACAGATGCCAATGAACTGTGTTTATTTAAAGGGACTGCAGAGTTTAGGAAGGTGACATGGAATATGTAGTGTCTCAATTTGTCCTGTTTAGTCCAGCTTTCTACTTATGTTGAGCAGAACCAACACCTCGCTTCTCACCAAGCAGGCTTTCGCTCGGGTCATTCGACCGAATCCGTGGTGCTCGCCGTTCTCGACGAGCTAAAAGCCAAGGCCGACACTAATTCTCCCCAAGCCTTGGTTCTCCTCGACCTGTCCGCTGCGTTTGACACGGTCGACCATAACATTCTTTTAGACCGTGTCAGCGCAGCGGGCATTAGAGGTACTGCCCTTTCCTGGATCACGTCCTTTCTAACAGGACGTTCACAAGCTGTTCACCTCCCTGGCTTTTCTGCCCCTCCCCTCCCGGTGCCCTGTGGGGTTCCCCAAGGTTCCTCTCTCTCTCCTCTTCTTTTCAACCTTTATATTCACCCACTTATCTCTTCTCTTCTTCAGCTGGGGGTCTCGGTGTTCAACTACGCAGATGACCTCCAGCTTGTCTTTGACCTTTCTTCTCCTTCTCACTCCCTATCCTTTTTCCGTTCCACCATGGTTTTTATCTCTGGGTGGATGGGCGCCAATCACCTCAAGCTCAATCCAGATAAGACTGAGCTTGTTCTGACTGGCGGCTCATCCAGCCCTTGGTCCTCTGCTTTCTGGCCCCCCTCCCTCGGTCCCCCTCCCACCCCGGTCGCCTCTGTAAAAACCTTGGGCATCAAGGTCAGCCAGGACCTGTCCATGCACGGCCAGGTCAGCGCTGTCGTATCTTCCTGTTTTCTTTCTCTTCGGTTGATCCGAAAAATTTCTCGTTTCTTTTCCCTTGAATCTCTTAAAATTATCATTTCTGCCCTCATCACTTCCCGCCTTGATTATGGTAATAGCTTGTTCGTGGGCATTCCTGCCTACGAAACCCGCCGCCTTCAAGCAATCCAAAATCAGGCTGCCCGACTCATCTTTCACTTGCCCAAAACTTCTCACATTACTCCTGTCCTCAAATCCCTTCACTGGTTACCTATCCCGCAGAGATCTTTGTTTAAATTAGGGTGCTTTGTTTATCGGGCTCTTGATCGCTCGGCACCGGCGTTCATCAACTCCCTCATTTCCTCCTACACCCCTGTCCGTACTCTCCGTTCATCCTCTTCTGCCCTCCTCACAGTCCCCCGCTTCCGCAAAACTCGCACTGGTGGTTCCAGATTTTCTGTTCTTGCACCCCGGTTTTGGAATTCCCTCCCTCTTGCTATGCGTTCTATTCCCATCTTTTCACACTTCCGTAAAGCACTTAAAACATTCTAGTTCGCTTTGGCCTACCCCTGTTAATATCCTCCCTAGCCTTGCTTGTTCTGTTCCCTAGACTTCTCAGCGCCAGGAAGCCGTTTGGCCATCGTGCGCTCTATAAATAATTTCATTCATTCATTCATTCAGCTATTTAAGGATGAGCGTTAAGCTTCAGGCCTCTCAAGACTCCGTGGTCAAAGGTGTTGAATGCTGCTAATATAGGCCTTGTGTGTAAAGTTTTTGTTTGTCTAAATCCGAAGGTAGGCTTTTGTGGTTGTGGCAGACCTAATGTAGTACATAGAGCTGCCCAACAGTAAAAAAAAAAAAGACAGGGGTGTACTTTGGCTGGACCAGAGTTGGTAATCCAATGGATGCACAAGTATAAGAAGCACAGTCCTAACTGTATACCTCTTGGAGGACTTTATACATTAAGAGGAGCTGAAAGGGCACAGAGGCAATCACTGAATGGAGATAAATTGGGAAGAGGAACCTAGGCTTAAAAGCCTAATGCAGCATGAGTCCTAGACAGGGATGTAAAACACACTATTGCTTTTTTTGGCAAAGTTTTCTGTTGCTACATCTTTCAGAGAGCGGTTCAGATGAGTTACAATTATAGAGCTCCCTCATATATTGACTAAGGACCTTTGTCACAGTTCTCCTGTTCCTGAACTGTGTTTTGCATTGAAAGCAAGAATATAACCATCACCAACAGATTCAGAAACATGAGAGCACATTTCTTTTTGGGTAATATTAAAACAATGTTGAGTTATCAAAGAACAGAAAATGTATATAAAGTGCTCATCTTTTCTTGAGGGTTATCTGTATAGGACGTGCAAGAAATCTCCATCAGTAGAGACCGGTTGATGACATTTAGGGCAGAGAGCATGTTTGTGCGCTTTCTGCTCCTGCTATGCTCAAAACCAGAGGCAACTGAAAGGCTGAGATGCTTTTACTTGTCTGAATCTGCACGATTTGTTCGCAATACCACAACTCTTTGCCTTATCCCACAGGACTGGGAAACAGATGTTATTCCTAGAACAACACGTGCTAGACAACCAGTAAGATAAGACCAATGCCAGATGAGTCCGGTAAACGCAACCAATTTTAGGTTTCTGAAACCCTTGGGCATTACAAAAGTTAGGCCACACAAGCATCTTTGGGACACATTGATATGTCCTGGGGAATCATATAATAAATAAATACCTTGGGGTGAAGCCCCCGTGTTAAACTGTGTGTAGAATTGGGATGAAGCTTAGTGTAGGGAAATAAAGACTTTTTTCAGAGTTGTAGCAGCCAGGGCTTACTTAGGTCTGAGAGCCTTCCCCAAGCCCGGAATTTCTATCTGTGAAGAAAAATTATGTTTGTCCGCTGGTCAGTGTGATAAGAGGTTTAAGAGCTTTCAACTTCTAAAAGTCTAAGCCCCAAAAAGCAGAGGCACAAAAAAAATTTTAAGCTTAAAACAATACATCCACAATGCATAGTCACGTTGTGTAGTTAGATACCAGCCACTGTAGGAACGTTAAGTGCACAGGTTTCTGAGAAACAGGATCACATTCCTTAAACCAATGAATGGCAGCATACGCAGATGAATCTCATGCGAGCGTAAGGAGAGCCCTACGCTACCAGGTCCCCACACTTGTCAGCACGCTGAGTTAAATATAGAATAGTGAACATTTTGATTAAACTACGAAATAATAAGGTGTGCAGGTTCACCCTATCACACACTCAGCATACGCAGATGGCCAGAATCTAATTGGGAAGCAGCTGGTAAGAAAAAATATCAAGGCCACCAAGAAATATAATGAAGGTAAAATAGGGGTTTGCACAGGCTATGCTCAAACTGATTCAGATACCTAAAGAGGAGAGAAAGGACTAGAGCATCTGTGTTATGAAAAGTGAAAAAAGGTGTTTGTGGAACCCTGGGCAAATGGGATTACAGGATAGTGTCTGGTGGGTAACAGTCATTTACCAGTGATGATCCAACTTCGAACCTCGGACGGAATGGGCTACTTTGATTAGTGGAAGGAAGAGAAAATGCATGAGGTTATCCACCCTGCAACAGATTGTGCAGCTGAAGGAAATTCTACATGGAGAGTTCCATGGCTCACATTGACCTGTTTAAGAATATATATTTTTTTTTAGGTAATATCAGAATGTGGTCTTCATTTCAGAGTTGTACCGAGATTACACTGCTTTACTGAACTGATTTGTTAAAAACAGAGCCCAATATTCGATATAAGAAACTCTGAGAAACTGGACGACAAAGGAAAGGAAAGGGTTTAAACCTCACTGATCCTTGTGGCCAATATGTAAGCCACTGAGAATGCAATGTACCAAGACTAATGTTGCAAATCTTGCTTACACATATTTTAAAAGGTGGGCCCATCAATATGGAGATTACAATGTGACATTACTGAGGATGAGAGGATCCTGTACAAGATGGTGTTTAAAGATTTCATAAATCATTTATTTTTTATTTTTTGAGGGAATTTTATATAGCGCAAACTTGACCAGAATGTATCAGAGGGCTTTACATGAGCACCAGTTATGTTACAGACTGGCACATTCATTTTCGAAAGGCGCAGGGTGATTAAGTGATTTGCCCAGAATCACAGGAAGTTGAGCGGCCACATATTCTCCCTTTATTCTTACTTGGAAGGGTGAAATAAGATGTCTCTGAAGAACATGACTTGCATGTGGTAAACAAAGGCAAGCAAATGCATGTTAGTGAAAGGACATGGAAGGCCTGATACAGCAAAATAGAAACAAATGTTGTAGTACCATCTCTTCCTGACATGTTTTTTGTCATGCTATTGTTCAAATCCTTTCGCAGAACCTCGTCCATCTGAAAGCATAGGATGCTCTTATCAATGCCTTTTTAGCTCTATTGAGGATGATAATACCGTGGGAAGAACGGTACTGAAGGTATTCAGGAGCAAATCTGTCATATTCAGTGATAACAGGTAGTGATGGTCTGTGCTGCCATTTGTCCTAGACGTACGAGTTACTTACCTTCGGTAATGATATATCTGGTAGAGACGATTCTAGCCGCAGATTTCTTAATGTAGAATTATCCCCAGGCGTGAGACTGGATCCGGTAAGGAATATGTATGCTACTTACCAGTATGCATCTGTTCTTGGCATGTAGGGCTGCTGATATTGATATCTATGCATAGATCGCCGCCTAGTGTTGGGTCCGGATGATTGCACATTGTTGTCCTGGAAGAGTCTTCGAAGTATCACGAGATAGGTGGCTCTACCCCTGGACTACAGTGCGCATGGGCATCCCCTCCATGCTCATATTGTTTTTCGCCATTGTGGCAGAGATGGAGTGTGATATAGTAAGTGATGACCATGCGTTAGAATAAGTGTGAGTGCTACAGCTGCGACAGGCACCGGGGAGGAGGGCGGGCGATTTAAATATCAGCAGCCCTACATGCCAAGAACAGATGCATACTGGCAAGTAGCATATTCCGTTCGAGGCATGTGGGCTGCTGAATTTATATCTATGCATAGAATAAATAGTACTACCCTCCTTATTGGCGGTTGCCCGTGCCAGCTGCAGCAGTGTGAAAGAGAGTTCTGAGAACAGCCTGACCTACAGCAGCTTGCTGTTTTGAGTGTACATCCATGCAGTAGTGTTTGGTGAATGTGTGTATGGTGGGCCATGTAGCTGCTCTACATATGTCCTCTAGAGGAATGTTACCTAGGAAAGCTATGGATGCCCCTAATTTGCGTGTGGAATGCGCTCTTGGGGGAACTGTTAACGTGCGTTTAGCCTTTTGATAACAGATCTGGATGCACTTAACAATCCATCTGGCTATACCGGATTTAGAGATTGGGTTGCCCTTGTTCTGTGGAGAGAAGGCAACGAACAGTTGTTTAGTTTTCCTGAAGTCTTTAGTCCTGTCTATGTAATACAGGAGAGCCCTTTTAACATCAAGTGTGTGTAGTGCTCTGTCTGCCACTGAATCAGGATTTGGGAAGAATACAGGTAGTTCGATAGTTTGGTTAATGTGGAACTGTGACACTACCTTGGGCATAAACTTGGGGTTGGTGCGGACCACAACCCTATTAGCATGAATTTGAATGAAAGGCTCCTGAATAGTGAGGGCTTGCAGCTCGCTAACTCGTCGTAGCGACGTAATTGCGACCAGAAAAGCCACTTTCCATGTGAGAAATTGTATCTCACAAGAGTGAAGAGGTTCAAATGGCGGGCCCATGAGCCTGGTGAGGACTATGTTGAGGTTCCAGACCGGCGAAGGCGGGTGTCTTGGGGGAATGACCCTTTTCAGTCCCTCCATAAAAGCTTTAATGGCTGGAACCCTGAAAAGGGATAGGTGCTGTCTATTTTGAAGATAAGCCGCCATTGCAGCTAAATGTATCCTGATGGAACTATACACTAGATTACACCTGTATAGGTGCAGCAAGTAACATATGATGTTTTGCGTGGAAGCATCAAGCGGATTTATGTTATTATTGGAGCAATAGATAACAAAACGCTTCCATTTTGCCGCGTAGCAGGCCCTGGTGGTAGGTCGCCTAGCCTCCTTTATGATGTCCATACAGTCAGGAGGCAGGTTCAGGTAGCCAAACTCTATGACCTCAGGAGCCATATTGCTAGGCTCAACTGCTGCGGATCTGGGTGCTGAATGTCTCCATGGCTCTGAGTGAGGAGACTGGGGGTGAGTCTTAGGCGCTGGTGGGAAACCACGGAAAGTTCTAGGAACATGGTGTACCACGCCTGCCTTGCCCACGTTGGAGCAACCAGGATGAGCGTCATGGAGTGTTTCCTCAGTTTGCGTGCTACCAGTGGTATGAGTGGTGCTGGAGGAAAGGCGTACGCAAATTTGTTCGACCAGTTCATCCATATCGCATTGCCCTGAGACTGCGGGTGTGGGAACCTGGCGGCGAAGGTGCGGCATTTTGCGTTTTCGTATGTGGCGAAGAGGTCTATCTCTGGATGACCCCACAGCTGGAAATATGGTTGGAGCACTGAGGGATGTATCTCCCACTCGTGCATCAGATGGCTGTGTCTGCTGAGCAAGTCCGCCATCTGGTTGTCCTTGCCTGGGAGGTGTTCCGCCATGAGGAACATGTTCCTTTGAATGGCCCACTTCCACATGCTCTGGGCTAGATGGGACAACTGTGGAGAGTGTGTCCCTCCCTGCTTTTGGATGTAATACATCGCAGTCATGTTGTCCGTCCGGATCAGCACGACTTTGTTGCAGAGATGCAACTTGAATGCCTTCATAGCCATGAAGATTGCCATCAGTTCCAGTAGGTTGATGTGCATCTTCCGCTGTTGCGGTGTCCATAGTCCCTGCACTGTATAGTGGAGGACATGCGCTCCCCAGCCCTGGAGAGATGCGTCCGTTGTCAGTACTATCTGTGGTACAGGCTCTTGGAACGGTCGTCCCCTGCAAAGGTTGTGTGTGTTCCACCAATGCAGAGAGTTGTATGCACGACCGGTCACCAACACTAGGTCTTTTAGCTGTCCTTGAGCCTGGTTCCACTGGCGCGCCAAGCATTCCTGAAGCGGACGCATGTGTAGCCTCGCGTGGGGGACTATGAAGATGCAGGAGGCCATCATGCCTATTAGTTGCATGAACACCTGCGCTGGGAGTAAGTGCTGTGGCCTGAATCAACACTTGCATGCTGTTGACTCTCGCTGCGTTTGGTTGCGCTGTGGCAGCGAGCGTGTTGATTTCCGCGCTTAGGTACTGCTGTACGTGTGCGGGGTGAAGATGGGACTTCTGGTAATTGAGCGAAAATCCCAGACTGTGTAGGAGGTGAAGTGTGCGGGACATGTGGTCGGCACACTGCTGGGCTGACTTTGCCTGTACAAGCCAGTCGTCCAGATATGGATAGACATGGACGTGTTGTCTCCGAAGATGCGCGGCTACTGTTCCTAAGCACTTCATAAACACTCTGGGGGCCGTAGTGACCCCGAAAGGCAGGACCTTGAACTGGTAATGCTGGTTGTTGATGGTGAACCTGAGATATTTCCTGTGACTGGGGTGAATGGGAATGTGGAAATAGGCATCCTTCAGATCTAATGTTGCTAGAAAATCTCCTTGACTGAGCAACAGCAGAACTTGCTGCAGCGTGAGCATGTGAAAGTGTTCTGACAGGATGTATTGCTTTAGAGGTCTGAGGTCTAGAATGGGCCGGAGAGACCCGTCTTTCTTTGGGATTAAGAAGTACAGTGAGTACACCCCTGTACCCTGTTGCTCTAAAGGCACGAGTTCTATGGCGCCTTTTTGCAGCATGGAGATGACTTCTTGCTGCAATAAGTGCATGTGCTCGGCGGACATAGGACGGTGCCTTGGGGGTATGTTGGGTGGAGTGGAGGTCAGTTCTAGACAATAACCATGTTGCATAAGTTGTCTCACCCACCTGTCTGTGGTAATGCTTTCCCAGACTGGCAGGAACTGCTGGAGTCTCCCCCCGATCGGTGTTATATGGTCGGGGCGCAGTGACAAGGCGTCACTGCTTGTTAGTGGCGGAGGATCTGGTATTATTATTTCCACATCCTCTGCCCTTGCTGCTGTTCCCACGGTATCCACCCCTATTGTTCTTGTTATAGGTGGTTTGTGTGCCTCCCTTGGTGTATTGAGCTTGTTGCGACGCTTGTCCTTTTGAAGCTCCCCTGTTACCGGAGCGACGAAAGGAACCGCCCCTGAACTGCTGAGACTGCAGAGCTCCCATGGATTTCACAGTTTCAGTGTCCTTCTTAATCTTCTCAAGAGTGGTGTCTACCTCCGGACCAAACAGGAAGTCAGGGTTTACTGGTTGATTGAGCAGGGTAGTTTGGATCTCAGAGATGCGGAGCCACGCATGCCTCCTGAGCATAACGCTAGTGTTTATGGCCCTAGCTGCTGTGTCGGCTGCATCCAACGCGCACTTAATGGACGCGTTGGAGATTAACTTCCCTTCTGGTATAAGCATTTCTGCTCCCTCCTTATAAGCATTTGGCAGGTGTTGCAGTAACTGCTCTAACGTGTCATAGTGTGCCCTGTCATATCTTGATAACAGGGCTTGGGTATTGGAGATTCTCCAAATATTAGCAGCTTGAGCTGCTACACGTTTTCCAGAGGCCTCCAAGATCTTGGATTCTTTGTCCGGAGGAGGAGCATCACCCGTTGTCTGAGAGTTCGCCCTTTTGCGAGCATTAGCCACCACTAAGGAGTCCAGTGGGAGTTGGCCCTTAATGTAGGTAGGGTCCACGGGCGCAGGCCGGTACTTCCTCTCAATTCTTGGGTTCACCACCCGTGCTTTAGTGGGCTCTTTAAAAATGTCACTTGCATGTTTGAGCACACCTTTGAGCATAGGAAAAGTTTTGATAGACCTTTCTAATGTGGAGAATGTATCAAAAAGAAAGTCTTCTTCCACGGGGTCAGCGTGCATATCTACGTCATGGTTATGTGCCGCCCTCTCAATGAGCTCGTTGAACGCAGCAGTATCTTCAGTAGGCGAAGGCTTGATAGCATATGAAAGAGTATCAGAGGTGTTGTGTGGGTCAGCAGGGTCCACGGTGTCAGCCCACGGCTGGGACTCATCTTGATCAGTATCAATGGGATAGTTAAACTGGTCCTCATTGTCCCCTCCTTCCACATCCTCAGTGATATTTGTGGGAACGTAGGCATAGTTCTGACCATATGATTGCATGGGCTCAAAAAGTATAGGAGAGGTGGTAGAGTCTCTCTTTTTCTTTAGCGGTATCCGATAATGTTCCATAGGCGCCTCAGGCCTGATCTTACGCTTGTAATTAGTGAGTCGACCTGATTCGGAGTCAATGTATAATTTCGACTGGTTGTCGCGGGACGGTGGCTGGAACACAACGTCTTCCGTCCGAGGCTGACTGGTTGCAGCAACTGACGTCGACTTGGTAGATCCGGTAGCCTGTGTATGTTGAACAGTTTGAGGCCATGCTGTCGGGGATAGTCCGAACTTTATCGGCGCCGTAAGCGTCGGCGACGGACTGACTGCCTTCGATGGAGGCGGTGTCTTCGATTCGACCGACTTTGACGGTTTAGTGCCTTTGAGGCCTTGCGTCGATTCAAGCTGTTGTTGCGCTGCAGGAACGCCCTTGTGCTTCGACGCGGTAGGGTCTTTCGATCCGACTTTTGGCTTCGGGTCGAAGGCCTTGACCAACAGCGGCTTCTTCAACTTCGGATCGATGGTCTTCTGGGCTTCGAGTCCTTCGGAAGAGCCGCCATCTTTGGAGCCAGAAGTCGACGTCGACGGGAGCGTGACGTGCTTCACTGTAGACACAGGCGTAGTCGATCCGATCTTCGGTTCGACGCCCCCTTTCGACCCAGAGGGGTCGATCAAACGTTTCGACTTGGAAGGTTCCGAAGTCGTCGAGCCGATGGTTGTTTTAACCAGTGTCGGTTTCGATTTCGTGTCTTTTTCTTTCGGTTTCGATTACTCCACTGAGCGTGGGCGATCGACCGAGGGCTCTTTGGAAATGTTCTTAGTCGGGCCTTGAAGCGGGACTAGAGAACGGTGTTGAAGATCTTGGCTAAGGCCTTCCGGCGATGCCTCGAACTGGGCCACGGAAGAGTCTTTATGGGGCCCCGCTACTGCGGTTGGGCCTAGCTCCTCGCTGGAGTCGTCGTTGACGGCTCCGATAGGTTGTACGTCGTCTCCTACCTCGACGATGTCTTCATCATGGACGTATAGTTCTTCCTCGTCCTCGTTGTAGGTGGAGTCCGGCTCCGACGCGGGATCAGAGTGCTCCGGATCCTCTTCTTGTACATGTTCTTCGTCGTCACCACCGAAGATGTTTTCCGGGTCTGGCGCCGATTCTCGCGCCGACTGTCGTGCCGCGCGTCGAAGACGGAGAGTTTTCTTCGACCTGAACTTCGAACAGGCCATGCAGCTGGCCTCGTCGTGGTCCGGTGAGAGACTTTTGTTGCACACCGGGTGCACGTCGATGTGGGGATATTTTGAGTTGCAGACGGGGCAGCGCTTGAACAGACTCCGTTCCATCGTCGATCGTCGAGGAGCCTTTGGTGTCGAAAGGCAAAAAGTCTTTCGAAGTCTAGTTCTAGGAACTGGAAAGGTAAAAAGGCACCGAACGAAAGACAATACCGACGCCCCTAAGGCCTTCTGGCCTCAAAGAACAAGTTACTTACCTTCGGTAATGATATATCTGTAAGAAACAGTAGTTAGTATTAGATTCCTTACCTTAGAATATACCCAGGCGTCAGTCTGGATCCGGAAACTTTTGCGTAGCAGTACCCCTGCGCGTCGGTAGGCGTCGTCTGCAGGCGTCTCCTGCGGCTCCGCGTCCGTCGTCGGCGTCGTGCGCCGTGATGACGTCGCTGGAGTATATAGACGCCGCCTCCGCGCGCTGACGTCAGTTCTTTGTACATAGCTTTTCCGCGCCAGAACAGGCAGAGCCATGCGAGAACCAACACTGGTGCCATTTGAAACTAGGGCCCTGAAAGGGATGTCCTTAACCCTAGGTATCAGTTCGCAGAACGGGGAGGATGGGCGGGGCGGTAAGGAATCTAATACTAACTACTGTTTCTTACAGATATATCGTTACCGAAGGTAAGTAACTTGTTCATCTGAAAGAAACAGGTTAGTATTAGATTCCTTACCTTAGAATAGATACCCCAGCAATACCAACCCCGGTGGTGGGTCTGCGAACCAATACAATCCTACACCAGAAAGTCCTGGAGGACCGAACGGCCAAAGAAGCCATCCCTCCGGACTTGACTGTCCAGGCAGTAGTGCCTCGCAAAGGTGTGCAGCGAGGCCCACGTAGCCGCCTGGCAAATGTCCTGCAAAGGGACTCCCCGGCCCAGGGCAGTAGTAGCCGCCGTGGCCTGAGTGGAATGGGCCCTCAGCCCAACAGGAGGCTCCTTCCGAGCCAAAGAGTAGCACGCTTTGATGCACAGAACGACCCACCGAGAGATGGTCCGTTTATGTACCGCCCGTCCCTTCTTCGCACCCACGTAGCCAACAAACAGTTGGTCATCCACCCGGAACTGGCGTGTGCGATCCATGTAAAATGAAAGCGCACGTTTTGGGTCCAGACGATGGAGCCGCTCTTCATCCTTTGAAGGATGCGGAGGCGGGAAGAAGGAGGGTAAGGTGATGGACTGCCCGATGTGAAAAGCAGAAACTACTTTGGGCAGGAAAGAAGGTCTAGTTCTCAGAACCACCTTGTCTGGATGAATGGACAGGAAATGAGGTTTGACAGAAAGAGCCTGGAGCTCACTCACTCTCCTGGCAGAGGTGATGGCAACCAGGAAGGCCGTCTTTAAAGTCAGGAGACGGAGAGGACAGGAATGAAGCGGCTCAAAGGGAGCGCACATCAAGAAAGTCAGAACCAGGTTCAAGTCCCACTGAGGCATCACGAACGGAACAGGTGGATACATGTGCGTGATGCCCTTCAAGAATCTCGTTACAATAGGGGACTTGAACAAAGAAGGTTGATCAGGCAGCCTCAGAAAGGCCGAAAGGGCAGAAAGGTAGCACTTGATAGTGCCCAGAGCAGAGCCCTGCTGGGCAAGAGAGAGAAGAAAGAGGAGAACCTCGGAGAGAGGGGCAGAAAGGGGATTCACAGCCTTTGCTGTGCACCATGCCACAAATCTGTTCCACCGGCAGGCGTATACCGACTTTGTGGAGGGACGCCTGGCTGCCAGAACCACATCACAAACTTCAGGAGGCAAGTCAAATGGCCTCAACTGTCGCCGCTCAATCTCCACGCATGGAGGTGGAGACTGGACAGGTTCGGGTGGAGGACCGTCCCCTGTTGCTGCGACAGAAGGTCCTTCCGAAGGGGCAGGCGGATCGAGGGACCGACTGACATGCTGAGTAGCTCGGGATACCAGTACCTTCGAGCCCAGTCCAGAGCCACAAGGATAACTTGGGCCGGTCGCGCCTGATCTTCTTCAGCACTCTGGGCAGAAGTGGTATAGGCGGAAAGGCGTACAACAGACCGCAGCTCCACTCGCGCCGAAAGGCGTCGCCGTGCGAGTGCCGTCTTGGAAACTCCAACGCGCAGAACTGATGACATTGAGCGTTCTCTTCTGTGGCGAATAGATCTAACCAAGGCTCTCCCCATTGCAGAAAGAGGCCTTTCGCCACGTCCGAGTTCAGACGCCATTCATGATCCACCGAGCACCGACGGCTGAGTTCGTCCGCCCTGGCGTTCAGAGAACCTGCCAGGTGTTGAACCGTCAGAGTCACGCCCTGACGTTCCAGCCATTGCCAGAGACGTAGAGCCTCCTGGCAAAGGGTCCACGACCCCACTCCGCCCTGCTTGTTGCAGTACCACATGGCGGTGGTGTTGTCCGTGAACACCTGCTCTACACTCCCGTTGACAAATGGGAGGAATGCCTTCAGTGCTAGGCGAATCGCCCGCAGCTCCAACATGTTGATATGGAGCCGGGACTCCGTCGGAGACCAGATGCCTCTGATCTCCGCCTCTCCCAAGTGGCCTCCCCAGCCCTGGAGGGACGCGTCCGTCACAACTACGTGCTCCGGTTGGGGAAGGGAGAGGGATCTGCCTCTGACCCAATCGCGGTCCGTAAGCCACCACTGCAGTTGTCTCGCAGTGCCCTCCGAGATCAAGACATGGTCGGACAAGTTGCCCTGATGCTGGGCCCACTGAAACTTCAGGTCCCACTGCAGAGCCCGCATCCGCCACCGGGCGTGATGCACCAGAAGGATGCAGGAAGCCATCAGCCCCAGCAGCCGCAGCGTCAACCTGACCGAAACCCGGGATAACGGCTGAAAGATGGGAATCAAGGCCTGTATATCCCGGACTCGCCGTTCCGGAGGATAAACCCGAAACTGCGCCGAGTCGAGAACCGCTCCGATGAAAAGGAGCTTTTGAGAGGGACACAGGTGTGATTTCGGCACATTGATGGAAAACCCCAGCTCGTGCAGGAGGTCTGCCATCATCTGAAGGTGGTGGACGACTGTTTGGGGCGAGCCCGCCTTCAACAACCAGTCGTCGAGGTAGGGGAAGACTGAAACCCCTAACCGGCGCAGATGAGCTGCGACCACCGCCATCACTTTCGTGAACACCCGTGGGGCGCTGGTAAGGCCGAATGGGAGCACGATAAACTGAAAGTGCTCGTGGCCTACCGTGAACCGTAGGTAACGCCGGTGGGCCGGCAGGACGGGGATGTGAAAATACGCATCCTGCAAGTCCAACGCTACCATCCAGTCTAGTGGGTCTAGAGCAGCCAAGACCTGAGCCAAAGTCAACATCTTGAACTTCTCCTTCCGGAGGAAGCCGTTGACGTTCCGTAGATCCAAGATAGGACGTAGGCCCCCTTTGTCCTTCTTGGGCACCAGAAAGTAGTGGGAATAGCAACCACACCCTACTTCTGGCCCAGGAACGCGCTCGATGGCCCCCTTGGCCAAGAGGGCCGTAACTTCCCCCTGCAGAAGTGTCAAGTGGTCCCCCGACACACGGTGGTTCTGCGGTGGCATGGCTGGAGGAGAGGTCTCGAAGGGGAGGGAGTAGCCCCTTCGGACGAGCTGCAGCACCCACCTGTCCCGATGTGATCGTGCGCCAGTGGCAGAGGTGATGGCGAACCCTGCCGCCTACTGGCGTCACATGGGCCTGAAAGCACGGACTAGGAGGATTTAGAGGCGGAAGCTGCGGGGGGAGGTGTGGCCTGACCTCGCCGCTGTCCCCGACCGCCACCACGGCGGTTCCCACAGCCGCCGCCGCGTTGAGAAGTCTGTTGCGGCGCGTGGCTGGCAGCACGTGTGGGACCGCCCCTTCCGTGGCCACGAAAGGAGCGAAACGAACCAGTTTGCTGGCGCTGGGTCGAGAGACCCAAGGACTTGGCCGTGACCCTGGAGTCCTTGAAGCGTTCCAGCGCGTGGTCCGCTTTGTCGCCAAACAGGCGACAGCCATCAAACGGCATGTCCATCAATGCATTCTGGACATCTGCCGAAAAATTGGCGGACCTCAGCCAGGCGTGGCGACGAATCGCCACCGTCGTGGACATCGCTCTGCCCAGTGAGTCGGTCGTATCAAGACCACACCGTATGAAGTATCTCGCTGCGTCTCGGCCCTCAATCATAGCCTTGCCGAGCTTAGCCCGTACCTCCTGCGGGCATTCAGGCAGCGCTTCCGCGACCGTATCCCACAGAGAGTGGGTGTAGCGGCCTAAGAGGCATGCGGTGTTGCAAGACCGCAGTCCCAGACTCAGGGACGAAAAGACCTTCTTACCATACTGGTCGTACCTCTTAGATTCCCGGTCGGGCGGGGCCGACGGGAATGCGGACTGGGAAGTCGAGGCCTGGATCACCAGGCTCTCAGGGGTGGGATGGGTGGACAAGAACTTTGGGTCATCCGTACACGGACGGTGGCGTCTGGCCACGTTCCTGTCAACAGGCGAACCTGAAGCGGGCCTGGACCACGTGCCCAAAAGAACGTCAGTCAAGGCCTCATTGAACGGCAGCAGTGGCTCCTGTGGCCATGACTGCGGTTTGAGTACCTCAGTGAGGATGTTAGTCCTCACGGCCGCGACAGGGAGCTCAAGGTTTAAGGCCTTGGCAGCCTTCATCAACACCACTGAATAAGCAGCCCCCTCCTCGGTAGCCACGGTAGGAGGCGAGACAAAGCCAGGGTTGGGGGAGTCATCCAGACCACTGGCGTCACCCAAGTCACCTGTCCAGTCCACGTCATACTGACACTCGCGGGTCAGAGCGTCCTCAGACGCCTCCCAACCCTCTCCATAATCTACATCCTCACCATATTCTGAGTCAACAATGTAGACCGGCTCCTCGGGGTCAATGGGCCCCCTCGGCGTCGGGCGACGCCGGTCCGACTCCGCGTCCGGAGTCGGAGAGGGAATGGGGGTGGTGCCGCCCGGAGCCGGCGCCGGAGCCCCGGCGCCGCGCGGAGGCGGCACCATGGGTTGCCCCGATGGAATCGGCGCCGGAGAGGCCGGTGGACCGGCCAGCGTCGACCCTGAAGGGCCCTGCGGCGCCGGGGCCGGAGCCGCCGGCGGCGGCGTCGGGGCCGGAGCACCCGACGGCGTCGGGGCAGGAGCACCCGAACCGCTCGGGCCCCCGGACGGGACCACCGGGCCCGCAGGCGCCGTAGGCCCCGTCGGAGGAGACAGCGCCCTCATGGCCATGAGGAACGCCTCTATCTCCTCGCGCGACCCGGCTTGCCCAGGGACCGCAGGGTATGGAGCAGGCCGCGCCGGCGACTCACGCGGAGCCGCGGGGGTGGGGCCACCAGAGCCCCCGGCCGCATCGCGCGAGCGTCGGGGGGAGTCGGGGGTACGATGACGACGCCCCGACTTCTTGTGCTTCCTACCTGAGGGACAAGATGAATGGTGACGGCTCTCGGAGCGCTCGTGACGGCTCCCTCGATCGCTCCCTCGACTTCTGTACGGACCGGGACCGCTCACGGCGCGGGGCCGACACCTGGAGCTCGAGTAGCTTGCGGGACCGCTCCCGTCTAGCTTTACTCGTCAAGGCCCGGCAATCGACGCAGTCGTCCACGCCATGGTCTGGGCCCAGGCACCGGAGGCAGAGTCGGTGATGGTCCGTGACCGACATCGTGCGGTCACACCCGTCACAATTCTTAAAACCGGGCATCCTACCGGCACCTTAAGTAATAAAGATAAAATTCAAAACTTTGGTCAAAAGACCAGAGTACTGCTCTTCGGATCTGCGCTAACTGGCGCGGAAAAAAGAACTGACGTCAGCGCGCGGAGGCGGCGTCTATATACTCCAGCGACGTCATCACGGCGCACGACGCCGACGACGGACGCGGAGCCGCAGGAGACGCCTGCAGATGACGCCTACCGACGCGCAGGGGTACTGCTACGCAAAAGTTTCCGGATCCAGACTGACGCCTGGGTATATTCTAAGGTAAGGAATCTAATACTAACCTGTTTCTTTCAGATAAAGAGTATATTACGAACGTGAGTTAAGAAGTACATCCGAACCCAATGGCGGAAAAAAACAATCTGAGCATGGAGGGGATGCCCATGCGCACTGTAGTCCAGGGGAGGAGCCACCTATCTCGTGATACTTCGAAGACTCTTCCAGGACAACAATGTGCAATCACCCGGACCCAACACTAGGCGGCGATCTATGCATAAATATAAATTCAGCAGCCCACATGCCTCGAACACTTTGCTACAGCATCCCTGCGTGCCGGCATCACGCGCCGCCGCCCGGGCGTCGTCTGCATACGTGATGTCAGCGAGGTCACTCAAGTCCCACCCCGGCGCACCTACGTCAGTTTTCTTTGGAGAACGTTTCTGTGCCACAACGCGGAGCCATCAGACAAAACTGTGGGAGTATGGGAACAGTGTGAGAAAGAGCAGAAACAGTAATGGTGACAAACAACACCATAAGGAGCAGTATCCACACTGCAGTACCCAAAGGCAGGGAGAAAGGGAAAGAACAGAGCAGTCACCCTACCAGTATGTAGACAGCCCCCCCCCCCCCGGAGACAAGGAACACATGTAAAATGTCATAACGACATGTAGCTGGACTACAACCCCAAACAAAAGCAATGAAGGAGAACCAGTTCCAAGACCAGCAGCAACAACAAACCTCAAAGGTAAATCCAGGCCAGAATGCCACACACCCCCAAACAAACAAAAGGCACATGCATGGCCAGAGGACCCCAACCCAGAGGACAGCAGAGAGGCCATAACCCTAGCGACAAAAAAGGGAGAAGGAGGGAGAAGGAGGAAGGGAGAGGGTGAAGGCAAGTCCCAATCCCGAGGCAGCCAGAGCAGAGGGCACAAGAGTACCTCTAAACCTATCCTCCAACGTGCCAAAGAGGAGGAAAGTAACAAGCAGCAAGACAAATCATCCTGTCAAAAAGAGCAAGGGGAAGCACACACAGAAGACATAGCCACCCCCGGGAGGCGAGTGCAGAAGACCATACCAAGGGTCCTCGCAGAACGGGGAGGAACGGCGGGCCGTGAAGGAATCTGCGACTAGAATCGGCTTTACCAGATACATCATTACCGAAGGTATGTAACTCATACATCTGATAGGGACTACTAGCCGCAGATTCCTTAACGTAGAATAGATACCCTAGCCAAACCCACGGTGAAGGAGGGTCTGTGAGAGTACCCCACCAGCCTGGACGTAACAGAGGGTCCCACAGGGGACGAGTCCAACGGACAGGCCGAGGAGCCCTGTCCCCCTAGGCAAGGGGAACCACTACAGTCAGAACACCACCGACCCCAAGGGGGATGGGGGAATAAGAAAAGAAGTAAAGGAGGAGGAGCTACGCTAGCAACCACGATGGCCGCTTGGGCTCCCGGCTCTGCCGACCTCCGTATCCTGCCAGAAGATCCTGTCAATAATCCTGATTTAATGCCCTACCCCCGTGTAGATGAACCGCTGCTGACTCCGACGGTACAATTCCGAAGATTTAATTCGTTTGGGTGACGGAGCTGCGTCGTGTGGAAGTTTGCGGCCTAATCCAGCAGGAGAGCCGGGGCCTCGAGTTTTGCTCTGCCCGTGTCGTAGTGGAACATCGGCCTTGGGAGCCAGTCAGGGTCCGGTCTACCGTAGTGGAGGATTTTTCTTTGCCCGATCTCGACGGCGCTCATTTTGCCTGATCCACATCGAGGGAGGAGTGACGTGGCACGACAGTAACCGGGGGTAGAGGTACTGACCCTCGGACCCGGTGTTACTCGGCCGGGTTTCGGTGGGTCGGGGTCTTCGCTCGAGCTGCATATTGTTGCCGCAGGATCCGGTCAGCCCCCTCCGACGCCGTCCGTTCCGCTCCCGTCTGTTCCCCCCGGGGAAGCCGGCTCCTCGGGGGCAGTGCACATGATCGTTGCGGAGCATGGAGAGATGGATCGGACGGAGAGTGAGCCGTCGTTGCAGACCATAATGGCAGCCATCGGGGCATTTCATATATATGTGGATGCCCTGCTTCACAAGATGATGACGGGCTTATTGGCTATGGAATACGTGGAACCGGACCCTGCTACATCACAGGTATTATCAAAAGCTGCGATTTCGACTGCGACCATCTTGATTCTGGACGAGGACCCCGTGCGACAAGACGAGCAGCAACCCTTGGTCGGTCTCTTGGAAAATCCCAAACCCAGTGTTTTGCACGTATCGACCTGCTTACCATCATTGCTAACTTTGAGGAAACCGATTTGCGCCCCCTCCCTGGAGAATTCTTTGGGTGACTGTCCCTGGACTTCTGTTTCATCCTCTCCCTCTTTAGTGACTTTACGATCTTGGATTAAACCACATTGGGACTGTCCGTCCGTGAGGGAGTGTTCCTACGCTGCTGAAGTTCTTGGCCACTTGCTGACTCTGAATTGTATTGTATTGCGTTTATTCAGACTCTTTTTTCACCTTGATTCTCCTGCTGAAGTGATGGGAGGGGTTCACACAAAGGTTCGGAAAGGCCAGGGTTGAGAATGATCGACTGTTGTTGGTATTACGGCCCTAATGGATGTGGAATTCGTGGCTGTTTGTTTCGCGGAAGGTTGGGCGGTGTGTCATGGCTCAATTTCTTTGGGACTATAGATATTCTTGACTTGTTTCATAGGGGGCGCTGGTTTCTGACAGGGGGGAAGGGGACCGGGAGCCTATATATGGAAATGCCCTCCCCCACAGTCTCTCTCTTTTCTTCTTTTAAAACTTAGTTAGTTGGGGCGACAGGCACACTGCTTGGGGGGTTAGGCGATAGCCGTTGCAGGGGTGCAGGGTGGGGGGATGGGTTTATTGTTTTCTTTCTGTTATCGCTCACATGGTTTTTCGCTTTTTTTTCCGATCTCTTTTTTTAGTTTTTCTTTACACGAAATATTGTCGAAATATCCTGATTTTGTGTTATTACATTCTAATATCTGACTGTCATGAATGCATTTATGGCTTTATGGGTGGGAAGGTCTTGAGAGTCTGCATTTAAACTGCTTATCGATTGTAATGTTGCAAGCCATATTTGGAATTCATTAGCGCGGGCCTCTCGGGGATTCCTCTGTTGCTCCACGTCTATCCTGTTATTTTCCCTGTTCACCCACCTATTCTGTATGTATTCATGGCACCGGATATGTCTATTCCTTTTTTCTTGTCTTAAAATAATAAAAAGATTTATAAAAAAAAAGAAAAGAAGTAAAGAAGAGGAAGCCCGTTCACACTCAGCAGAGGAAACACGGGCAAGGCAAGAGCAGGCCGAAGTACCCCACGCCCATACAAGACAACAGAACCTCAGCCAAGGCCAAGGCAAGAAGGAGGAAGAAGATCAACCCAGAGACTCCAAGGAGACGAGGTAGAAAGAAGGCAAGCCCCACACCAGGAACACACTCCGAGAAGAGGGCAGCTGAGCATACCACAGTCAAAAGGCAATAGACCAGACAGACCGGTACGGAAAGCAATAAAGCAGGCGGAAGCAGAAACAGTAGCCCGGGGGCACCCAGGAAGCCCTGGCAGGCTGCGCCCGAAAGAACACAAAATCCATCTCAGCCCCCAGGACAGAGAACAGGAAGGCGAAGAAGGGCCTGGACACACCTCAGAAAGGGGCCCGTACACACGACCCAAAAAGAAGTAGAACTAGAGCCACGACGCCAGGCCATAGACAGCAGGCAGACCAGGCGAACAGTGCTGCGGCCCCGGAGAAGGACACCCCAGGGCGCCAACAAGGCATTCCAATCCATCAATAAGAGAATTGCACCTGCAAGGTACGTAAACGCCATAGAGAGCTGCGGCCCGACTCCCCCAGCATAGAACAAGCTATATAACCGCTACCACTACCCCACATTGGGTATGTTAAGTCCCAAAACATGGGAACCCTCTTAGGAAGAATCTTCCGCAGCAGAGGACAACAGAAAGAGCCGCGGACAACCCCCCCACCCCCCAGCAGTAGGCTTGTCGAGCAGCTAAGAGAGAACTAGAAGGCCTAATCTCCGGGCCAACCAGGTGTAGATAACCCTAAACAAAACACACAGTGAACAAGGGCCAGACAGCAGCCAACAGAACCACAGTCCCAACAAGAGGGCTCGAATGCACATGAAGCACACAGATCACACAGCCGGGGCTACCAGCCCCAAAGAAAGACCAGCAACCAAAGACCAGATCGACTCACAGGTCACTGAGGTGGAGGGGGAGGAGGACAAAGAGGAGGAAGAGGACGAAGAGGAGGAAGAGGAGGAAGAGGACGAAGAGGACGAAGAGGACGAAGAGGACGAAGAGGACGAAGAGGACGAAGAGGACGAAGAGGACGAAGAGGACGAAGAGGACGAAGAGGAGGAAGAGGAGGAAGAGGAGGAAGAGGAGGAAGAGGAGGAAGAGGAAGAAGAGGCCCCGCCAAGAACCTCCGGATGGCCGAGTCTACCGGGGCATGGAACAAAAGATTGCCATCTAAGGGAAGATCTACCAACAGTTCCCGGACATTTTCCGGGAACACACTGTCCCAAAGCCAAGCATGGTGTCGAAGGGCCAACTAAGAAGCCATGGCACGACCAAGCACCTCCGAGATGTCCAGAGCGGAGTAAAGAATAAACGCCGCCAGCTCCCAGCCATCCAACGCATGGTGCCGCAAATCAACTCCAGCATCCTCCTGAGAAGCGGCAGATCCAAGGGACTCCGCCGAGTCCCACAAGCAAGAGGTGGCCCTAGCCAACACAGAAAGTGTAAAGGGCCCACAGGGCAGCACTGGTCGAAACAAACATATTGCTCCCACAAGAGTCCAGCCAGCTGGCCTCCCGAGATAGTGGAGACAATAGCGGCGGCAGGGATGGAAAAGCAGTCCGCAAAAGAGGACTCGAGGCAGAGGGATGGAAGGACAGACACACCGGGTCACGTGGTGCTGGAAGGTGCAGGTGCAGCAGGTGTTGGGGCACCGGATCCCCCGTTGCAGGGAGCCCCCAAGCGAACCCTCAAACTGAAGCAGATCCCTCCCACCAGAGCCCTGGTGGAGAACTTCCAGAAGATGATCTGCGGGAAAATGTGCAGCCGGATCACCCAGGCGCAAAATACCCACAGCCGTGCAAACAGCGCGAGCGAAGGCCGCACCTGCCTCCGTAGGGCCCCGCGGAGGGGAAAAGAGCTCCTCCACAGGCGACGGCTGCAAACTAAGGCGGCCGTCCCCTAAGCCAAAGAGCTCCTCCACAGGCGAAGGCTGCAAACTAAGGCGGCCGTCCCCTAAGCCAATCAGAGTGGGCAAAGGCCAGGTCCGGAAAGGAGAAAGAGGGACCGAGGAGTGGGGACCTGTGGCTCCTCTGGCGAAAACCACGGCCGTGGTAACGGCGAGGAGCCGCCCTTAAATGACGTCGGGGGGGAAAAGCCATGACGCAGCGGCCCATTTCAGGCGAGGATGACACCAGCAGCCAAGCCAACCTCTGGGTAAGAGGGGGTGTCCAAGGACGAGTCCACCCCCACGCCTGTCCGGTGCCGTAGAGTCTGCAACTTGAGGCAGAACGTCATCGTCGTCCAGCGCCAAAGAAGACTCCAGACAGGCCTCCTCCACATCACACGGCGCAGGAAACCAGGGCTGGGCCAGAGCAGCTAAAGGACGGCGCCGGAACGGCGCCGCCTCGACCCCTGACAAGGCAGCCGCCTGGGTGGAGGAACCCAGAGAATAACAAAGAGTCCCCCGCCAGCCTTGACCCATGATGGGGCGAGAGGGGCTTGCGGCTGCCAGCGGCGCCAAGGCTGACTCGGCCTCCGACGAGGCAGCTGCCTGCACGGAGGGACGAGGGGGGCCCGGGGAAGGATGCAGGATCCCCCGCCAGCCTCGACCCATGATGGGACGAGGGTGGTCCGCCGACCCAAGTGGCGCCGCCAGGGCCAGCAGCCGCCGGCACCGTAGCAGCGTCACCTCAGCCTCATACAAGATCGCCGCCTGTCCATAGGGCCGAGAGGGGCTCCGGATGCGACCCGAGCCCTGGCGACCTCCCGCAACACCACAGGGACGCCCGCTGGAGTTTGTGGCAAAGCAGATCCTGAATCCAAACCAGTCGGCGCCAGAGCCGACGACGCGGAGGGCCCGCACTGCGCAAGGGATCAGACGACGTCCCAGGAGGGGAAGGAGGAGGAGAAGCCAGTGAGGACTGTAGAGCCGCCGCATAGGTCTCCATCTGGGCTCTCGACGCCCCCTCACTGGGAAACGGTGGATAGGGGGACGATACGTGGGGCCTCATCAACAGTGGAGAGCCCACGACCCCAGCAGGCTGGAAACCAGCCCTTGGAGAGAAACTGTGACACTTACCGACAGGAGAGCGACGCTCTTGCGGCTTAGGAGAGGGATGAGGAGGACGGCAATGTCGAAAACCTTCCGCAGAAGCTGATCGAGGTGACGAACCGATCTGGACATGCGAGCCGAGAGAAGTTTCACCCGCGCTTCCGCCGAAACTTCGGCTTCAACTGCTGGCACGCCTCACAATCAGTGGAGCCGTGATCTCCTCCCAAACACCACATACAAAGGAGGTGAGGGTCCGTCGCCGACATCAGACGTCCACAAGATGAGCACGTTTTAAAGCCCGAAGGCATCTGCACACTGTTCCCACAACACGCACAAAAGCGAAAGGGAAAGGCCTAAACAGGCCCGGAACACAAACCGGATCTGCGTTGCACGCGGAAGAGGAAAAAAAAAAAAAAAAAAGATGTAGGCGCGCCGGGGTGGGACTTATGTGACCTCGCAGACGTCACGTACGCGGACGACGCCTAAGCGTCCCAGGCTGACCTCTGCTTCCAGGTCTGCCTCCTCTAACCAGTGAGCCACACTTCTCCACTTCTCCGCTTCTCCGCAAATATGCACTGCGCATTCTAAATGCCAAAGGAGAAATTTCAAGTCACCTTTGTGTAGCTGCAAACGTCTGACGAAGAGATAACATACAACATTTTTCTTTTAGCCACGTTCCAAACCCAGGAGTCTGCAACCTTCATTTGGCCTCTTCCTTCCCACCACAAAGTAACATTATCCCTTAAATCTTTTGAGCTTTCAATAATTCCTTCAATGCATACTTTACTTGGAGCAGACAACTTCTTGAACCAGCCTGTTCAGATGTGGAGGTTTGTAGAATTTCTAAGAATAAGAACACACTGTGGGAAAAGCACTTCTGAACTAAAGTGTGTTTGCAGCCTTGACCTGTTGGAATCACCCTCGGTACTTCTGGAGGCTACTTCTTGGCCAGTGTATAGCAGATCTTAATTCAGAGGACTATCTACCTGGACAGAGTTTTCTTCTGCATTTCCTTGCTTTTCTTTGCTGCAGAGAACGTGGTCTTTGGTACAGTCAGTGTAAAAGCTCAATTCTCTTCTGGGATAGAAACAAATAGTCTCTCCTCCTCCTTCAAGGGGTGAGGTAGAGAAAAGAAAATTGGGAGTGTGATGGGCTGTCCAAGGTGAAAGGGAGTCACAACCTTTGGCAGAATCAATACTCTAGTGCTCACTACCAATAGGTCATGAAAGAAGGTGGTGTGGCGCGGCAAGACTGAAAGAGTTTGAAGTTCACTCATAAGATGGGCTGCAGTTATTGTGACGAGAAAGACCATCAGAGTCAGGAGGCGGAGAGGGAAGCTGTGCATCAGTTCAAAAGGGTGCACAGAAGATCCCACTGTGGCATCAAGACGGGTTTAGGAGAAAGCATATGAAGTGACAACAGATGATTTGTACAAGGGCGGTTGGTCTGGTGCCCACAAAATGGCTGAAAGGGCAATCAACTGACATTTAACAGTGCCCACTGCAAGTCTTTGTTGGGCGACAGACAAAACTAACAGCACATCCAACAGTTTGGAAAGCAACAGAATCATATTAAAGGTGTCACACCAAGCGACAAGTTTACAAGGTCATATACTATCAAAGCTAGCTATGTGTTCAGAAACCTAACTATAGGGCACAAGGTACCATACTTAGTTGCATTGCAAAAGCAATTTTTGTGCATCACCTGCGATGCTTCACAAAATTATTTTTGTGCAGAGACAGATGTACCCGTCTATCACAACTCAAAAATGGCATTCTGTTAGGATTCACAGAACTTCTACAACATAAATAACAAGGCATACATCCGATTTACAAATAATTGTGAACGCAATATTGAGGTCTGTGAGGGACATCATTCATCAATTCCTGCATTCACATTCATGCATGACCATTAAAGCTGTTGAAAAGAATCAGGCATAATGTGAAGATATAACACGGGGACTATGTTGTGTTCTACCCACCCAGATGCAGGCACATGGGGAAACATCCTTTACAACGCAACTTTTACCACACAGTGCTTTTACATCGCAACTTTTACAACGCAAACCATTACAACGCATTGCGCTGGGGGGCGCTCTAGGATAGGGAATAGATTTAATTTACTATCCAACACCTTCCCTACTATCCACGGGGACTGGAGTTGGAATAGTAAATTAAACTATTCACTATCCAGCACCCCAAAGTGCTATGCGTTGTAATGGTATGCGTTGTAAAAACTGCGATGTAAAAGCATGCGTGGTAAAAGCATGCGTTGTAATGTCATACATCCAGGCACATGACATTCACAAACTGGAAACGCTTCACTATGGACAGCTTCCAATTAGCAAATGGATACCATTGTCTCTGAGGATGTCCCTTATTCCTGCAGAATCACTAGGACTCACAATGTGCTCTCGTAAAGTACCCATTGTACATTGTACCCATTGTACAAACTATGCCTTCACATTTTCAAATTGCAGGCATTGTACCCAGAGAACTCAATAGAAGAATCTGGGAATATAGTCTTACATATCTCATTTGCTATTTACTTTCATACTAAGACTTGCAAACATGTTCCAGTTACCAATCAATCGAAGAGTTGTCTGGGTTAACGCCAGCATGCCAGAGTTGAGGAGGAGGTTCAAGCTGTTGGCTCCGTGCTGCAAGGTCAACATGTTCAGCATTACTAACATAAATCGTGCTTGCGGAATGGTTCCCAGACTTGGTCCTGCCGGATTGTCATTGGTAATGGTTTGTAGAGGCACAGGTTGGATACCTAATCAGGAATCAGTAGAGAATCAACAAATAAGCAAATAGCTTAATGAACAATTAAACCTACATTACAATCACAAAAGAAACTGCTACTTACCTTTCGTAACAATCTTTCTGATGGATAATAGGTCTACCTGCAGGTTCCTCACCTATTGAATAATCGCCAGAATGGATCTGGAAACTTTAGAGCTCTATGGGACCGGCAGGGGGCACTGGCTTCGTATAGGAATCAGAAGTGATGCCCAGTGACGTCACCAAAGCCACATAGTGCCCAACCCAGCACAACAACCTCAGTTTCCATCCATTTTTTCGTGTCTTCAAGGCAAACAGAGGGAATAACATCAATTAGATACAGAGGAATGTCAAACTTTAACTGGAACCTTATTCATTATTTTCCTGAACATCCATCCATCCATCCATCAGACAGGGGAAGGTGGGTGAGATGAGTGAGGAATCGCAGGTAGATTTAGTGCCATCAGAAAGATAGTTACTAAAGGGAAGTAACTTTTTCTTCTGATGGATACTTCTAACTGCAAATTACTCACCTGCTGAATAGATTCCCAAGCAATACCATTCCCAGAAAGCGAGCTAACAGATGGTCAGCTACGGAAATCATGAAGTACAAATCAGGAGAAGCGCACCGTCGAGTTCAAACAGTAGTCTTTTGTCAAGGTGAACAAGGACACCCACGTTGCTGCTCTACACATCTCTGAATTGCAAGACCCAAAGACGATAGCTTGACCCTGGTGAATTGTGCTCCGATTCCCTCAGGCAGTTCCTTTTTAGCAAGGGCAGAAAACATTTAGCTACAGAGAATGATCCAGTGGGATAGCGTTCTGGTGTGCTTGGACCTTACTATACTACTGCCAAAATGGCCAATTAAGAACTTGTTTCCCAGTCAAGAAAGACACTAACTGCCCGCCTAGGATCTAGGTGATGCAGTCGGTCAACCTCCTTCGTTCGTGGGTTGGGGCAGAGGCAGAATAATGGAAGGGCAATGGATGAGTCAGGTGAAAGAGTGTGACCATTTTTTTTAAAGGAAAGCAGCCGTGGTTCACAATGCCAGCTGACCGGGGAAAAAAGGGTGAGTTCAGCAGACAGGCAATTAGAGCGTACAACTCACTGACCTGACTTGCCAAAGTAATAACAACTAAAAAGACAGGCAACTGTTAAGGGGCTCAAAGGAAGACACCATATGAAATGTGAGAAGAAGGGTGAGGTCCCAAACGTACATAACCAAAGTAGTTTGGGGATAAAAACTTGGTAAACTCTTGAAGGAACATCATCACAATAAGAGGTTTGAATGGAGAAAGCTGGTCTGGGTGGAAGAGGAATACTGACAACGCTGCCAAATACCCAATGACATCGCCTCGACACATAACCGATCTGAGCTAGAGAGAGTGGAACCTGGAGAACCTCTGGCAGTCTGGGATCTAAGTTGTTATCCACACACCACGAGACAAAGCTCTTCCATATCCCAGAGTATACAGATTTTGTGGAGGGTCAACAAGCTGATAAGATGATATCCACCACCGCCAACAGCAGCTGAAAGAAGCATTGGTGTTTCTGCTTAATCTCCAGGCATGGAAGTGAAGGCTCTTCAGATTGGTGTGTAGAATCATCCCCTCCGATTGGGCGAGAAAATCTGCCAAGGGAGGTAGCGGAGGTGAGGGACACAGGGAGAGGAGTAGAAGGTCTGCATATCACACCCTTCTTTGCCAGTCCAGGGCAATAAGAATGAGATAGGCCTGTTGTTGGCAAGCCCACTTTCAGAACATGAAGAATCAAAGTCATGTTTTTTTTTTTTTTTAGGGGGTCATAGTGAAGCTGAAACTAACACCTCAACTGAAACGTCGCCCGAGGCTCCCAACAACAGATACAGCAGAGCTTCACCTGAGTAGTGCCCCACAGGGCACAAATATCAAGGAATACCTCCGGTAGAAGACTCCAATCGTATTCAGTACGAGAACACCGACTTAGGCTGCTAGCTGTTCTGACAGGTGATTGTCAGACATCAAATCCTTGATGCAGTGGCTAGGACCATAGCCTAATTGCCTAGTGACAAAGTAATTGAGAACCTACTACCCCTGTTTTTTTGTATACCACTTTGTGGTGTATTGTCCAACAAAATCTGGACAAATCAAAAGTGAACAGAGAAGAAAAAGGCTTTAAGTGCCAGCCAAATTGCCAGGCTGACATCCGGAGGTCCCTGATCTCCGACCCCTTCAAATGGGATCCAAACCCTGGGGTGGAGGTATCCATCACTTCTGTGGCTGTGGCTAAAGGGGGCTAGAAAGACTTCCCTTAGAGGTTCTCCACATTCCCCCGCTAGATCACATCCTCCACAGCGTCCCGGATGACCACCATGAGGGGTCTGACAAATCTTCCACCATGATGAAACCACTGCCTGCGGAGGCACCACTAGCCCTAATGTCAACATGCATAAGTAACCAGGACAATATAGAAAGTCAGCAGGTCTAGCAGGAGTAACATGACCAGGATTGGAACTCACACACCTTCCAGCAAGGATGAAGCCATTCTCCAGTTCCAAGTCTTGGATCCTCTGAGAAGCTAAAGCACAGAGAAGGGTAGTGTCCAGAAGCACCCCTATGAACAGGAGACAATGGGATGGTTCAAGGGTTCGATATTCGCATGTTAATTAAAAATCTCAGGACAAACAGCAAAGCTGCAGCTAAAAGCAGACAGTGAATCACCACCTCTAGCGACTCAACCTTGACCAGCAAGTCTTCCAAGTTCTTGAAAAACAGAATCCCCATCCTTCTGAGATGTGCTATCACCACCTTGGCGAATACCTGAGGTGCTGAAGTCAAGCTGAATGGGAGTATGGCGAAATGATAATGGGTGGAGCCCAACACGAAACAAACATACTTCTGATGCGACCACAGGATCTGAAAGTGAAAGTATGTGTCCTGCGTTCTGAGTGACACCAACCATTCTCCTGCTTCCAATGCCAAGGGGAACTGAGCTAGGATTAGCATCTCAAACTTTTCCTTCCAGAGGTAAAAGTTCAGGATTATGATGTGTAGGATTGGACGCCGACTGCCGTCCTTCTGGGGAATAAGGTAGTATCACAAATACAGTGCTTGTCCAATGACCTGTACCAACACCACTGCCACCTCCTGCTGAAAGATGGGAAGATGATTATCAGGCAGGGGAGCCGGCAGGAGAGGAGGCTCTAGGAAGGTGAGGGTATACCACCTTTCTCTTCACTGTACGACCCAAAGGTCTCAAGTAATTGCCTTCCAGGTGGTTGAAACCTAGCCTCCTACTGGCTCCTGGTGCGCTGGTAAGAGCAGCCTAGTCCTCCTTTCCTTGTGGTGCAGGGGAAGAGGAGTTAGAAGAAAGACATGAATGCTGGGTTCATTGGCACACACCTCTGGCTCTGCACTATACTGCCTGACCAAAGTTTTTGGGGGCTGTTGTGACTGTAGTTGAGCAGCTTGCCACTGACAAACGTTGAAGCTCTTTGAGAAGCACCCTCTAAGCAGTGAAATTGCATGTAGTCCTGCTGAGGCTGTTGATGGAGACCTAGGGATTCAGCCATAGTTTTAAAAGCCTTAAGCTTCTACAGGGAAGAATCAGCTTTATCCCTTAACAGGTGGGCACTGTCAAATGGAAGGTCCATTTGAGTGGATTACACACTTGTGGAAAACCCTAACGTCAAAGTCAAGCAAGATGGTGCACCGAAACAGAGGATTTCCATAGCGCAAGCTACAGAAATGACCAGACCTGATTTCATTCATTCTTTCTTAATGACCTCAGAAAAATTATCCTTAAGGTTATACGGGACATGAGGAACCAACAGTCCTCATGTCACATAGAGCATGAGCATATCTTGCCAAGAGGAAAGGCGCGTTTAAAGATTTTAACACCATACTTCCGGAAGGGAAAACTTTCCTGGCACAAACCTCTAGGTATTTAGATTCTCTGTCCAACGGGCTTGTCAGAAAAGTTATGATACCAGTCTTGAAGAGCATGTAGGTAGTATGACCAAGCTCTCCAGACATAGGTGGGGGGAAAGGAGGTAAGGAAAGGAGGGAAGGCAAGGAAGGGAGGGAAGGCAAGGAAGGGAGGGAAGGCAAGGAAGGGATGGAAGGCAAGGAAGGGAGGGAAGGCAAGGAAGGGAGGGCCCCAGGGGCAGGTCAAAAGGGCCTTGCTACCAGTTCATCCACAGCCAGTAGAGAAGCAGTTTAATCCAATGCTGCAAGTATAGGCTCCAATAAGGGCAGGAAAGGTTATGAGGTTTGGGCTAAACAGGAGGATGTCAGCAAGTTCATTAGAGTTAATGACAATGGAGTAGAGTTGTAACTCCAAGACCCATGCTGCCTTCTTCACCACCGTTTTGAAGTATTTGCTTTCAGGAAGTGGAGGACCCAAAGAAAACGTAATCTCCACCTCAGGTGAAGGGTCCACGCCCTGGCCGAGGTGATGGATGTGAAGTCTACCATTTGACTTGAGGACCTTGGTCCAGTCCCATATAGATTGAGGGATAGGAATCGGAGCAGAAGAGCTTGTGGATTGTTTGGCTATACGATAGGGCCAGTGTGTCAGTACGATTCTTTCTCCGAGAGCCTTTGGACCGCTCTCCCCTACCTGTGTTCTGGCACTGGGACAGACACAGGTAGGGGGATCCAAAATTGCACCAGTGGTGTTGAATTTGCCACACTCGAAATAGAGGACAGTTGGAGAGGCAGCAGCTTTGTGGGTGAAGCCAGCCGCGGCATCAGCACACGATCAGATTCTGGAGTAGGAGAGTCAGAGTAGGGTGGTAACATCACCAGGGAATTCTCTGGCAGAATGGGTTAAAGGGCCAGCTGCGAGTGCGGCCCTGGGGGCAGACGGGAGGAGTCAAAGGAAGGGGAAGGGGCAGGGGCAAGTCCGATCCGATGGCACCGCGATGACTAAGTTCGGCTCCGAAGATGAACATCCTCTGGGAACCAGAGGGTGTCTAAGAGCCTTAAATTTTGAGGAGTGCTTCTTATGTTCCTGTGCTTTTTACTCTTGCCCAAGGAGCGAGAGGGAGTAGATCTCGAGTGGGGCTGGGATCAACACCTGCCTCTTTTCATTGCAGGCTAGTGCCATGAACAAGTTTGCTTCCTGTCGCATCATTGTCTTTGGGTTCATTCTTAGACATGACTCACATAATTTAGAGTCATGGTCTGATCCCAAGCACCAGAGACAGACTGAGTGGGGGGTCATGTAATGTAATGTGTATACTTGTAAAGCGCACTGTTGCCAGCTGGCGTCCTGGCGCTGTATACCGCTGGGGAACCCGTCCTGGCTTTCCCTGTGGGATGGTCCCTGCTGGGAATCCCCAAGGTGGAGCCAGGCATCCCCGGCGTTGATGGGGCCCGTTGTGGAGATTAGGCAAGCTAATGCCCAGAGTTGCCGAGTGCGACCCCTGGTTAGAGTAGGCACCGAGGCGAGAATTATCGAGTCCGCTGACCCTGGTCCCGGGCCGACTTCTGCTTCCGGGTCTGCCGCCTCTAACCAGTGAGCCACACTGCTCCACTTAGATGGAAATCTGTCCCTCGCAGTCCCACACAAGGCTTGAAGCCTGAACTCTTTGGTGAAGATATTGTGAGCACTCCACTTTAGTAGTTTAACTTGAGGAAAAATTTGAAACCTCTGGAAAAGAGAGCAAGCACTGGATATACAACGAAGGCACAGGAAAAGGGAATTTACATTGTTGTGCTGGGGTGGCTCCTAGATGGCTTTCTGATGTCACTGGTCATTCCTTTCAGGCGGATATGAAGCTAGAGCTCCCTATTGGCATCACTGAGCTTTGAAGTATCCAGATCGTGTCGGACACCTCGTATGATTCAACAGGTGAGGAATCTACAGATAGAAGTATCCATCCGAAATATTCTTATGTTAACATTTTGAAAAGTACATAATTGTAAAGGTTTGAGCATTGTATTCATCTGACTGCGCCATGATTTCTGGGATAAGGGATGTGACAGGAAACTTAAAAAGTTACCTATTGTACCAATTGTAACCAAGAGTTGGCATCCTTAATACCCACATTCTGCATAATCATAATTTACAGTGGGGAAATGGGTCTCAGTCACTTACAGTACCTTACTTCAAAAGGATGAAGACAAGGTTTGCTGTTACGTTGTCTTGTTATGAAGGACAAGCTACTTCGGTAATGCCTTATCTAGTAGAGACATTATCTAGCCAGATTCCTTCCCTGTGAACTTCCAGAAGTCAGGCTGGATCCGGAAGATTTTTCTTAGCAGTAATCCTGCATGCCGATAGGTGGCATTGGTCAAATCCGTGTAAAGTCGTATGGTGTCGAGTATGTTGCCGTTAAGTCTGTGTTGTATATTCATGAGACAGCTTGGCGCACTGGCGTCAGTACTTTTCACGACTTTCCACTCGAGAAGTGCGGAGCCATGACATTAACAGATAGTGATGTGTTTAAACAACTAGCGACCTCAAGGGGAACAGTCCTGACACACATGAAGAACTGAACTGATCTGTAGCACCGGGAGGATGGGTGGACGATAAGTGTCACCGAGCGAGAGCCGCCTTGGAAACTCCAACGCGCAAAACTGCTGACATTGCGTGCTCTCTGTGGAGGCGAATAGATCTAAACAGGTCTCTCACCACCAAAGAAAGAGTCTTTGTGCCACCTCCGGATGGAGACTCCACTCATGATCGAATAGTCCAACCGCCCTGGTGTTCAGGGAACCAGCCAGGTGTTGACCCACCAGGATTATGCCCTGCTGTTCTAGCCAAGTCCAAAGGTGCAGGGCCTCTCGACAGAGTCCACGACCCCACCCCACCCAGTTTGTTGTAGTACCACATAGCGGTAAATGAGCCTCTTCTTGAGGGATGGTAAGAAGGCTTTAAGTGCCAGTTGGATCACATGGAGCTCCAACAAGTTGATATGGAGTCCTCTGTCACTACTGTGAGATCTGGTTGGGGAAGGAACAGGGGTGTGCCTCTAACCAAATTGCGGTTTGTCAACCACCACTGCAGATCTTTCACAGTTCCCCCCGTAATCTGGACCAGGTCAGTAAGATTTCCCTGATGCTGAACCCACTGGAACTTCAGGTCCCACTGCAGAGCCCGAATGTGCCATCTGGCATTAGTCACCCGCAGGATGCAGGAGGCTATGAGGATGAGCAGCCTCAGAGTCATTCTCACCAAAATCCAGGATAGAGGCTGAAAACCTTGATTCGCCACTCGGAGGGGCAGTCCTTGAGATAGGGAAATACTAGAACCCCTGATCGGTGAAGATGAGCTGCAACCACCACCATCACCTTTGTGAACATCCATGGGGCACTGGTGAGTTAGCAGCGATGGGCAGTCAGGACAGGGATATGGAAATAGGCGTCCTGCAAGTCCAACGTGACCATCCAGTCTTCCAGGTCCAGGACAGACAGTACCTGAACAAGAGTGAGCATCTTGAGCGTCTCTTTTTTGGGGAAGAAGTCACAGGCTCTGAAGTACAGAATAGGACAAAGGCCTCCGTCCTTCTTGGGGACCAGTAAATAGCAGAAATAGCAACCACAGCCTATTTCTGGCCCGGGAACCCTCTCAATAGGTCCTTTGGCCAAGAGTCTCGACTTCCTCTTGAAGCAAAGCAAGGTGATCCTCTGTCAGCTGATCATATACTGGAGGCATGGAAGGAAGGGTAGTCTTGAAGGGGAGGTAGTAACCCCGCCAGGCTATTTGCAAAACCCTTCTGTCCAAGGTGATTTACCGCCAGGGGTGGAGGTGATGGCGTATCCTGCCACCCAACGTGATGCCCATGATCTGGGAGGATCGGACTGGGAAGGTTTGGAGGTGGAGGTGGAGAGGGAGGGAGTGGTGATGGGGGAGGAGATTGTGGCTTGACTGGACTTCTGACTGCCCGAGCCATGGGGTTGGGCCGAACCGCACCCACGGGCATGCAGAGGTTACAGAACTTGCTTGGTCCTCTGGCTAGGGTAGGGCTGACGCGGTTGGTAGCCCTTCCATAGCCACACTAGCCCTTCGATAGCCACGAAAGGCGAACGCAGGATGGGATGATAATGAAAGGCCCGAGGACTTGGCCGTAGCCCGAGACTCCTTCAAGCTCTCTAGCACTGCGTCCGTACTATCTCCGAAGAGACGAGAGCCATTCTAGGGCATGTTCATCAGGTTTGCTTGGACATCCCCTCAGAATCCAGACGTTCTCAGCCAGGCATGGCGTCTAACTGCCCCCGTCGAGGAAATCGCTCTGTACAGCAAGTCTGTCATGTTAAGGCCACACCAGATTGTAGACTTTGCTGCATCCCACCTGTCTACAACAACTTGTGAGAGGACACCACATGCCTCCTCAGGGACATTTGGCAGCATTTGTGAAACCATCTCCCACAGGGAATGGGAGTAACGGCCCAATAGGCATGCAGTGTTTACTGAGTGCAATGCTAGGCATGTGGAAGTCAATTTTTGCTCCCCAAAGTTTTCTGAATTGCAGGTACATTTTCAAAGAATCTGTGCGCACCTTAAGTGTAACTTCCGGATTTGTTCACAAGACTTCTTCTAGAGCCACTGGTGAGGCTAAAAGGGAGCATTGCAAACACCGCGCTCATAGAGCACCTGCAACTGCAGATAGTGTCTGTGGGCCTGTAGGACAGGAATAATAAGCATCCTGAAGGTCCAACGCCACTATCCAGTGTCCTGGGTATATGGCAAACAGAACCTGTGCTAAACTGTTCTTCCAAAGGAAGACACTGAGAAGACAAAGATCTAAGCTGGGGAAAACGCTTCTGCCCTTCTGTGGCAGTAGGAAATAGTTGGAACACTACCCAGTTCAGATTTCCGAGGCCGGAACCCTCTCATTAACTCCTATGGCCAAAAGAGTCTGGACTACCTGCGGGCAAAATGGACAAATGGCCCTCCAAAAGCCCCTTTGATACAAGTGGTAAAGGAGGCGGGACAAAACGGAATGGCAGTAAAGTAAACACAAGCATTGAAAATGCACTAGGTCTCGCCTTTGAATAAGTTAAAGCCATTTGCTTTGCTAATGGTATTGTATAGCAAAGCAAATGGCTTTAACTTATTGAAAGGCGAAACCTATTGCCCATCCCAGCATCTAGACCGTGCCCTGCTTGAACCATGCATGTGTTGTTAAGCAATATGCGTGGCTAAGGCATGCGTGGTTGAGTTTGTGGGAAACAGCATGCATGCCTCTGCCCACGTTTTTAGGCGATTTACCGCATAGGAAAGGTCCTAGATGAAATGGTTTAAAACGGTCAGTGCACGCAAGAGCAAAAGGAAGGGAGAAAGTGGATAAAAGAGTAATTGCTCGAAGGAAAAAGTGTTGAATGTAGAACTTTTATAACGCCATGAAAAGAAATGTGCTGGAAAAAACACAGAACGGGGAAACTTATGCAAGGTCATGGAGTTCTTTAGAAAGAAAAAAGTTACCAAAAACAGGCATTTGTGGAAGGATAAAAGGAGCCAATCAGATAGTAAACACAGGCAGTCTCTACGGGATGGACAGACTAGATGAACCGGCTCAAATAAATAAAACTGGCATGGTGTAGAGTCAAGCGAAGTAGAGTGAAGTGGAGTAGATTGGCATGGTGTAAAATGGCATAGAGAGGCATCGAGTGAGTGGCGTAGAGTAGCGTACAGTGAGGTAGAGTGGCGTACAGTGGAGCAGCATAGAAGGGTGGCATGGAGTTGTGCAGAGTAGAGTGCAGTGGCGTAGAATGGAGTGCGGCACAGTAGAGTGGTGCAGAGGGCATTGGCGAAGATTGCATGGCGCAGAGTAGAGTGCTGTAGACTGCAGTGAAATAGAGTAGGATACGGTGGCATAGAGGATAGTGGTGCAGAATAGAGCCGCATCGCAGGAGAAACGCCGCATCTGCCAGGGGACTGCAAGTCTCAGTAGACCTTGCCAGAAGCCCAACGCGCTACAGCTGAGCGCCCATGCCCCCGGGGAAGACTACAGAGGGCTTCGCGGGAGCCGCATCGCAGGAGAAACGCCGCATCTGCCAGGGGACTGCAAGTCCCAGTAGATCTTGCCAGAAGCCTAACGCGCTAAAGCTGAGAGCCCGTGCCCACGGGGAAGACTACAAAGCAACTCGCGGCACCCACTTCGCGGGAGCGGCATCGCAGGAGAAACACCGCATCTGCCAGGGTACTGCAAGTCCCAGTAGACCTTGCCAGAAGCCTAACGCGGTACAGCTGAGTGCCCAGGCCCACGGGGAACACTACAAAGCACCTCGCAGCACCCGCTTCGCGGGAGCCGCATCGCAGGAAAAACGCTGCATCTGCCAGGGGACTGCAAGTCCCAGTAGACCTTGCCAGAAGCCCAAAGCGCTACAGCTGAGCGCCCAAGCCCACGGGGAAGACTACAAAGCACATCACAGCACCCGCTTTGCGGGACGCGCGCAGGCGCACGCCGGGCGAAGCCTGGACCAAGGGCGGGCCCGTCAGTGTACGGAGGAGACTGGGCTGGGCCCCCCCTCTGAATACGCCATCACCGCAAGGTCAGTCTCCTAATAATTCATTGTCTGTCCCTGTTGAAAGATTGCTACTAATTAGGAAGCTTGCTCTGATTATATACTCCATCTCAAGATGAATAAGAGAGAGGGAAAGGGGAGAAACGTGCCATCCACGGGAGTGTGGCGGGGACACTGGACCAATTTTTGATTAGAGCTAGTTCTGCCCTCGCGCATGAGATAGCGTTGACTGAGCGCCGCTTATCTCTTGAATCCCTCCAGTGTAAACGATCATCTCTGGGTGGCCTGATCTCTGCTCGCACTCTGGACCATAGTCCGGCTACAGCTACTGACTCTACTGACAAGGCAAGAGATAACGCACAGTCTCAAAACAGGCCATTGGATGCATCACCTATAATGGAAGCCCATATTACATCTCCACCTGTTGAGTCTGTGCAAGGGTGCGCAGCAAGTAGCCCGCTTACACGCATTTCTACGAGGTCTGCGCCTCAATCTAAAAACAAAACCCTTGGTTTAATTTCAGACCCTCCATCCAAGAGGAAGCGGGGAGGGGGTCCTCAGAGGCAGAAATCCACAAAAATCCAAAGGACAAATAAAAATGGAGGAGCTGCATCTCTAATGCCAACAACCATAGTAGAACAAACCCCCGCCACTCCCGGAGTCTTGAAATTTTGCCCAGTAGGCTACCTTTGTTCAGCGAGTGGTAGCGGAGGGATGTAAGGAGCAGTTGGGGGTCAGTTCAATTGTGGGTAGTTCAAAGCAAGGTTGTCCAATCTTCAGTCCTGTTAAGGCCATTCCTAATAGGGTCCAGAAGAATTATGGATTTAATCTCTTCTCTGTTGAGTAGTTGCGCCATGTTACCGCCTCTTTGCGGTAATTTCAGTACTTTAAGGACGGTCCAACGAATGTCATGATGCCGATGACATTCGTTGGACATAGGTAGCACCGTTTGTCCTTCTGTTGAACTGATGTTAGGCAACTCTGTAACCAGCAATGCCTTCCCTGACAACAACTGACACAGAATATATTAATTGTGATTTAACTAAATTTTATTTTAAAATGTCCTACTTTGTTAAATTGTCACTTGCTCCTTCGAGCTCCTCGGTACACCCTTTTCACTGGCACTGTAATGTTAATTTTCACTAATCCCAATGTAAGCATGACTTCTCACACCAATCTGGGTTTTCATCCCTTCCCATTACATCATGCTCCATCTCCTAGTCTTTCCTCACTTTCCGTGGATACACACATCCAAGATGGCGCCTGCTTGCGCGCTATTTAAACACTGCTCATACTCCAGCCTCTCAGTTCCTGCCAACGCGCTGACGAACTCACGACACACCATTGCCGTCTGCACTTAAGGTGAGAGTAAATTGCCCTGCCAAGCCCAGTCCCCGCTCCCCTGACCCGCCCAATGCAGAACCCCTGTTGGCTAACAAGCCGCTCCTTGTTTCTTTCCCCCGCAGCAAACGCCCGCCATTGAAATCCTCCGGACTGCTGAGCTGGACGTTAACAAGCAGGAGTTCCTTTCAACCCATACTCCACTCTGTACTCCTAACGACAGGTATGCGGCGGACCACTTCCCTTGTTCATAACATTACCTCCCCCCTTGATGAGACAAATCCTAGATCTCCGCAAATTAATTCTTTTTCACCAACAGCACACGCGAACTGTTTTTAGTATCCCCAGCCACACAGAGAGGCTTATCCGCTCCAACTCCTCGGCGCACCGGTCCTAACTAGACTGGTAAGCCTCCTTTAACAAATTCTGCTGTCTTCACCTTCCTCATTTTAGTATACCCATTCGAGATCGTCATTTTCCTTTCTCATTAGTGCGCCGCAAGCATTTCCAGTATTGACTGCACAACGGAGAAGCTTTCCTACTGTGTTCCACGCCGCACCTGTCCACATTGGACCGGTAAGCCCCCAACCCAAATTGCTGTATGTCTCAGAATCACACATAACAAACGGCATACAAGCACCAAAAACGTATGATTAATGCGAACTACTAAGCGGTTCTGTGATCATCGCGGAATAAGCGTACCTCGGCATGGCTTACCCTCCTTCCACCCATAGCCACTGCCTGGTACCATTCCCAAGGTTCCCCCGAACTGTGGTAAAATCACTCTGGACATAGCAACCATGGTATGCACACCCAATATAAAAGCAGTAGCACTTTATGTTATGGAATCTCCCTCTTGTTACTTCACGTCTTACCACTTTTTCCACCCGTTACACGCCGTATGTATATTTTCCGCATGTATTCCAATGTTTTAACTTAAGTCGTCACACATGATTATGAGTCGCTCTTCTTTTTTGAAACCTGCTGCTGACTTGTTTTAAAGGTTGTTCTGTCGTATTCAACCTGACAGGTCCGTGTTGTTTGTTTCCTGTTTTTTTATCCCAACAGGTACTTTACTATATACCAGGCAATCTTAATTTAGTCCTGATGATGATCCCTTTAATTGTTGAGCTTGGGATCGAAACGTCGTCGACAATGCAAAGTAGTACCACATGTTTCCAAGTGTATAATTATTGTGGTCACTATTTGGTTTAGCTTGTTGTATTACATGGTTATTACAAGCTTCCACAGCTCCAGTTTTGTTGCCTGTAACTTGTTTTGTTTAACCCTTCATTGGTTGTTTCGTTTTCTCCTTTTCCTTTGTATCGGGTGCAGGATTGAGTCCCGTTTTCTTGGATATGTCTTGTTACCTCTAAATACATTGTCGTATTAAAATTCCTTGTCCACCCTTTGAGTGGAAATACAGCTGAGCAAGGGAATATGTCTAGTGAATTTGCTCAGTCTATCTTAAGCACCCCGGGGAAGGACAGACCGTGCGCAGCGCCAGCAGGTGATAATACCCAATCGGCTACTACCCGTGCTACAGTAAATCAGGCCAGCCTTCTACCAGGGTCATACGGCCAAGAACGCCCTATGATGTATGGGAGCTTGGAACATAGTTCAGCCTTAGAAGGTTCCCGGCCCCTACACCTTCCTTCGGCAGCCGCCCCTTTGGTGCTGGTCCTGAGGAACGTCCCAGTGTTGCGGGATGGGCAGACTGAATCCACTGATCAACTTTTGGCCAAAACCATGCACTGGCTAAATACTCAATTGAAGGATGTTGGGGTTTGGGACAGGGATATATGCAACCAGATGATTATGGCCAGACGTTCAGCTTAGATAGGCCACTCCAAGAAGGAAGGGGCGATTGTGAAGTTGCCAACTTCAACAACGAACACGTTGTCAGATTTCTGTTGGATTACCGGGGTAGTAGCAACCCAGGGCATCTTTCTGGGAAAATATCTGTCCTGCCCCTAGGATTCTTTTATAGACCCCGCCATTCCCCTTGGAATGGGTGGGGTACCTCTTGTGCAGCAAGACATCCATGGGCTCCCCCTAGAACCACACATAGATCCCCTGATCTAAACCTTGTTAACAGATTCGCCCCCCCCCCCCCATGTCCGATCTAGATGTTTGCGACTGACTACAATCAGTAGCTCAGTTCCAGGTAGAGAACACCGTTACTCAGCTTGTTCTTTCTCCCGTGATTGACATAGACCACAGATACAATCAGTAGATCGGCCCGAGGCAGAGAACACGGTTACTCCGCTTGCTTTTTCTCCCGTGATTGACACAAGACCACCGATAGCAAACCCAAACCCCCCAGAGAGTATAGAGAACCCGACACCTATAGCTATGGGAGGTAGTATGGCTTCTTCCCTACTAAGTCTAATATCTTAGAATATTAACGGTCTTCCATCGAGGACTACGTCTTCTGATTGGTCATGCTTCATAGAAAACCATGACATTATTGCCTTTCAGGAGACTTGGTCACAGAGTACGATCTTTCGCCCTGGCTATTTGGCCTTTGGCAAACCGGCAATAGTAGGACATAAAGGGAGACCCTGTGGGGGGACTGATTATTTGGGTTAGACAGCAGGCAGGTTATCGGGTGGAAGAGCTAATGATTGATAACCCTGACATCTTGGCTAAAAAAATTCGTTTTGAATATGAGCTAGACCTCAGATTGATTAATGTCTATGCAAGAGGGTTAGCAGGAGGGAAACCTTCACCAACCATTTCTAGATTGGATACTTTTATTGAACTAATAAAAGGGGCAAATCACCTGGTAATTTGCTGGTGATTTAAATTGTACATTTGAGCCTCTATGTCTTGAAGATGGCAGTCTTACCAGTAATGAGGACGCGACCTGGGGTATACCACTTCTAACTCTGCCCCCAATTAACAAATGGACAGAGGCAGCGCTCCAGTTAAAAAGCTTATCTCTGCAGAGGGGCCTCACGGCTGCCAATGGAAGGTCGAAATCGGATAGCGAAGGTACCCACACTTTTAACAACGGTACAAGAAGTAGTAGGATTGACTACTTCTTCATTAATCTAGAACTATGGTCAAGGTTTGGGGACATGAAGGTCCAACGCAGAATGGAGAGTGACCACGATCTGTTAATACTAACTCTAGAGGTTATGGGCCAACTCATGGTGCGGGCAGGAACTGAAATAGAGACGGAGGATGTAGTTACATCCCAAGACTGTCGTCGACTAAAATGGGCAGTTGTCTCAGAAGATGAGGGCACTTTGGATTTGATAAAGTTAACTCTTTAAGACACGCTAATAGCTCTCTCTCATCTAGACATGCACGAGGCCTCTTCCCCTGCCTGCCCTTACAAAGGTTCATGAGGATCTTTTTGCTAAGCTGAAAACTTTTCTATAAAAAAAAAATAAACGACCCTCCAGGCAGGCTATCGAAAAATCAGCAAAATGGTATGACGGGGAATCCAGGTCTGCATTCAGGCACCTCTCTCAAGCTATCAGGTTGGGAGTGTCACAGGAGGTCAGGTAAGCAAGGTCTGAATATAAGAAAATCCAACTTATGGCAAAGAAGTCCTTTGATGATAATAGATGGAAGGACTTGCTACACGCAAGCAATGGTAAAAACTGGCGGCGATTCGGGCAAACAGTTAAATAGGGTAGAGGAGACATAGGGCCGGTACCACTCAATAACGTTGTACCGGAAGAATGTGTCTGGCACTATCAGACCCAATTTGCATCCACTACAGGTAGCCCCAGACAATACCCACAACTAACCTCTGATACTGTCCTAACCTTTGATATAGGGGAGATGGAAGAGCTTTGGATGGTGTTGCAGTAGGCAGGGCCCCCGGTCCGGATTGTATCCCGGCCGACATATTTAAATCCGATAGGCAGAATTGGCTCAAATATATTCACAGTACAGCTATTGGCCTGGCAAGAGATGCCCCTATACCAGAATCCTGGCACGGGGCAGAGATTATCCCAACTTACAAAAAAAGGGGACCAGGTCAGTCCAAGTAACTATAGGCCTATAAGCCTTATAGACACATTACAAAAGATTCTGGCCAGACTCGTGCTAAGCAAGGTAAACAATTGGATAGATGACCAGGAAATTCTATCCACCTTCCAAGCGGGCTTCCGTCCTCATGTCAGAACTATCGATCAAGTTTTTAGATTCATGATGATATATTGGAACACTGTGATCCTAGCTGGGGGGGGACCCTGTATGCTACCTTCATAGATCTAAAATCAGCATTCGACCTTGTGCCCCGTTACAAGCTGTGGGACACACTTAAGGATGCAGGGATGCCCCCTGAGATTTTATGTTTCATTATTAAACTTCATGAGTCTAATTATGCCCAGGTACGGTGGGGACAACAGGGTGAGGTAACAGACCGCTTCCCTGTGAACAGAGGAGTACGGCAGGGGTGCGTTTTGGCCCCTACCCTTTTTTCATTGTTCATAAATGATGTTCTCTCGTACTATACTGGGTTCCCAACAGACGCCCCTACTCTTGCTGGTACGAGGGTCCCACTGCTAATGTTTGCAGAAGACACCTTAATTTTGTCTAAAACACAATCTCGTCTGCAACGTGCCTTCGACAGATTCACTCTATTTTGCAACGACCATGAGCTTGTAGTAAATGTTGACTAGACCAAGTGCATGGTGTTGCATAAACATATAATAGTGAAAGGCAGAGTAAAAATGAATAATGCGTCTTTGGAGCAAACTGTTAGTTTTACGTATCTGGGTGTAACAATGGGCAAGAGGATGAACTGGAAGCCTCAGATAGATTTACTAGTCCTTAGTCACAACCAATTAGCAGGGGCCCTTTTAAAAGAGTACCAGCTATCTTACACTAAACCAGTACGGCCGGCATTAACAATTTATAAAGGAAAAATCAGGGCTTCATGGTGCAGAACTCTGGGGTTTTGACAATCTAGGTCCCCTAGTCCTTGCCCAGAACAAGTTTCTGAGTTCATTGCCTGGTCTCCCTCAATCGTCCCCTCTCAAACCCCTACTTTTAGATCTGGGATGCCCTTCATTTGAGGAGGCAGCGGGCTTTAGACCCGTGGCGTATTGGAAACGGTTATGGACAACCCCGGAGTTAGCACCTTATGGCAAAGCAGTAAAATATATCAGAGAAGCAGATTTATCCTCTAAAATTAATTGGTTACAAAAGACTAAGGGCACTCTATCTGACATGGGGCTCAGCCACTTGTGGGAGGACCAAGAACGGAATTTGTTTCCCACAAAGAAATGACTTTAAAGCTCTATATAGAGATATGGTCTGTCATAAGTCCATGTCATTGGTGAATAGTGCGTCCCTGACAGGCCTCTTTTTAGAACATAAGTACGAACATAGGCCGGAGGCCTACTGGGATTTTATCACTAGACCTGGCGACAGGAAATTGTATCACCAATTTAGAGTGGGTACCCTCCCCTTAAACTCTTTTACGGCAAAGTGGCATGCTGCCCAAGATAGAAAATGCCCTACGTGTCTATCTAGGGAAGAGTCTATATCACATGTTTTGTTTGTGTGCCCAGCCTATAAGGACCCTCGACATAAATGGCTCAAGCCGATCTGTTTAAATATTGGCACAAGATCATGCCAAACAGCACTGCGCATTTTGAAAACAGATACACGGGAAGACGTGGTTATAGCTATGGCAAAATACTTGAGCTGGTCATGGGCCCTCAGAAGAAATAGGTTGGATGCTATTGCAGGCTCTGTTTAGCATTAACTAATTTGTATATATATGGGTGTGATGTGCTCCTTCCTTTCTATAACCATGGGTAAATTGTTTTTTTTATATGTAGTGTTTTAAAAACCTAATAACCCGGTGTTATAGATATAAATTGTATTCATTATTTTTCATTTTTAACTAAAAACACATTTTAATACTCGGAATTGTTGTCATAGTGTGGAATCCTTTTATAGAACATCTATGAAACCCTTATCACCATGACTACTGTTCTTTTAAAATATTTTAAGCCTTTTTATGATATTGTATGTATTTTATATGTGTCTTTTATGATTGAAAATATCGAACAAAGACTGATTTGATTTGAGTGCAGTAGTGCAGAGTAGAGTGGCATAGAGTGGAGTGGCATAGAGTGGAGTGGTATAGAGTGGAGTGGTGCAGAGGTGTAGACTGGGGCAGAATGCATTGGCATAGAGTGCACTGGTGCAGAGTGGCATGGAATAGAGTGGTGCAGAGTAGAGTGCAGAGGAGTAAAATGGAGCAGATTGCAGTAGCATAGAGTGCAGTGTTGCAGGGTAGAGCGGTGCAGAGTAGAGTACAGTAGAGCAGAGTGGCATAGAGTGGTGCAGAATACAGAAGTGTAGAGTGGTGCAGAGGCATAGAATCGATTGGGGCAAGGGCATTGGTGTAAATAGCAGTGGCGCAGAGTAGAGCGGTGTAGAGTGCAGTGAAAGAGTAGAATGCAGTGGTGTAGAGTGGAGTAGTTCAGAGTAGAGTGGCAAACAGTAGACTGCAGTGGAGTAGAGGGGTGCAAAGTGCATTGGCATATAGTGCAGTAATGCAGAGTAGTGTACAGTGGCGTAGAGTGACAGAGTGGCGCAGAGAAGTGGTGCAGAGATGTAGAGTGGTGCAGATTGCAGTGGCATAGAGTGCAGTGTTGCAGAGTACAGTGGCGTAGAGTGGTGCAGACCACAGCTCAGTAGAGGGGTGCAAAGTAGAGTGCAGCAGCGTAGAGTGCAGGGTAAGGGGGAAGATGGGAGGTAATAGAAGCTACATTGGCTACGATATGGGAAACGGAGAGAAAACACAAGCACTCATACTCCAAAACAGTGCTCAGTGGATGGACACAAGTACTTGGTCCATGCTAGGCCCACACAAAAGAAGAGACAGGATGCCTGCATGCCCTGACAAATGGGAGACAAATTAGAGAGGCGTTGAAGCGAACAAATGGAAAGTTATGGTTGGGCTCCAAGCCCACTGTATGTAAACAAAAGTCTTGCAGAGAGTGCAGGCGCTGCCTAGGCGCAACCTATAAATACAAACCCTTTCCAAATACAATGTATTCTTCTATATATTTGTCCTATTTCATAAAAACAAAAACACATGAAAAGATTAGAGCTGTCCTGGACAGGCTGCCAACCCATTATTGGAACAAGCTGCACTGGTTTAAATGGTTGTAACATGACCTCCTCTGCCATTGTTGTGCACGGAAAAGCTCATATTGTTGGGTGTATTTTTCACAAAGTCTGGCATTTGTACAAGTGAACTGGATACAATGCACATTGTAAAGTAGAAAACTAGAATAAGCACTAAACGTGTTTTAGGTCTTCGGATTTTCACTCAAAAATATAACACCAGATACATATTTATTCTAAGGGAAAAGGCACATTTTACAGAGCTCCAGTCCTGTACACCCATGCACACACTGTGTTTCCTCCAGCCAAGATTTCAGTAGACATTTGAAGATACTTTTAGGGCCATACCAAGTCTACTGTACAAGGCTCCTGCAGTGTGAGACAAGCCCATCTAAAATAGGAGGTCAGGGGGTCATTGTTCAAAAGTACCCACTTTGTAAAGGCCCTGCACTTGTGCTGCAACATTCCTTTATAGAGTTTGAAGTACAATTGCCCTATATATTAATGCCAAAGTAGCTAACAAGGCCTGTATCACTTTATTATACCACATGTTGGTTTTGACGTGTTTTCTACTTCACTGTAGGACTTTAATATCTAGACAGACAGACAGACAGACAGACACACCTCACCTCACCTCACCCCCACCTCCCCCTCCCCCTAATCCTGTGAAGCACTGCCCTTGAGTTTTTTGGCAAATCACAGCAGGATATTTTAATATGCCTTGTGTGAAGTTCCTCAGTTAGTGCTCTGGGGCTCTACAGGCAATTTACTGGCAGTGCTGCAGGGCTTAGAAGTATCAACTCGCGCTCTCCTTCCACTGTGAGCGCAGCCCAAGGCACCCCATGTCATGTTGTAAAACCAGTTTCAGCCATTCCTAATGTTTTGCCCAACAGCACATTTATTTTTGGGCTAGTAGTTTCAGTTTTACCTTAAATTGTAGGTGGGTTAATATGCACAAGGGCGTAGCTACAATTAGTGCAGCAGGGGTAATTGTGCCGGGACCCAGAGCCTTTGAAAGATCCACTGAACCCCGATAACTGGTGTATTTCACTACCCCAACAATACTCAGAGGTAAGAATATGCAAATCTGATGCGTTTGCAAAATTCTTCCTCTGCCCCTGACAGGCCATCATGCGGAGCTCAAGTGAACAGGCCATGGGATGTCTTGACTACTGCACTGTTGTCTACTCAGGACTTCCAAAATAAACTTATCGATAGAAGCATTCTTAAGACTGCAAAACTAGGCTGCCAGAATGTACTGGAACCTAAACAAACGCCGCAACATCATCACCCTGACATTGAAAGCATCTGTGGATGCAAGGACCTAGTTCTAGGTCTTGGGTTCTGTCCACAAAAGCTTCCGTGGAAATGGCTCAAGTAGTCACAAGCTCTGGCCCGACTCTCCCACAACCAGGAACCTGCATTCAGCAACGCACATCTCGTCATCAAATGATCTTTCAAGTGTCCTTAGAATGGAGGCAGATCTTTGGAAGTCTAGGACTCCGGGCTATGGATAGTTCTGAACCACAACCCGAGAGTCGACTCAAACAACGTCCGGTGCAGACGGAGCAGGCTTGAAAGCATAACTTTTCAAACTTGCCAGCACTCGAGATTTCTACGTTGCAAAGGATGGAGTGCTCAGGTTTCACTAGTTCGTGCGTAGCATGGTTTGCAATTCCAGGTTTTTTTCTTTACATTCTCTAACTCATACTTTTGTTTATTCCATTATAAAATCAGCACTACGTGGCCCAAAAGGCACAGAAAAAAAACATGGATTTGCTGCTTATACACAAAGGAAACCTGACCGCTCTTACCTGGGTCGTGAGTGAATAATATTTGAAAAGGTTCTGCCTCGACGATCATTCTTCGACCCTTGAACCTACCAGAGTACTAGATCAACTGACAGACACACAGCACGCCATAAAACTCCCACATATATAATAAAACAAACTGTAAGCATAGACTCCAAAATCTCTGAATGGAAAGTGGTGGTGGTTAAAAACACAGGACTGGATGAAGGTGTAACCTGTGAACAGGTGCCACTTGGTAACTATGCAGTGTCCTGCCCGTGTTACACGACTACAACAATGTTCTTCCCACTTAAGGCCCATCTCATTCACATGGAGTCGTATAACTCTCGGGGATAAAGTTCAAATCTCTCCGAACCCCGATAATCTCTACCCAGCTGGTGACGATTTTGACTTCAAATACGAGCGCATTTTTGAACTTTTTTGAAGGATTTTTCAAAACCTTGTTTTCAATGTGATTTTTGTACAGTACCAGTGTTTACACATAATGTAAAAAATGCCTTGACACTGTACGACAGACTAACAACAAAACTGCAAAGCTTGTGCGTTTGAGTCCCTGCCAGTCCAGGATGAACTCGTGAGGAACAAACGTCTGCGGGCTGCGCTTAGACTTTCCTTTCACCCTTCAATACGAAGTCTTAGTGCCCCATATTCAGGCCCCAGTCCCCGCTCTTACCTTTCTCCATAATGGAATCGCACAGAGCGGTACTCGCGGCCCGACTCGGTCTCCACTCAGCCATTGCCGGGCAGATCGATGATGTCGAAGATAATGGCGCAGAGCAGGAGCAGCGGAAGGATCAACTTGCAGCGCAGGTAGGCGATGCCGCACTGGAACATGGTGGGGCTGGGAAGCATCAGCAGCGGGAAAGTGGCTCGGCACGAGCACTTCACAAGTCTGTCCCGGGACACTAACCGAGGCGGCCCTGACAACAGCACAAAGCAGGCGGGCCATCGCCAAGTACACAGTGAGTCAGATCACCGCGGGGCTTGGCGACACCTGAGCTCTCACCCCGTAGCTGCCTGGGCGTGGAGGTGCATCGGGTTACACCACACCCCCCTGCCCGTCCGGCGCTTAACCCGTACCTGGCCGGGTGGGGACCGCGGAACAACTGCCCATTGTACTTTTCGCACTCCAAGTGGGAACCGTCCCGTTTCAACACCCGCCCGAAACACTTTCGAACAGACAATACACACAGAGATTCTAGGTTTTTAAAGCGCGATGCAAAAATAAACACGCAAAGCCCTGTCTCCTTTTGGGACGGCCCATCCGGACTGGATCTCATGCCTCCTTGAGATAAGAAATTGCTTCACAACAGCCGTGAAGCAGGCGATCCAGTACAGATGGGCCGGACCAAAGGGAGACAACACAAACAGCTCATTTTAAATCGCAGGCCACTGTTTAGCATAAATCGTGAAGCCAGCCAATGGAAATGAGGGGCGGGGCTTCAAGCCCTCTTCTCAAAATCCTTGTGAGCAATGAATCTCGCCGAGCCAGCAGCGCATGCGTGCCCTGCAACGCTAGGCGAGACCTAAAAACAGTGATGGCTGGAATCCTTGAATTAACTCCAGCTACTGGAAATTACTTGGGCAGCATCCTAAGCAGTCGTTTGCACACCATGCCGTCTCAGTTTGGTTCCCGACATATACAAATCAGTTTTGACCCTGCTCCAATACAAACAGTCCAGACCAAACTGCCAGGCCAGTTCCTTCCTGAAACGCAACACAAGCAACCCATTGCTGCTTTCGCCCTGATTGAGGCGCTTCAGTCAGGTGCATCCTAGTTTTAGTGGCATAGTGAGCACCGGACCCATATCTAGGCATATCTGTCTCACTTAAGGAATTGCCCTGAAGTATACAAAAGTGGTTGAGAGGAGAACTGAAAAGCATCCCCACCAAATTACTGTGTCACTCCCAGTTTTGGAAATTACAGTTCAAGAGGATGAGAAATGTACTTCCCTCACAGACAAATGGGAGACCAAAAACTCTGCCAAGTCTGCATCTAAAATCACTTTCTTCAGGTAGTGAAACATACAACATTTACTTGGCTTTTTCTGCAAAATAGTACAAAACAGGTTGTGAAAAGACAGCAGACCTATAAATATTCTTAGTAAAATCAAAAGAGCAGACCTAACAAATCACTCAAACAAGGCAAAAACGTGTTGATCACCGCAGCCCCCTTCAAACAAAGGTCATATTTATCAGTGACTTGTATGGAGCCTAAAGTAGTCAAGATGTTGGCTCAGTTGACCCCCTCTTCTCTATCCTATCCAGCAATGGAACATTATCCAGACTGGGAAATTATTACAAGGAGGTCTCAGAAAGTCTGACCCTAATTCACAATTTGACAAAATATTGTGTTTTTTTCAACAAGTTACACTTTGAGGGTTGAAAGGTTCCCCAAACTGGCTATGATCCTATGATTCAAAAGTTATCCATAGAATTGCTGTGGTTCTCTCATTTTCTGTTGAGCTTTGGAATTGTAGTGCCTAAAAAGAAGGTTACTTGAGGAGATTATTTCAAAACAGCTGCACTGACCAAGACAGACTCTTTAAAGTAGGGTCCTGCAGAACCAGAACAAAAATTATACTATCTGATAAAGCAGAGGGGTCGGAAGATCTTAAGAGACGTTTTTACGCCTAGTGTCTCGGACTCATCATCACACAAAAATGCCAATAAGGTAGCAAGAAATGTTAGTATCGTCATAGTAACTGACTTCTCTAGGATAACACTGGGAAACACCAATGACCCAGATACTTGTCATCGTCCACAAATTCTCGTTGTTCCAGACTGGATATCTAATTCACACATTACAGCTTTTGTTGAATTCCGAAAATTCCTGGGTTCTCAAACTACTTCCTCCATTCCACTGGCACAGCCCTCCATCTGATTGGTCTTGTATCTTAAGTCCACATCAGTGCCTCCACGCTAATCATCTTAATGTCTATTTTCGCCAAACAGAGCATTGTCACAGATTTCTTTCTCCACATTTTCTTAATTTTTACAGTGGCTTCCTGAACGCCACTATTTGATTATCACCATTCTTCATTTCCGCAAAACCAAATGCCACTCCATCGTTTTACATGCACATTAGGGTTGGCCTATTGAAACCTGAGCTTCTAACACCTGGTAGTGATAACAGAGAAAGGGCTTAGCACCTGCAACCGTAGCAAGAACAGCCATGGGTCTGCCTCTTGGCACCACTCCGGAATAATTTATTTCATTAAAAGATGAATGCAGTAATTCTTTCGCAAAGACACCAACATGCTTTTTACGAATGCGGTGTTGGGCAGCTTCATTAAAAAAAAATTAAATAAATATTACAAAAAGTTTAAAGACTAAAGGATCAAATCTTTGGGTATAGACACCACAATATTAAAATGTTTATTTACAAAATAACATTGTCTGTGATCATTCAAAAAGCTGATGGCTTAGCAATCAATTCTTCTAGGAGTGACGTACAAAACATGGAACATAATTGCACGGGGATCATCTTTTCTTGAAACAACTTTCTGCAGAGTCTTACATGATTCAGTGTTATCCTGGGGACATAGTAATATATAGTTTTTTTCTGAATTGTAACTGAAGTAGATGGAAGAATGCTGGAATTTAAGAATTGACTAATGAATGTTAAACAACAAAACTATAGGTTAACATTTAACTACATGCTTTTACTAATGTGATTCTTAAATGAATGTTATTGCTCTTTTTTTAGAATCTTTAAAAATGCATTATTGCAAGCTTAAGATAATAAAACTAAGATCCAAAATTAAACTGCTGGTGTTAGAGATGATCAGGACTTCGTCACTGAGTTTATAGGATCAACATTAGATACAGAGACAAGAATATGACTGGCAGAGAAGGAGTGCTCTCATTCCTAAACACTTTTAGTGGAGATCTAATGTTTCAGATATTCAGGTGGGGTGGAAGAGGCAGAGTGAGGGTAGCTGGACTCTGTGGTTGAGGGTAAGCAACCCTATTTCATCATTAAAATTCAGATTAATAGGGCAGGAAAGGCTGTGATAGACAGATCTAAAACTTTAGAGGCAGGAGCATTGAAACGAAAAAGCAAAAACATTATGCAGAGTATTCCTAGAAAAGGCTTTCCGAAAGGGAAGTAGCTTTTCCTTCTGATGTACAAGTCTTCTACATATTCACCAGTTCTTATCAAGAGCCTAATCACCTTTACCAGGCAGTGCATCTAAGGTTAGACACACTTTATTGCAGAAAATCATGAAGAACTTGATAGACAAAAACAAAACTAGCATTATATTTACCTCCAACAGTAACATCTAATGAATACATGTATAGAAGCTTTAACTTTATTGCTAGGTTCTTTCCTTGCTAGAGAATAAGAAATGATAGACATTCAAGTGAGAATAGTACTTTTGGGTCTCATTATCCCCTTCTTCAAATCTGAAAAAACTAAAAACAGCTGGTCATCTAAACACTCTTTTGCAGTCTTAGCCACATGGAAGCTGAACCACAGTCTAGGATTCAGCCTAAGCAGGCTCTCTTTATTTTTGAAGGATGGGGCAATGTAGGTTGGTACGGAAATAAAGGCAGAGAAAGGGCTTGTTCTGAGAGAAAAGAACCATTTGGAGAAAAAAGTGCCTCACAAGTGTGCAATACTAACTTGGATTAAGTGTCTTGAAGTTTGCAGACTCTTCACATAAAAATGATGCCAATCATGAAAACATTTTTCAAAGTCAACCTCAAAGAGCAACTCTATATTGGCTCAAACAGCAATGCCATAAGTGGTGTAGGAACAAAGTTAAGATCCCACTGTCGAATCACAAACCGCGAAGGCTGTAAGACATGACTAAATCATTTTAGAGAACCGAACACCAAAGGAAAATTAAACAATGATGGGTAATTCGGTAGGCTGAAAAAAACTTAGAGAGGCCAAATAGTCCTCGACAGTCTGCAAGATGAAATCTTGCTTGGCCAGACATAAAATCAATCTCAAAACTCCCTAACAGCTTGACACAGAGGGTCAACTTTCTCTGAAGAATACAGATTGAAATGTTCTAGGAAACCTGCATTTACCAACTCTTTGGAAATTTACGGTGCTGCTGGAATTATATTAGTCATTTTGGATGGCAGATTTAAATAATCAGGGGCCCAATGTACCAATCAGAGGCCCAATGTACCGATATGTGTTCGCAAGCCAGCATGTGACAAATGCACATTGACTGGTTTTCAGAAAGATTTATCTTCAAAGGTCGTTGGGTACGAGTTTTGAATTCCAATGTATATGTCCTGATGCTGGTGATTTCTCTGGTGCAACAGAAAAAGGGAAATAGCAAGTGTCATCATCATTCCATTGGCTTGTGCTAGGAGGGTCTCATATTCAGAGCTATTGGCACTTGGTATTTGCCCTCTGATTTTGTTGCCTTGCAGAGAGATCTTCTCTTACAGTAGATGTGCCAGGACCGACACTCAAATCTTACGGGCCTTCATTTCCAATCTTGGAAAATGAAATTGGAAATATTCGCTAAATCAAAGGGTCTGTGGTCGCTAGAGTATTTTGCAATGTAATGTAATGTTATGCATTGCATTCTGCGAGTCGCAGCCTTTCATTTCATCATCAACAGTGAAGAATACCTCTGGCAATGTCTTCTAGCTATTCCTTAACATCAATGTGTTCCTCAATTGTGGCCGCCTTCAAGACCAGACAAATCCTCCTCCACTTGAAGTACGAGTTACTTACCTTCGGTAACGATGTATCTGGTATAGACGATTCTAGCCGCAGATTCCTTATTGTAGAATTATCCCCAGGCGTGAGACTGGATCCGGAAACTTTTTGCCACAGCATCCCTGGCGCCGGGGGGACGGCATCGCGCGATTCCGCTCAGTCGTTGTCCGCGTACGTGACTTCAGCGAGGTCCCACAAGTCCCACCCTGGCACGCCTACGTCAGTTTTCTTCAGTGAACTTTTCCACACCACAACGCGGAGCCATCAGACAAAACTGTGAGAGTATAGGCACAGTGTGCGAAAGAACAGAAAAATTGGAAAAAGGAATAGTGAGGAACAACACCATAAAGAGCAGTGCGAGGCACTGCAGTACCCAAAGGCAGGGAAAGAATAAAGAACAGAGCCCAGCCCTGAGCAGCATCCCTTCCAGTACGGAGATAGCCCCCCCTGGAGACAAAGAGCATATGTAAAAATGTCATGATAACATGTAGCAGGACTACAACCCCAACCAAAAACAATGAAGGGGAACCAGTCCTAGACAAACAAGGAACGATAAAACTCCAAGACAGGCCCATCACAGAGTGTGACAACCCCATAAGGAACAAAGGGCAGAGGCACAGCCAAAAGACCCCAACCTCGAGGATAGCAGAGGGCCCAGAACCCTAGTAATAAAGGGGAGAGGGGGATAGGCCCCAACCTGGAGCAACTAGAGCATAAGGGCACAGAAGTACCTATAAACCTATCCTCCAATGTGCCAAAAGGGGAGGAAAAGGAACAATTAAATAGGACGGGCATCCTGTCAGAAAGAGGGAAAGAATGTACCCATAAAAGACACAGCCATCCACAGGGAGGCGAGTGCAGAAGACCAAGCCAAAAGTCCTCGCATAACGGGGAGGAAGGGTGGGCCGTGAAGGAATCTGCGGCTAGAATCGTCTATACCAGATACATCGTTACCGAAGGTAAGTAACTTGTACATCTGATAGAGACTACTAGCCATAGATTCCTCAACGTAGAATACATACCCTAGCCATACCCAGAGGGGAGAAGGGTCTGTAAGAGGACCCCACTCGCCTGGACATAACAGCTAGCCCCACAGGGGACGGATCAAACGGACAGGGTGAAGAGCCCTGTCCTCCCAGGCAAGGGAACCCCTACACTTAGAAGACGACCGAGCCCGGAGGGGATGCGGGAAGACCAGAAAAGAGGTAGCCCGGCCTAACTCAGCAGAGGAAACAAGGGCAAGGCGAAAGGAGGCCAAAGCGCCCCACGCCCATACAAGGCAACAGAGCCTCCACCCAAGGCAAAGCCAATGAAGAAGAGCACCGAGGGAGAAGAGCAACCTAGAGACTCCAAGAAGAAAAGGAAGAGCAAAGGCAAGCCCCCCACCGGGAAAACACCCAGTGAAGAGGGCAGTCGAGCCTATCACAGCCAGAAGGCAATAGACCAGACAGAACGGCGGTGCCAGCAATAAGCAGGCGGAAGCAGACACGGGAGCCCTAGGTCACCCAAGAAGAACCATCCAACGCTCCGCAAGGAAAGACTGCATCCAAAAGAGGGACAAGGAACACAAGAACCATCTCATCCTCCAGGGACAAGAGGTAGAACTGAATGCAGGGCCCACTGGAAGAAGCGGACAAGGCAAGGATGACTATCCCACTAAAGCGCCAAGAAGGCACAATAATGCAGAAAGACAGTAGGTCGGTAACGGCAAGCACAGCCAGACGCCATGAACACCACGGAACGATGTACTCAGGGAAAGCCAGACACCAGCTGAAGACAGAGCAGGAAGGCGGAGAAGGGTCCTGACACGCTCCAGGGAGGAGTCCGCACACACGGCCCAAAAAAGTGGAACCAGACAGAGCCATGATGCCAGGCCGCAGACAGCAGGCCAGAACAGGCTAACAGCGCAGCGACCCCGGAGAAGGACACCCCGGGGCGCAACTCAAGCCATTCCAAGCCATCAGCAAGAGGATTGCATCTGCAACATACCGTAACGCCACGGAGAGCAGAGGCCCGAAGGCGACCACAGTTCCCCAGCGCATGACAGCTATATAACAGCTACAACTACCCCACATAGGGCATGTTACGTCCCAAGACACGGGAACCTCTTAGGAAAAAAACTTCAGTAGCAGAGGACAAGAGAAAAGACCTGCGGAAAAACCTGCAGAAGGCTTGTCAAGCAGCCAAAGAGAAAACACAGAAGGCCTAGTCTCAGGGCCAGCATGGTGTAGAAACCCAAAGCAAAAACACACATTCAAGAAGGGCCGGCCAGCAGCCAACAGAACCACAGTCCCAACAAGGAGGACTCAAATGCACATGAAGCACACAGATCACACAACTGGGGCAACCCGCCCCAACGGAAGAAAACCTCCTAAAAACCAGATCAACTCACAGGTCACTGAACGGAAGAACACCTCCCAAAAACCAGATAAACGCACAGCTCACTGAGGGAGAGGAGGAGGAGGCCAAAGCCCCACCAAGAACCTCTGAATGGCTGAGTCCACAAGTACGTGGAACAAAAGAGCGCCATCGAAACGAAAGTCCACAAGCCGTTCCCAAACATTCTCTGGGAACACACTGTCCCAAAGCAAGGCATGGCGACGAAGTGCAACCGAAGAAGCCATGGCACGATCAAGCACCTCCGAAATGTCCAGAGCGGAGCGAAGAAAAAACGCCGCCAGCTCCTGGCCATCCAACACATGGTGCCTCAAATCAACACAGGCACCCTCCTGGGAAGCAGCAGACATAAGGGACTCCGCCGAGTCCCAAAAGCAAGAAGTGGCCCTAACCAAAACACACAGCGTGTTAAGGGCCCGGGGAGCCGCACTGGTTGAGGCAAATATATTGTGCCCCCAGGAGTCCAGGCAGCTGGCCTCCCATGACTGGGGAGACAGCTGCGGCAGAGGGAAACGCATTCTACAAAAAAGGGCCTCTGGTAGAGGGGTGGAGGTAAAGACACACCGGATCACACGACGCCGGATGGTGGAAGTGCAAAAGGTGTTGGGGCACCGGATCCCCGTGGCGGGACGGCCCCAAGTCCCCAAAAGAGAAGAATGAAGCAAACCCTCGAAGGGAAGCAGCAGCTTCCTACCATCAGAGCCCTGATGAATGAGCTCCAGAAGATGATCTGCGTGGAAATGGGCAGCGGGATCACCCATGCGCTAATTTCCCACAGCTGTGGAAACAGCACAAGCGAAGGCCGCACCCGCCTCCGTAGGACCCCGCGGTGGGGAAAGCAGCTCCTCAGTAGGCGACGGCTGCAAGCTAAGGCGGCCGTCCCCCAAGTCAACCGAGGGAAGGAAGGGCCAGGTCCGGAAAGGAGGAAGAGGAACCGAGGAGTGGGGGACCTGCGGCGCCTCAGGCGAAGACCACGGCCACGGCACCGTGACGGCGAGGAGCCGTCCTTAGACGACGTTGGGGGGAAAAACCACAACGCGTCGGTCCGTCTCTGGTGAGGATGAAACCAGCAAGCGTCGAACCTCTGGAGAAGAGGCGGCCGAGGACGAGTCAACGGCCCGACGTCGGCCTGCCGCCTTAGAGTCTGCAATCTGAGGCAGGACATCATAGTTCGATGCCAGGGGAGACGCCGGAACGACCTCAGCCACAGCGCTCGGAGCAGGAGACCGGGGCTGGGCCGGAGCGGCGATGAAACTGCACTGGAAAGGGGTCGACCTGACCTCAGACGAGGCAGCCGCCTGCGTGGAGGGGCGTGAGGGACCCGGGGAAGAACGAGGGGTCCCCTGCCAACCTCGGCCTGTGACAGGTCAAGAAGGGCCCTCCGCAAGCCCCTGCGGCGCCACCAGGGCCAGCAGCCACCGATGCGACGTCACCTTGGACGAGGCCACCGCCTGTCCCGAGGACCGTGTGGGACTCGGGGGTGCGATCAGAGTCCCGGCGACCTCACGCAACACCACAGGGACTCCCGCGGGAGTTTGCGGGGAAGCAGAGGCGCCGTGGTCTGAAGGAGGGACCCCTGAAGGGCTGCACCCCAACGGCACCACATCCTCCGATTCTGGATCCGAACCAGTCCGCACCGGAGCCGCCGGCAACGCCGCGGACGGCCCTGCATACTGCAAGGGATCCGCTGATGTCCCAGGAGGGGGAGGGAAAGGAGGAGGAGGAGAAGCCAGCGAGACCTGCAAAGCCGCCGCATATGTCTCCATCTGAGCTGTAGTCGCCCCCACACTGGGAAACGGCGGATAGGGGGACGACACACGAGGCCGCACCACCCGCGGAGAGCCTGTGCCCCCAACAGGCCAGGAACCACCCCTCGGGGACAAACTGCGACACTTACCGACAGGTGAGCGACGCTCTTGCGGCCTGGGAGAAGGACAATGTCGAAGATGGAGGCTGCGGTTCCAAAAACCCTCCGCAGGGTCCGGGCGTGGTGACGCCGCCAACCTGGACATGGGAGCTGGTAGAAGTTTCATCCGGTGCTCCCGCCAGGACTTCGGTTTCATATGCTGGCACGCCTCACAATCAGTGGAGTCGGCGTGTTACCTCAAACACCACATGCAGATGGGGTGAGGATCCGTCGCCGACATCTGGCGCGCACAAGACAAGCACGTCTTAAAGCCCGAAGGCATTCGCACAGTGTTCCCACACACAGGCAATAAGCGAAAGGGAAAGGCCTGAACAGGCCCAAGCATGATTCGCATCCGCGGTGCACGCGGAAAAGGAAAAAACTGACGCAGGCGCGCCGGGGTGGGACTTGTATGACCTTGCTGACGTCACGTACGCGGACAATGCTTGGGCGGAGTCGCGTGATGCCGTCCTCACGGCGCGCAGGGATGCTGTGGCAAAAAGTTTCCGGATCCAGTCTCACGCCTGGAGATAATTCTACGGTAAGGAATCTGCGGCTAGTAGTCTCTATCAGATAACCTACCATAGACCCAAATGTTGTGGCTAACTACTAACCAATCACAGTAGCCAATACCATAGTAGGATCATTGCAAAGTAAAAAAAATAAGAATATCAGCCTTTTGCAAAATTGTCACTCAGACACAAAGCAGCAAAGATAAATTACCCATCCAAGAAGACTACGCTGTTCAGTAGACTTGAGATCCACTGAACAAATACTCAAAAACAGACACACATCATCAGTGACCAACTCACTGTTCTCAGTAGAATAAAAAAGAAATCTTTTCTCCCCTGAAACAAACTTCAGTACAGCTGGAGAAATTCTGGTTGTGTCTCTACCCAACAGAGGCAACTCCCTACTCACTACATTATAGAATTACTTATGACCACCCATCATTCCAGCTGCTGTCCAAATGAATAAATGTGACAGGCTCTCACATACCATCAAAGAACCTAATGCTTCACTACATGTGGAGTTCAGCTCACCATTCTGTGACATCGCAGGCTAGTCTTTCCATCAATGTAAGGCAGGGGTACCATCCATTGGGCTTGGAACCACTGGTCTGAGGAGATCACTCTCAGAATAATACTAAAGCTAGCTTAGCTAATCAGCACCTAAATGGGTCCACAGAGCTACATGATTTAAGCAAGAAGGCTCCCCAATCAATGGCATTAGCATTTAGATCAATCTACTCAGTCAGTTCCCAGTCAAGGGAATGTGTATAGACTTAAGGGGATAAATAAAGTTACATTAAAAAAATTTATACTTTTAGAAACTTCTCACAAATATAAAGCTCAGAAAGTGTGCAAGCTTGTAAGGGTGCATTAAAATGATGCATAAAGATGATGCCCCCAGACTCATCTTAAAATATATTTTAACTCCTTTGAGAGGGTAAATACCACATTAAGTTGAATTCATGTGAGTTGGCTAACCCAGTCGAGGCATATAGGAACCTGTGCTCATTTTCTATGTGTACTTTTAATAAATGTGGTATTCCTCCCTCATACATACCATCAGGCCATACCTGTGTATGGCCAGACTCATGTTCGCCAATGAGACTGCAATGAACAAAGAAGAAGTCCACTACATCAATCCCCATGTCACAACCCGGACAGAAAAACAAGTCTTACACAACACATGTGGGTATCAAACTCAATGTTAGGGGAAAAAAATGTTTTATCTGGCGCCATCTGGACCCTTAGCAGTGTAATTTTCTTAAAATTAGCATTATGGGTAGTAATTATTTCACAGAATTGTACAGTTTTCAATTTATATGCATATCAAATTATTTACACTAGTGAAGTAGGAGACAGAAATTAAAAGACACTTACCTAGTTCTTTAAATCTGCTATTGGCCTCCAACAAGATGTTACGAATATTCTGAATAGCCCAGGCATACAGCTTCCCAAATGTCACTTCTAACAACATTCGATTAAATGGTGGAATTAAATCAACATCCTTCAAACAATCCGTAAGTGGTTCCCTAATATAATGATAAAGTATAAAACAAACCGCTTGCATATGAGTAGAATAGACAGGTTTTACGCAATTCTATAAACAATTTGAAATTAAATTACCCTAGATTGGCCCCTTCTGGGATAAGCCTCTGCCAGCCGCAGAACATTGCATATTGAACGGATGGAAGTAGGAAATTCTTGGTGGCCAGTTTCAAAATCGTGTCAATTCCTTCAAGTCGGACTTCTGCTCTTTCCAACTGCAGACAAAGTAATTTAAATACCATGAAACTGAACCAACTCTTCACATTAACCTATCATTTTTCTTCAATAATTGCGATTTTTCAGTTAAAACCCCAATGGCCAGCCATCAACTTACCTGTTTTAGTAAACATTTTCTCATCTTTTCTACATCTACTGGCTCTTCTTTCAGTGCAAATTCAACAATTGTGTTCAGCAGTGCAGATTGTGGATACAGGCCTTGCACATTTTGCTTTAACCACTTATATTTCTGAACCCCTGCAACAGTACTTAGAAGAGGCTGCCACTTGTCCTATAAAAGAAACCAACAACAATTTCAGTTCCCTTGTAATACTTCAATAATAGATAAATCATATGCATACTTCTACATGTACAAAGAGCAACCAAGCTTCCCTTTGGAAGCTGCATGAAGTGTTTTGTGAAACACAATCGTACAAGTTACTTTTCTTCGGTAATGATTTATTGGGTAGAGACGATTTTAGCCGCAGATTCCTTAAGGTAGAGTTTTCCCCAGGCGTGAGACTGGATCTGGAAAAGTTTGCCACAGCATCCCTGCGCACCGGGGGGAGGGCATCAAACGACTCCACCCAGGCGTTGTCCGCGTACGTGACGTCAGCGAGGTCACATAAGTCCCACCCCGGCGCGCCTACGTCTTTTTTCTTCAGAGAACTTTTCCGTGCCACAACACGGGACCATTAGACAAAACTGTGAGAGTATAGGAACAGTGTACGAAAAGAGCAGACATTAGGGAAAAAGGAATGGTGGCGAACAACACCATAAGGGACAGTGCCAGACACTGCAGTACCTAAAAGCAGAGAAAAAGAAGAAAAAAGAAAGAAAGAACAGAGCACCAACCCTGCCAGTACGGAAATAGCCCCCTTGGAGACAGAAGAACATACGAAAAAATGTCACAACAACATGTAGCAGGACTACAACCCCAAGCAATACCAATGAAGGGGAACAAGTCTGGGACAAACAAGTAACAACAATACTCCAAGACAGCCCCCTCAAAGAATGTGACATCCCCCATAAGGGACATAGGGCAGAGGCCCCGCTAAAGACACCAATCTAGAGGATAGCAGAGGGACCAGAACCCCTAGTACTGAAAGGGGAAGAAGAGGGTGGGGGTGGTGAAGGTAGGCCCCAATCCGGGGCAACCAGAGCATAAAGGCACATAAGTACGTATAAACCCATCCTGCAAAGGCCAAAATAAAAGGGAGGAACGGAACACAAACAGGAGGAAGTATCCTGCCATGAAAGAAAAGAAGAATGCACCCACAGAAATAAATATAAAATGTAAATGTACCGGTATTTATAGAGCGCCCAGCTACTTCCCTGAGGTAGTGTCCCGGCTCTGTCCGTATACCGCTTAGGAACCCTTACTGGTTTTCCCTGTGAGTGTCCACTCCTGTGCACCCCCCAGGGTGAAACCAGGCATACCAGCGCGTTTGAGGCCGTTGTGGAGATTAAGCAAGCTATTGCCCAAAGTCGCAGAGTGGGACCCATGATTAGAATAGGCACCGAGGCGAGAAATGTCAGGTCCGAGGAAATTGAGCCCAAGACCCGCCAAGGCGGGTATTGAACCCTGGTCCCGGGCCAGACCTCTGCATCAGGGTCTGCCGCTCTAACCATTTTGTTATTTGTTATTGCGGGTTTATATCGCGCCAAATCACCTACAGGTCTCAGGGCGCTTTTACCTCATGACATAATAACCAAAGTCCCGAGAGGGGTAGTGGAAGGAACAGGATTACACTAGGTTGTGTGCTGTTCTAAAAAGGTTAGTTTTCAGGAGCCACACTTCTCCACAGAAGACAGCCACCCACAGGGAGGCGAGTACAGGAGACCAAGCCGAAGGTCCTCGCAGAACGGGGAGGAAGGCAGGCCGTGAAGGAATCTGTGGCTAGAATCATCTCTACCAGATACATCATTACCGAAGGTAAGTAACTTGTACATCTGATAGAGACTACTAGCCGCAGATTCCTTAACGTAGAATAGATACCCTAGCCATACCCAAGGGGAAGGAGGGTTTGCGAGAGGACCCCACCAGCCTGGACATAATGAAGGGTCCCTCAGGGGACGAGTCTAACAGACAGGTAGAAGAGCCCTATCCCCCCAGTCAAGGGGAACCCCTGCATCTAGAAGACCACTGACCCCAGAGGAGAGACAGGAAGACCAGAAGAGAGGCAGCCCGCCGCAATCAGCAGGAGAAACTAGGGCAAGGCGAAAAGAGGTAAGAGCGCCCCACACCCATTCAAGGTATCAAGAGTCTCCACCAGAAGCCCCATGGCCCGAGCAATGCAGAGCAGCACTAAGGAAGAAGAGCAACCTAGAGACTCCAAGGAGAAGAGGTAGAGTGAAGGCAAGCTCCCTCCCCACCGGAAAACACCCAGTGAAGAGGGCCGCCAAGCCTATCACAGAACGACGCCTTTAGCAAGAAGGCAGGCAGAAGCAAAAGTGTAGCCCAAGGTCATCCAGGGAGATCCACCCAACACCCTGCAGGGAAAGACAGCGCTCGAAGAGGCGCAAGAAATGCAGGAAACACAAGAACCACCTCAACCCCTAGGGAGGAGAGGTAGAACGGAAGGCAGGACCCACTGGAAGAGGGTCGAACAAACCCAAGCCTCAAGCAGTGGACAAGGCAAGGACGACTGCCCCGCTAAGTGTCAAGAAGGCACCGCGATGCAAAAGAACAGCAGATCGGCACCGGTGGGCACAGTCAACTGCAGACAACACCCAGGACAAGCCAGACGAAGACAGAGGCCAGGAAGGCCAGGAAGGGCCCCGGACACACCCCAAGGGAGGAGTCCGCACACACGGCCCAAAAAGAAGTGAAACCAGGCAGAGCTAAGACGCAAGGCCACAGACAGCAGGCCTGACGAGGCTAGCAACGCAGCGACCCCAGAGAAGGACGTCCCGGGGCGCAAGTCAAGCCATTCCAAACCATAGCTAGAGGATCGCACCTGCAACATACCGTAACGCCATGGAGAGCAGAGGCCCGAAAGGCGACCACACCTCCCCAGCATATGACAGAGCAATATAATAGCTACCATTACCCCACATAGGGCATGTTACGTCCCAAGACATGGGAACCTTCTTAGGAAAAACATTCCGCAGCAGAGGACAACAGAAAAGACTTGCAGAGAACCCGCAGAAGGCTTGCCAGTCAGCCGAAAGGAACAACAAAAGGCCTAATCAGAGGGTCAACACGGCCTAGCAAAGGCCAAAAAACACAATTCAAAAGGGGGCCTGACCAGCAACCAACAGCACCACAGTCCCAATCAAAAGGACTCGAACGCACCTTTTTTTTTTTTTATAACACTTTATTGAGGCAGAAGGTGCAAACCACAGTAATAAAGAGAAACAAAGCCAGCTTACAGGGTCTGGACTTATGGCAGGCAAATAGCTCAATCAGCAGATTGATGAGTACAGCAAAATAAACATTCGGGTTACACCATGAAGCATGGAAGATGGTACAATTGGAAAGTTTTCTGATAAGGCAACTGAAGTACAAAATAAACATAATCATTCGTCCAATAAACAAAGAAGGGATAAAAAGAACAATAATAAGGAGAACCAGATTGCAAGCCCAGCACACTGGGTCGTACAGTATCATATCAGGCAGCAACATGACCAATAACCGCATCCCGGTTAAAGCATTCAAGGAACCTGTCCACCCAGGAATGAGTCGGACTAGCAGCAGGAGTGCGCACATTGCCAAATTGTCGTGAAGGGCTAATAGGCGGGCTGCGTGGGCGTGAAAAAAAACATTCTCCCTCGTCAAATTAAAGACCCCTGAATCGGGAACAGCATCGGGGCCCCCGCTTACCAGGCCCCGCATCCTCATCCAAGGACAGCGGCAAGCAACAGCAGATGCAGAGCCAAAGTGGGAGTGTGTAATGGGGGGCCCGGGGGACTAACCCACCCCGGTTGGTGTATTGGGATGCAGGGACTGAGAGGGTGCTTCCCGTGCCTTCCCTGAAATGTACTGGCGGTACGGACCCCAAATATCGGTAGGGCGGGAAGAGGCTGGGAGTTGATCAGAATATTCCACACTGTTTACATTGCAGTAAGCCACACTCCTTAGCCAAGCGGCAACAGAGGGAGCACGGTGCGAGCACCAGTGTAGCGCGACCTCTCTCTTGGCCAGAAGGAAGCAGACCGACGCCAACTTGCGAATCTTGCGGGGAAAATTGGACATATATCCCATCAGGGCAATCTCTGGTAGGACCGATAGTGATAAGCCCAATATCGCACCCAGTGTGTCGTGAATTTCAACCCAATAGGAGTGTAATTTCGGGCAGGTCCAGGAAAGATGGGCAAAATCGGCCTGAGGGGCATTGCATTTAGGACAAGTGTGAGGTCGGGTCGGGTCTATTCTGTGGGCCAACGCTGGGGTGTGGTACAGCCGTCGAAGGAATTTAAAGTGTATAAGTTTGTGCCTGCTATTCATTGAAACCTCCCTGGTCATGGCACAGCATGCTTCCCATTGCTCGTCAGAGATCTGGGCACCCAGATCCATTTCCCAGGCGGTGCGCACCGCCACGTCAGACGATGGGAGTGAGGACAGGCAGAGTTTGTAGAGTTTGGACACAACATGAGCCCCCGAGGAGTTCTGGATTATGGACGTGAGTGCCAGCATGCCCTCAGGTGGTAGTGGGAAGGTAGGAAATGTAGCTCGCATCAGTGCCCTAAGTCTTGCAAACACAAAAGTATCCATGAAAGTGCGCTCGGTGAAGCGGGGGTCTTCAGTGATAGAAAGAGCATGGCCATTTGGGAATAAGTCGCCCACCGTGGTCAGTTGATATTTAGAGAGTGTTTGACTAATCAATGTTTTGCCTGTTATGGGGAGCCAATGTGGATTGGGGAGCGGAAGGGCCGGAGAGTATAGAGAGTCTACGCGCAGTAGGCGTCTGAGTTTGTCCCAAGCCCAAGTCGTTGTGGTGAGAGGGAGTATGTCGTGTGGGTCGCGAGGGAGGCCTCTGGGAAGCACGGCATCTAGGGACACTGGGAGCGCGGCGTCTGCTTCGGGTTTTAAATGTTGGATCCTGGCGTCAGGATGGTACCAGGGGTGGGCATACGAGCATTGGGCCACCAGGTAGTAAAGGTGGAAGTCCGGGACCGCAAAACCACCCCTCTCGTAAGGCAGCGTCAGTGTGTTCCAGGCAAGGCGAGGGCGCTTCCCTCCCCAAACCAGTCTAAGCAGGGCAGTGCGCAGTTGGGTGAAAAAAACCTTTGTGAGAGGGATGGGAATGTTGTGGAAAAGATATAAAAAACGGGGCAGGACCACCATCTTCACGATAGCAATGCGCCCAGCCATCGATAAAGGGAGGCGGAGCCATCGATCCGTGTTGTCCTCCAAAAAGTCAAGGGCACGTCCATAGTTCAGGCGGACAATGGACACGGTATCCAAGTGGATATGTATCCCAAGATATTTAATGGAGTCTTCGCACCACTCCAACGGGAGGGAGCAAGGCCACTTCGCAGTGGCGAGGGTGAGAGGGAACAGTTGTGATTTATGCCAATTAACCTTAAGGCCGGAATATTCACCAAAGCGCGTAATTTCAGACAGTAGAGGCTGCAGGTTGGTCTCGGGGGTGCGGACGTACAGAACCATGTCGTCCGCATAGAGTGACATCAGAAGAGGCCCGGTGCGGAACTGGAGCCCCCTATGCAGATGCTTCTCTTGAAAATGTCGGACCAGAGAGTCCATAGCCAGAATGAAAAGTAAGGGGGATAGGGGGCACCCTTGTCGCGTACTTCTGGAGAGGGTAAACCTGTCTGTGATAGTGCCATTGAGGCGAATACGTGCCGTGGGAGCCGTGTACAGCAATGCAACAGTCGCCACAAACATAGCGGGCATGCCCATCCTACGCATCACATCAAAAAAAAAGGGCCACTCCAGAGTGTCAAAAGCCTTTTCGGTGTCCAAAAAGACCGCAGCAGCCGGTATGTCGGGGTCAATTCTGTGCAGGACCGAGAAGACAGTGCGAAGGTTCAGGGAAGTCGACCTCTGCGGGACGAAACCAGATTGTACTGGCGAAATAATAGAGTTCACAAGTAGCGCAAGCCGCATTGCAAGCACCTTAGCCAGGATTTTATAGTCCAGGTTCAGGAGTGACAGTGGGCGGTAAGAGCCGCAAACCGTTGGGTCGCGGCCTGGCTTGGGTAACAAGACTATAACCGCCTCGCGGAGCGTAGGAGGGAGAATACCGGACTCCAGGGCCTCGGCGTAGACCTCGACCAGAATGGGTATCAGTTCCTCCTTGTATGTTTGATAGAAATCGGCCGTGAAACCATCCAGGCCCGGAGCCGAAGACCCCTTCAGCGAGTCTATCGCTTCCGCGATCGACTCGGGCGTGATGGGATGCGCCAAGAAATCTTGCATATACTTCTCCAAAAAGACCATAGCTATCTCGTCAATGTAAGGGCCAGGGTCGCGGTGCTCGTCCATAAGGGCAGACTTGTAAAGGTGCTTATAGTAAGACAAGAATGTGTTTCAAATGGCGGGAGTGTCGAAGTGTGGCGTGCCGTCGGCAGCAACTATTTCCGTAATGTACGCAGCCTGCCTAGGTGGGCGCAGCAACTGGGCCAATAGTCTTCCCGGTCTATCTCCCTCGCCATATTGGCGCGCAGATTGGTACTTGCCCAGATACTTAAGCTCCCTGTCCGCCGCGTCCCTGAACTCCAAAAGGAGCTCAATACGCCGTGTTTCGTTAGCCGGGGAGGGGTTAGCTAGGATCTGGGAGTCAATAGCCAACAGGTCATTTTCTAGGCGGGACAGGGAAGCTCGAAGCTCGCGCAGCGCTCCGACATGTTTGGTAATGCATACCCCCCCTTATGGTTGCCTTGAACCCCTCCCACAGTGTAGCCCAGGCGGTCACCGAGCCAGTATTAAGGTCGAAATAGTCTTCGATCGCCGAACGGATCTCCTCAGTGAAAACAGGATCCGCGAGTGCGCGCCCGGGGAATCGCCATTGCCGCTCAAACCCATGTCATCAATGTTAGACTAGATGGGCCAGTCTGCAAACCTATCCGGGCCATAGAGTTAAATCAAGAAGTGTGGGCAAGAAGCGGTCATTGTACATACCAGTGCCATGTGTCATGCAATCAGATACCCAAAAAAAGAAAAAACATGGAAAATACAAACCCCCCCACCCCCACCCACCACCCAGCCTCCCAGAACCCCTTGAAAGGCAGAACCCCACTAGATGCAAATCAGCAATGCAAAACAACAAGTGCAACATAGGCAAAGCATATGAAAGACGCTGCATAATGCAATCCAGGAAACCCAAGGAAAGGGAACAGGACATATCGGCCCGCACCTGGGGGGGAAGCAACGCTAACCCCCGAGCGGGCAATCCAACGGAACGATGAGAATGTCATGAACAACAGGAATTAAAGGACTGTTAGTCATCCCCGCAAGGAGAAAAACGAACCAGAAGCAGAGCGTTATGTGCAATCAGCCTCTACCAGCGTCAGTAAATAAGTCAGCGCTGGCTTGCGTGTCCGGCAGCGGGGGAGAGGTGGGTCTGGAGCCAGAGGCCGATCCCGGACCTTTTTTGTATGAGTGGCAGAAGTCCTGGACCTCAGCTGGAGAGTCAAAGATGCGAAACCGACCATGAACGTCCACCTTCAGCCGGGCTGGGTAGAGCATGCTGTATTTGAGGCCCAGGTTTCGGAGTGCCGCCTTGACGCTGATGTACTTCCTCCGAGCCTCCTGCATCATAACAGTATAATCCGGAAAAAAGGACAACTTGCTCCCCTGCCATCTTACCTCACCCATCTCACGCGCCGCCCGGAGCGCGGCGTCACGGTCATGAAAGTTCATTATTCTGGCAATGATGGGTCGGGGCAGCTGACCAGAACGCGGCTTGGGTCCCAAGGACCTGTGTGCTCTTTCCACAACAAAACCAGCCGTAAAAGTGTCCTTTCCAAACAGTTCAATAAGGAGGTTCTCCACGAAGGTGTCGAATCGGCCAGTGGCTGTAGTCTCCGCCACGCCAAGGATCCTGATGTTATTCCTCCGGCTGTGCGCTTCCAAATCCTCGTTCTTAATGGCGACATCCTTAAGAATCTTTTCCACCCTCTCCAGGCGCTTTAGAGCTTTGGAGGACCCGTCCTCCAAGTCGGATATTCTAAACTCCGCCAGATCCAGGCGTCTATCATGGGCTTGCACCGTGGAGTTGATGGCAGACAGTTTCTGCTCCAGACTGTCGAACCTGGTGTCCAGTGCTTTGAAGCCTGCACGCATCTCCCCCATCATGGCAGCCATCATGGACGCTGCGTCACCATTATCCAGTGCCACTGGAGCTCCCGATGCAGCACCCTGAGGGGGGTCGGCAGCCGGGAGAGGAGGCTTGTCGAAATTAAGAGTTCTCTGAGCAGGATCCTTCTTCCCCATTGTGGATGACGCTTGGCGAGGTCGCAGTCGCTGCGACAAAGGCGGTGAGCAGGGATCAATTGTAAAGCAGGCCGAGCTATAGACCACCAAGGCCAGAGATCGTGGGCAGCACGACAGGCAAGTGTTCAGGCCGTAGCCAAAGTAGCAGAAGCAGGGGCGACCAGTCAGTGGCAGGCAGCGCAATATGGTGCTCCGGGTTGCAGGCGGGAGCCACCCCTATCGTAGTAGGTAGAGGCCTCGTGACTGCAAGGTAGGGTGGCACGCCTTCCAAACACTCGGCGGGGCTGCTGCGTGGTGCCAGGGAGTGCCCCCAAGCCGCCCAGCAGGCACGCGGATCGCCTCACCCCCGCCCCCCGCTCACGCTCGCAGCAAGTCCCCCAGATTCGCCAGAGTCCAAAATCCAGTCCCCGGCTCCCGAGCTCCAGCAGGCCCACGGACGCAGCCTCACCCAAGAGCCCGGAGAAACAGGGAAAAGACGGGATCGAGCGGCAGCGGCGAGCCAATGCACGAGGCCGCAAGGGGTAGGAGCAAAAGGAACGAAGCCGCGGTCGCGATCGGCCGAGCAGCACTTACCCGGTGCACCAGTGCTGCAGGGAAGATGGCGCCGAGGTCCGGAGGCCTCAGATCCCCTCCGCTGTGGTTGACGCGGCCAGCCGTCCCCGCGGCTCGGCCATCTCTCGCGGGCTGCCTCTGATCATCTGTAGGCCGGACACCGCCGTCGGTGGCAGCGGGGATGCGGGTTACATTCCTTTTCGTCCGTTTCGGGCGCCCGCCCGGAGGAGCCTCACAGCGGTGCGGCCATTACGGTTGCCGCCGTGGCCACGCCCCGACTCTAATGCACATTAATCCCACAGAACACACAACTGGGGCGACCCGCCCAAACGGAAGAATACTCCCCAAAAACCAGACCAACTCACAGGTCACTGAGGGGAGCAAGGAGGAGGAGGAGGAGGAGGAGGCCAAAGCCCCGCCAAGAACCTCTGAATGGCTGAGTCCGGAGGGGTGTGGAATAAAAGAGCGTTCGAACATTCTCCAGGAACACACTGTCCCGAAGCCAGGCATGTCGACGAAGCACGACCGAAGAAGCCATGGCACGAACAAGTGCCTCCGAGATCTCCAGAGCAGAGCAAAGAATAAACGCCGCCAGCTCCTGGCCATCCAACACATGGTGCCGCAGATCAACGCAGGCACCCTCCTAAGAAGCAGCTGACATAAGGGACTCCGCCGAGTCCCACAAGCAAGAAGTGGCCCTAGCCAAAACACACAGTGTTAAGGGCCCGCAGAGCAACGCTGGTAGAGGCGAACATATTGCGTTCCCAGGAGTCAAGCATGCGGGCCTCCCGTGACGGGGGAGACAAAAGCAGCGGCAGAGCGGGAAAGGCATTCTGCAAAAGAGGGCCCCTGGTAGAGGGGTGGAGGGAAAGACACACAGGATCATGTGGCGCCGGATGGTGGCGGTGCAGAAGGTGTTGGGGGACCAGGCCCCTGTGGCGCGGCGGCCCCTAGCCCCCAAAAGAGAAGAATGGAGCGAACCCTCGAAGGGAAGCAGGAGCTCCCTACCACCAGAGCCCTGATGGAGAAACTCCAAAAGGTGATCCGCTGGGAATAGGGGCAACGGATCACCCATCGCAAGATGCCCACAGCTGTGGAAACAGTGCAAGCAAAGGCAGCACCCGCCTCCGTAGGGTCCCGCGGAGGAGAAAGCAGCTCCTCAGTAGGCGACGGCTGCAAGGTAAGGCGGCCATCTCCCAAACCAACCGGAGAAAGAAAAGACCAGCTCCGGAAAGGAGAAAGAGAGACCGAGGAGTGGGGAACCTGCGGCGCCTCCGGTGAAGACCCTGGCCTCGGCAGGGAGCCGTCCTTGGACGATGTCGGGGAAAAAGACACGACGCGGCAGCTAGTCTCCGGCGAGGACGAAACCAGCAAGCGCCGAACCTCAGGAGAAGAGGAGGCGTCCGAAGACGAGTCAACGACCCGACATCGGCCTGGCGCTGTAGAGGCCGCAGCCTGAGGCAGGACTGCGTCGGCAGATGCCGGAGCAACCTCCGCCACAGCGCAGGAGACAGAGGCTGGGCCGGAGCCGGGGTAGCGGAGGGACGGCGCCAGAAAGGTGTCAACTCGACCTCCTTTTGAGGCAGCCGCCTGTGTGGAGGGACGAGAGGGACCCGGGGAGAGACGAGGGATCCCCAGCCAGCCTTGTCCCGTGACGCGACGAGTGGGGCCCTCAGTCAGCCCTGCGGCGCCGCTAGGGCCAGCAGCCGCCGGTGTCTAAGCGGCATCGCCACGGACAAGGCCGCCGCCTATCCAGAGGACTGAGGGGGACTCAGGGACACGTCCGGAGCCCCGGCGACCTCCCGCAACACCACAGGGACTCCAGCTGGAGTTTGCGGCGGGGCAGAGGCGCCATGGTCCGAAGGAGGGACCCCCGAAGGGCCGCACCCCAACAGCACCACATCCTCCGAACCTGGATCCGAACCAGTCGGCGGCGGAGCCACTGGCGATGCTGCAGAGGGCCCCGCACACGACAAGGGATCCGCAGACGTCCCAGGAGGGGAAGGAGGAGGAGGAGAAACCAACAGTGCCTGCAAAGCCGCCGCGTATGTCTCCATCTGGGATCTAGTCGCCCCCACCCTGGGAAACGTCGGATAGGGGTACAACACGCGGGGCCGCAACACCCGCGGAGAGCCCGCGCCCCCAACGGGCGAGGAACCAGCCCTCGGGGACAAACTGCGACACTTACTGACAGGTGAGCAACGCTCTTCCAACCTGGGAGAAGGCGACGATTCCTGAAACCCTCCGCAGTGGCCGGGCGCAATGATGACGCCGACCTGGACATGCGAACAGAAAGGAGTTTTATCCGGTGCTCACGCCGAAAGATCGAATTCAGCTGCTGACACGCCTCACAGTAAGTGCAATCGTGGGGTTCTCCCAAACACCGCATGCAGATGGGGTGAGGATCCGTCGTCGACATCTGGCGCGCACAAGACAAGCACGTCTTAAAGCCTGAAGGCATTCGCACACTGTTCCCACACACGCACAACAAGCAAAAGGCCTGAAAACAGGCCAGAAGCACGATCCGGATCCGCGTTGCACGTGGAAAAGGAAAAACCTGCCGTAGGTTCGCTGGGGTGGGACTAATGTGACCTCAATGACGTCACGTACGCGGACGTCAGCCGACATCTGGCACGCACAAGACTAGCACATCTTAAAGCCTGAAGGCATTCGCACACTGTTCCCACACACATGCAACAAGCGAAAGGAAAAGTACTGAAACAGGCCAGGAGCACGATCCGGATCCGCGTTGCACACGGAAAAAGAAAAAACTGCCGTAGGCGTGCCGGGGTGGGACTTATGTGACCTCGCTGACGTCACGTACGCGGATAACGTCAGGGCTGAGATGGGTGATGCCGTCCCCCTGGCGCGCAGGGATGCTGTGGCAAAGTTTTCCGGATCCAGTCTCACGTCTGGGGATAATTCTACATTAAGGAATCTGCGGCTAGTAGTCTCTATCAGATATTACTGTTTGGATAAGCTAATGTGAGAGAAACCGCTTATTTCAAAGAAAATACCGGCATACAAGACAGGAAAAGAAACACTCTATATGGTGCAAGGTAATTTTAAGCTCAAGATCGCAACAAGAGAACAAGGATAATTATTTCAAATGAACACAATTTTAGAATAGAAAATGTAATGTCAAGAGTCCTACTTATGAACAACTGAGTGAAATCCATATTGCGAAAAAGAAACCAAGAGGGTGTCTTTAGCACAGCCATCTACTGTGCAAAGAAATTACCTGTGGTAATGGGGGTTTTCTATCAATACCACCACTTATTAATGTGACATTCTTTGCAAGGGTTTAACCAGGTAAGCTGAAGAAGGTCTAACATTTGTTCACAAGTACCAAAGCCAGGTCATTTCTTTTAGGATAACCAGTGACTACGTAAATTACTCTAATATGGATTCAGTATGTGTAAAATTATTGCATGCAAATGCTGGCTTAAATCTGTGGCTTATGACTGGACGTCACTTAAGTGCCTGTGTTGTGAGTGCGATAACAAATGTTTAAGCAAAAATATGTTCTCAAAGAACAAATCAACACCAACACTTCTCTCACAAACTTGTGACAAATAATTGTTTGCATTGTAAGATGGTACATGCATTTTTAATTAACAAATTAGAGCAAAATTGGGAGGTATAAAAAATTACAAGAAGAGACATAATATGCTGGGACTCCCTGATGACAGTCTGCCCCAGTTCTTAATCACCAAAAGAAAAATGTTTCCTGTTGAGTAACGTTTGGCATGCATAGACCTGAGCGACTGCTGCCTACCACCTCCTCTTGGGCAAATGAAAAAGCAAAGAGGTCATCCCGGTTAGCTTTTGCAGCCTAGCCAGGTTTTTACCCAGAGAGGATGTGCAGCAATATGATTCTAGGAGTAGAACAGTCCTCACCAGGTAGAGGATTGCTGGGAGTTGTGTGGGAACACGATAAGGAAGGTAAACCCAGTTAAATGAAATCCAGTATTTTTAAAGCGCACAATTGCCCAAGGGTGTCAAGGCGCTTGGGGCCGTCGGGAAGATTAAGCGAGCTATTGCCCAGAGTCACATGGTGCTGGATTAACCTGCCGCCGGCGATCGAACTGTGAACCTGGGTAATTAGGTACTCTCCAATGCCAGGCTCAACTGCATTTGCACAGATTTTCTAGTGGATGCACATATTGCTTCACTACCTCCAAGCATACAATTTGCCTTGCAGCACTTTCTTTGATCTCTGTGACATAGGTGCAACCATATGAATGCACACATCATGAAAATTACCATCTCCCTGCATGAATACATCTTTATAAATGAGTTCTTCCAAGGGTCACCACAACAATTTTTCTTTGTAACATATTTTAACTGACGTCCTCAGTGTTTGAGCCCACTGGAGGAATTCCATGATTTTGACTGACATTCGACAGTCTGGTATGTCCAAATGGCAGTACTGTGAAAATACATTTTTATGTAATAGTACTCAAATAAGAACATGCCTTAATAGTTCCTACTCTCCTAGCTGAAACGACAGCAATAAGAAGAATTTGAGTTTGAGATTGCGTATTGATTTGAAGGCTATGAAATGACATAAGTGAGTACAAAATTGAGTGCAAACTTGGTATTTGTTTTCTGACAGGCGTAAACATACGTAGCCAAGCTTGGAGTAAGTTCTTGACAGTAGGTTACAAAAGCAACATGTGCACACTAGACCTCTTCCTGCATATCATGGTCAATTATACCCACATGGATGAGAGTTTAGAGCCCCATCTGGATAGCACAAATAGGTTTGACAACAGCTTATGTGCCTCAGGCAACACTGGTGACACAGCATTTTGCAAGCACCAAATAAAGAGCCTCTCTCACTTTTAGGCAGTGGTGCACTGGTAAATTCACCCAGAGAGTTGGTCAGGATCTCTGAGCATACCCAGAGACTCACATGTCTGAACTCTAGATTGTGAGAGGCATGTTCATGCATAGTATCTTGCTTGTGTTGCTACTCAACAGTTGCCTTGTCTCTGGCAATTGGAAGTGAAGGCATTCTGATTGCAATGCACCCTATTCTATTATGGTTGCTTTGATCAACCGAAAAAAGATTCTTATGAATGACTGAAGGCATTCTGACATGCAGAGCAGCATGGAAATCTAGGTCTAACATATGCAGTTTTGAACTGCCAAAATCCTACAGCAACTGCACAACTCGTGTCTTATCTGTGTAGATGTTGTAAAGCGCTCCGATACCCTCGGGTCTTGTCAGCGCTATATAAAACTCTCTAAATAAATACATTTAAAAAACAGGGATTTAGGGGGATGCTTAGAGAAACTCTTTCACAGCCCACAGAAACGCACCCTCCCACATCTGGTGATCCTGGTTACAGAAACAAAGTCAAAGAAGGAGCATTTGCATTTTTTTCTTTCTAAAAGACATCAATCCTCAAGATGCACCAGAGACATAAAATGCGGTCTAGAAATTCATGGCTCAGTTCCTATTCATGTAATTTAGGCACTGCTCTCATGAGGTCATTTTTCAGTCTCGCCTAGGCAGCACGCATGCGCTGCTCTAGGAGATGACCTTTAGAAATTGGTCAGCTCCTTTCCACACACTTGTGCATCCACCTTGCAGTAGCGAGCAGCAGCGCGTGCAGTGGCCATCAGTTTGTAATTAGGGGCATGCGGTGCTTGCTTACATTAGCCTGCTTGCGGTCTCCTTGCCGGCTTGACATCCTGGCACTTTCACTTTTGTTTGCGGACGTTTTTGACATGCAGCATGCCATGCTTGTACTTTAACAGTGGTGGCCATGGAACATTTCTTTTGTTGTGCGCGACTTGCCCATTTTTCCCCAGTGCTTCATTAGGCTTTGCCCAGGCAGTGTTTATTTGCAATGGCGGCCGCGCGTGATCTTTTCAAAAAGTGTGGCTCACCCGACTCGCACTTCTGCTGAAATTTGTTAATTTATAAAACTTTTTTTTGCCAGTGTGGCACGCTTTAACCACAGGAGCTGCATGATTTTCTACCGATTTCTGTCTTGCCCTTCTGCTGCCTCGCTACTCCTGAGTTCTCCTTAACCCTCAGTCTCCAGATCTCCTATCTCTTGATATCATCCTTCCCGTTTCCTGCCTGGGTTCTGATTTCCCGTGAACTCTTGATCATCCCCTGATTTTCTCTTCTCCCTGCCCTCACCGGAACCTTGGTTTCCTACTTTCTGACTCGGTTTTCTCGGTTTTCTGGTTGCGTCTCACCAACCCCCGGGCATCTCCTGGGCATTGCACCCTACGATTGTCTGAGCTTGAAAGTGAAACCACACAGACTCTTTCTCCCGACGCTGCTTTCAGGTCTGAACAAATGTGTGCACTTAGTACAAGACCGAGACATCTGTCCCCTAGCCCTAGATTGCTTTCCCATCATAGACCTGGTCTTGAAGGTTCAAATATTAATCCTGTTTGTGGTGCCTTCGTGTTTCTCCACTGGACTCTGAAAGTGGTACTGCTACTGAACATGTGAAAAATACACACAGCTACGGCTAGCTGTTATGGAAGAAAGCCAAAAGGGCACTTATGCAAGCCCCGGACTTGCACCACCGCATTTTCTATTCTGGGCTTTTAGTTTCCGTTTCAGCAACGGGCACAAGCTTCAAACTCAACAGCCGGACCTACAAAACGTGCCTATTTTGTGATGAAGTTTAACATTTTAAGGTGAGGTGAATTAAAAGCCTTCCCTTTGCAAATCCAGGCCCGTATCTGTAAACTGCTGTGGTAACACTCCTCAGCAGGAAATCTGTAAGGCTGATATATATTGGTACCGTTTGTTCCGTCATTTTTTCTGCCTGTCAGATGCATGGAATTATTGTCACCCGTCACTCAGCCGTTCCTGTTAAAGGTCCTAGCCACTTGATTCCCCCACGACTAGCGCAACCCCGGCCACCAACTACTACCTGCCCTCTACCACTTGTAGGAAAACCTCAAGGAGGTTGTACAGCAGGATCCGTGGAAATACCGAGGTGTGTCATGAGCGCCTGAGTGCAACCACCTTCCACTTCGCATTCTTCCCTGGCCGAGCGCTGCCAAACAGCTAACAGTGGCAAGATGCATTTTACAAAACGAGAAATAGATGAAAACAGACTTTTTAGTTTGGCAGATTTCCCAAAAGTTTAAATGGACAATGCATTGCAACTGTGTACCATTCAGTAAAAAAGAAACTACACGCCGCACACATGTTGAGGAAAATCTGCTCTGCATTAGTTTACTTCTTAATTAAAATAAGCCTATCATTTACGTTAAACGATACTTCATAAGGGAATCAGTCTGCATACTTAAATAATGCATTTACCTTGTTTTGAGTCAGTTATATTGTGTCTCAGAAGTTGCTGGTCATGGTTAAAGGAACTTCAGTTCAGTAATTTCATTTCCTCCGTTTGCAACTCTACTCATGATTTGTACTCTTACTCTCCTCAGCTTCACCAGGAACTTTAGCATTTTTCTGTATCACAAATTCGTATTTCCTTTAATTGGCCGCGGTCTGGTTTACATTATGTCCTTCCAGTATCCTGAGGCCTGTTAGCCATGATTTAATTGATAGCAAATATTGGTGTGTATGCACAACAACTTGTGACCCTTTTTATTACATGGAGGTATGCTCACGTCATTGTGGCCTGTTAACTAACAAAGGTGCAGCTTGTGTATTGCTTTTTAGAGATTCGCAAACAGTTATTGGCCCCTAAATCTGTGAGAATGATAGATTTTTGGGTGTATGCCCACCCTTAAAATGACAGATGTTCACACCAGCAGGCATTTACCAATTTACAATTAGGGTGAAAGTGCAAATGCGCCTTTTTAAAAAAAAAAAAAACATCTCAATCTGAAATATTGTTTTTCATGTAGAAAAATAGCTAAATAGCTTCTCGTTCATCCCCATACAATGCCAAAATGTAGGGGTGTATGGTGTTTTTACATTCAATATCTTTACTTTTGAAGCAATCATGGCAACCGTGATTTAGCTTAAGATGTTTCCAGCTGAAGCGTGGACGGGGAAATTGTAAACAAAGTAAATAAAGAGACAAAGGCTTGTGGCCGCTTTGGCAATCAAATCATTTGCAATACAATAGCAGTTGCATTACTGAAGGTTTGAGCTGTTGGGGTTGCATTAATGTATAAGTTACTTACCTTCGGTAACAATGTATCTGGTAGTGACATTGTCTAGCCGCAGATTCCAGAACTTTGAATATCCCCAGGCATTAGACGAGATCCGACCAGACGTCGTGACGCACGTGATGTCAGCGAGGTCAGATAAGTCCCTCCCGGTGCGCTGACTTCAGTCTTCTTCGGAGAAACTTTTCTGCGGCACCACGCGGAGCCACCAACAAAAACTGTGAAAGTATGGCAACAGTGTTCGAAGGATGACAAATCCGTGAAATAAAGAAGAAGTGTGGTGCAAGACATCATCGTAAAAGACAGAATCAGACACTGTCTACATAAAAGTGAAAAAGCTGTGAGAAAGAAGCCCGCAAGCGAAGCGAAGACTCTTCCTTAAATGCAATGAGGGAAGAGTATCTTCAACAGACAGAAATAGACTGTTATTACCATGTAGAACTGCGACGTCCAGCAAGAACGGAGCATAGGAATAACAGTCCACTGCAGGAAGGTATGAAAAGACTGGCACTTCCCTTATAGTAGTGGCGGTCTGAAACAGAGCTCAACAGATCCCAAAAGAAGACTACTATAGAGGAGACAAGGGCCCGAGTCAAAAGAGAAGGCGGGAGGGAGGGAAGGCAGCAGGAGAAGAAAAGAAGAAAGAGATGAATCTCCTGATGAAGGTGAATCAAAAGGCACCATTTTACAGGAAAGAAGCCCCTTGGAGGGAGCTACCCGCATATGGCAATTCTCAAAGGGGAGCAACAATGTGAGCACCAGTGAGAGAAAAACCAATTGAACTGAAAGAGGCAAGTGGAGAAACCCACTTGACAAGGTCCTTGCAGAACGGGGAGGATGGGTGGGCGTTAAGAATCTGCGGCTAGACAACGTCTCTACCAGATACATTGTTACCGGAGTTAAGTAACTCGTACATCTGATACAGACAGCTAGACACAGATTCTTTAACTTAGAATAGGTGCCACAGCCATACCCCAAGGGGGAGGTGGGTCTGCGAAAGAACAACAGAAAGTGCCAAAGCACGGAGCCGGCAACAGAGTGACGGACAATGGGGAAGGCTGTGGCGGAACAGCCAGAGAGCAAGCCAATTAGTTCAGACAGCAAAAGAAAACGGGAGGCAAGGCGTCCCAAAAAATGCCAGAATGGTGCTACACCATAGCCGTATAAGCATGAGATGTAGAAACGGCACCATCTATATACCATAACAAAAGAGAGAGTCCTGAACGAGGGAGGAAACATGACCACTCTCAGCTTAATGGCACACTATGTGGACACCAACCAAAGGTTGAGGAAACATGAAGAGATGCAACCAGAGCCTACCAGGCTAGCCCACGGAAGGAAGGCCGGAAAGGAGACCGCCAGGAACCAAGGGGCAAGAGGTAGAAACTGAGCAATGTCTCAGAAGCACTGACGGTAACAAGAAACACGCCAGGTGAACACCCAGTCACCAAGGGGGGACAGGGGCGAACAGTAACAATCTGAGGCACGCTGATGCGGCCACCATTGAAACATGCACCGAGCAGACAGCCACAGAGTCAACCAGTGGTGAGGCTAAAATAAGCATAGGACTGCCCAACCAGGCATCTTGAAGACTAAGGTGAGAACTAACTCACAAAATGCAGATATGCAGGGTGCAGACCCTAGAACAACTGACATAAGAAAAGCTGACCCGCAGGCACAGCAGATATAGTATAGGGTGATACCTAATGAAAGGGGCACATCCGAAGGAGGTGGCAGCAGGGGCACAAAGTACCAACAGGCGTATAAATGTAGGAAAGAATCTCAGAGTTCTAGACCACATCCTCCGACTGGGAGTAAAAAATTAACCCTTGTCCAGAAAGAGAGATATCGTCCAGAATCTGGACACCAAGAAGGGAGCCGTGTGAAGCTGGGGAACCACCCCCGGGAGTGGGACGCAAAAGGGACCCCATTGCTGAAGATGCAGGAAAAGCAACAACATAAACCTAAGTGTACTGAAAGACAGCCTGCCGCGTGCTTAGACCAAAGGCAATCCCGAGTGCAGCACTGAAAAGCTTCCTGACACATGGGGACATAGGACCGGACCTCGTAGCAGCGAAGAGAGTACCCATAGCAACCTGTATATCTCTATATCTCTATACCTATATATCTCTATACATATATATATATATATATATATATATATATATATATATATATACTCACATATAAGCATACATAGCAAAGAAATGTAAATGAGCCCCGACCATGCAACATTAGTGTTATAGGAGCACACTAGTACATCAATGGCAGGTGGTAGACGCAATGGAAGCGTGAAAAAACAGCATGAAAACCTCCCAAGGAGGAGAATAAGGCATATAAGCAAGAAGACCCATGACGTATAGAAGATAGCGCCAAGTCACAACATTGAACACCGTACAACGGCAAGATAAGAGGAAGAGGGGACACATAGAGCCCAAAGGGATCTCTAGACCCACTTGATATAAAGCAGAGCTATATGATAGCATACAATCAATCAGTCAATCAATCAAGACATTTATAGAGCGCACTACTCACCCGTGATGGTCTCAAGGCGCTGAGTGTGGGGGGGGGGATGGGTGGTGCTGCTACTGCTTGAAGAGCCAGGTCTTGAGGTGTCTGGAGTATGGCACACCCCAAACAACGGGGAACACCTCTTAGAGCAAACCACAGTCAGAGGACCAGACAACAATGTGTGGAACACTGCCACAGTAGGCTTACTGCCAGCTGAAAATGCATAATGCATCAAAAAGATGCTAAATGAAAGGGTAACCACCCCAGAACATGCAAAAAGAAGACCTGAGGCGTACTGCCAGTTCAAAACGCATAATGCATCTAAAGGATGCTAAATGAAAGGGAGAAATACAGGGGGAGGGCGAAAGCCCACAAGGAGGCGCTGAACAGCCGATTCGGCATGGGCATCAAACAATAGTATCCCATCAAAGAGTAGATCAACAAGTCGCTCCCGAATATTCTCCGGGAAGACGCTATCCCGCAACCAGGCAAGGTGCCGCAAGGCAACTGAACCAGCCATAGTTCGGCCTAAGGAATCAGCATTATCCAAGGCCGAGTGGATCGTAAATTCAGCAAGGTCACGGCCATCCCAGAGAAGATGAAGGAGGTCAACACGAGTGCCTTCAGAGGTGGTCGAAAGAAGAGACTCTGCAGAGTCCCACAGGGCAGAGGCAGCCTGAGGCAAGACACACACTGTATTCAGTGAACGAAGGGCAGCGCTAGATGAGGCGAAGATATTACAACCCTATGACTCTAGCCATCTGGACTCCCTGGAGGGAGGAAGCATTAGCTGAGGCAAAAAATGGAAGACAGTTTGCAGAACAAACCCCTGCATACCTGGGAGAACACATAAGCAAACTGGGTCAAGTGGAGCAGGACGGTGGCGGTGCAAGACAGAACGAGCTGGCCGAACCCAGGTGCCCAAAAGGGCGTCATAAAGAGAAGCTTCAAAGAGCAGAAGCTGCTCCACATTACCCGCCCCGTGGTGGAGGACATCTAGCAGATGGTCCACAGGCAGGGGGACCGAAGGGGGCTGCATGTTCAGAACACGAGTAGCCAAGGAGACTACTCTGAGAAATTCCGCACCGGCCTCGGTAGCCCTCCGAGGAGGGGACAGCCACTCTTCTGTAGGTGAGGGCTGTAAACTAAATCGTCCAAGACACTGAGGGTGCGACCAATGCCCAAAGGAAGGAAGCCATATTGACGAACGGGAGTCCTGATGGGCTCCTGAGGAGGAGGGGAGCCTGCTGGATCCAGGGGCTCCTGAGGAGGCAGGTATCCTGCCGGGTCCAAAAATCCTAAGGGGGGGAACAGGCAAGGATATTTCCGTTGTCGCCGGACGTGAAGGCGATGCCAAACTCTCCAGACGCTTCCGGAAAAGAGTCAAGCACCCAGCATCGATGCGGTGCCAAAACGACTTCGGTCAGCGCCGATCGTACCTCGTCCGGCACCAACTCGGCTCCGAGTCGCCCCGTCCGGTGCGGATTCCACGTCCACCACGACAAGCTCCACTTCCGAAGGAGGGGATGGCACCGGAGCCGGGGAAGCAAGCCTCCGGCACCGCACCAGCGCCTACTCAGCCCTAAATACAACAGGCTCCAAATTCGAAGTAAGAAGCGGAGTCGGTACCGGGGAGGCGAGTTTACGGCACCGTAACGGCATCAACACCAGTTCCGGACAGGCGGCCGTCTGTCCGGAAGGCCGAGGTGTGCTCGAAGCAACGCTTTGAGCACCAGCAACCACATGCGACGCCACAGGGAGCCCCACGGGACTATGCAGAGCGGCTGGGGTGCTAAGGGTCGTAGAGGGGGACCCAGCAGGGCCGCACCCTAACAACACCATATCTATCTCCTTCGTCCCTGGAGGGCAAGGGCCTATTTGGTGCCGGGGGCAAACCCACCGGCGAGTCAGTCGGGGCCCCGTAAGTAGCGGAGGACCAGAGGACGCCCCAGGGACAGGTGAGTACCCAAGAGAGGCCTGCAGAGCTGCGGCATAGGCCTCCATTTAGGTTTGAGTCCATAAGGGGCGAACGACGTCTCCGGGCCCCCGAGGGCGACCAACGCCGCAACTGGAAACCAGAGGGGCCTGCCGGCGAAGAAGAGGCCGGAGGACGAGACGACTCCGACCGGGACAGGCGAGCCGAAAGGAGCTTCATCCGGCGCTCCGGCCAGGACTTCGGCTTGAGGCGTTGACAGGCTTCGCAATCCGTCGAGTCGTGGTGTTCGCCCAAGCACCACATACAGATAAGATGTGGGTCCGTCGCGGACATTCGGCACGAACAGGAGGTACACGTTTTAAGGCCCGAAGGCACCGCACACTCTTCCAGACGTGAAGCGTCAAAAGGCGCCTGAAAACAGGCCAGAGTATCCGCTTACTCGGATCTGCGCTGCATACAGAAATGAAGGAAACTGACGTCATTGCGCCGGGAGGGACTTGGATGAGCTCGCTGACGGCACGTGCGTGGACGACGTTAGGGCGGGGTTGTGTGGCGCCATCCCTCGGCGAGCAGAGGTGCTGCTGCAGAAAATTTTCAGGATCCAGTCTGACGCCTGGGGATATTCCAAGTTAAGGAATCTGCGGCTAGATGTCTCTATCGGATATTGCTCAAACTTTCAGTAATGCGAGACCTATTGCATTGCAAATGCTTGTTTTAGGAAGTAGTCGGTGGCAGTGTCCTCAGAGGAAGTAAAAAAATCAATTGCACTTTAGGTTTGCCTTTTGTAAGCCTTTTTTGCTGGTTTCATAGTGTGATACTAGCAATGAAAGTGCAAAATGTGTCTGGTGTGTCTAGGCACCATGATTGGTTTAATGTTAATTACTACTTCATACAGCACAGCATTCTTTCCAGTCTGCCAATTATGCTGCCATGTATTCATTTGATAATGGCGTGGAGTTCCCAGGCGGTTTTCAAGTGTGTACATATTGTTTCACTAAATGTGAGAGACCTTGGTAAGTGCTTATTCTTCTCCTGGTACTTCTCCAGTGCATGGAGATGGTGCCACTTTACTCCAATCACAGCACCATCTGCCCTAGATGTGATGGCATCCGGCTGTATATAGGGCTCTGACTGGTGTCAGTTATTTGTTTTTATGCCTTATCACTAGTTTGAAGCTGTTCTTTGATGCTTACTGACCAAATTCCTCTGCATAAATGAGAGCAAAGAGGTCATATGTCACATTCTAAGGTCTCTAGTTTAAACCCTGCCATTGATGTCACAAGGTCTACACATCTGTAAGTGGTGTCTTGGTTCCGAATACGATCTTTCAGTTATGTGCCCTAGGTGTGGCAAGACTCACACCTGCTCAGTGCCAGGATACCATTCCGGGTGACAGTCTGTGCGCTCTACATATCTACATAACCTCAACTGAGGTGCTGTACAACATGGTTACAAACATTGGCAAAGCCAGTGCCTTCTAATAATCGTGCCTGGCACTCGGTTCTGTGCACAGACAGTCATAAAGTGCTCTGCATGTTGGCAATATACCAAAGTGCTTGCAAAAGAGCATTCATTTTGCTGCAGTTTGTTGCCTCTTTTCCAGTGGCAGTCTGTTGCCCAGCAGGCATGTTTATGCTCATCATTCTAAGTGGAGTAGTGTGGCTCACTGGTTAGAGGCGGCAGGTCTGAGAGCAGAAGTCAGCCTGGGACCAGGGTTCAATTCCCGACGCGGCAGGGTCGTGGACCTTAGTCAGCGGACTCGATAATTCTCGCTTCGGTGCTTACTCTAATCAGGGGTTCCACTCGGCAACTCTGGGCATTAGCTTGCCTAATCTCCACAACGGCCCCACCAATTCCGGGGATGCCTGGCTCCACCTTGGGGACTCCCAGCACGGACCATCCCACAGGGAAAGCCAGGACGGGTTCCCCAGAGTTATACAGCGCCGGGACGCCCCGTTGCTGGGGCAGCTGTGCGCTTTACAAGTATACTACATTTATCTATGTGATTTGCTGGTCCCTTCAGCACGCTTGTGAGCTTAATGGATTGTTGAAGCATCTGCCCTACATCTTTTTTTCTGGGCAAACTGGTGTTGTGGACTTGGTTGGCATTCTTGCATAAAGTTGTGACTACTTTCCCATGTAGGGCAGTCCATTATTCTTCCAGTGATCTCTGCTCCTCCTCCACTTTCCAAGCTGGAGAGGCTCCATTTATTAGACACAAAAGAGGAAACCAGGTCAAATAGTGGTGTGCTGTCTTGAATGGAGGGAAGGATTCACAAGAAACCCCGTGTCGGTAACTTTGTTGGGTCACTCTTAGCAGAAAAAGTCCCATCAGACCACCCATTAGGCGGCATATCATCATTTGGGGATGGGCAGTTTTTCAATTTACCGCCCAATGTAATGATGCGGAAAGGGAGTGCCCAAAATGAAATAAAGTGCAGTGCTATGAATAAAGTGATGGTTGTTTAAAAATGACTACCTAGAGTAAGGCATTGGCTTATCGGTACTGAACGATCCCCTTTTTTTAAAAATAGGAAGTATTACTGCTCCTGCCTAAGAACTGGGCATCGCTGCTCCCTTAGCGATTGCGTTCACTAGGAGCTGAATATACAATGCCCAGATATCAGGATGCTGAAGGAACAGATCTGCGGGGATACAGTCTAGCCCGGGAGCCCGGCCTTTAGGGGCCAGGAGAAGGGCATTTTCCACTTCTTTCTTGGTTACGCATAGGGCTGGGATAGAGGATGGCATTACAAAAATATCTTGGACATCTGAATCACATGAAAACTGGCCTTTATAATGTCGGACCCACTGGTCTGGCTCCACATGGTTCACAGGAGCTTTCCTTGGGTCCGCTCCCCCACTTCACCAGATGCCAAAAAGCCGTCATATCTCTCCCAGAGTATGCATTCAGTAGATCAGCCCAGTGGTCTTCATCCCAGTCCCATTTGGCCTGGGTTTGGACTGCCTTGTATGCAGACCTTTTTCTCTAATACGGTCCCGGTCCTTAGTCCTGATTGCTACCGCTAGGGTTCTATAGGGAGTACGACAGGAAGAATTGTACCAGAATGCAGCCTTATGACATGGGGGTTTAGACACATTTATTGTTAGTAATAAAAAAGCTTTTTAGTTCATTAAAAAGGTGCTCATGTACCTGACCTACTCTGTTAATATAATCTTCGTGCACAGCGTCGGCCTGGAGAATAACTAAGGCATTATCTACCAGTGTACTGATTTGGTTCACGTGCTCTACATTTCTAACCACGTTAGCCCATTTGAGGCGTCGTGTGTGGTTTGTCAAGTGACATTCTACAAAGTCTACACGTGATATCGACCCTTATGCATGGTTTAAATTCAGATACTGCAGAGAGAGTAACAAAGGGATGTGGTCGCTTTCTGGTCGATCAAAGACCAACATATCTAGCAGATTGGGCCAAAACTCCTTGTTAATAATAAAATAGTCAATATGACTGGTGCGTTGCCCACTGATATATGTCGGCATCCCATTTTTATCAGATCTCGTTCACCCATTGGCTGCTCTCAACCCATGTTACAGGCAGAACACTTTTAGTTGAAGTACTGCGCTGGACCACCTTTTTATTGGGGGAAGATCCAAAGGAGGGATCAACCACTGTTCGTCTTCCTCTACACTAAAATTCATATCCTGGAAATCCAGGGGTTCGTAAGTACAGTTAAAATCTCTAGCTATTAGCGTATTTGTGAGACAGTGGCTCTATATATACTGGACAATAAGGCAATACAGTGTGTCCACAAACCCCAAATGTATAACAGAGGTTAAAGTCAGAACTGACCTTACTCTCCAAAGTGGTAGCTTGGTCGAACAGTAAGGCAGTACCAGAGAACAGAGTGAAGCATTTGTTGTCCACACCTAGTCAGCAAAAGGTTTCACACACTCAAGAACTGAGCTCCAGGTCAATGGTTGTTATATCCTCAGATATAGTTGTTTTATTTTTAGATCCAACAGTTATAAATATATACTTTTCAAGTTACGAGTACTCTCATGTAAATACTTTGCAGAGGAGTAATACGTTTGTACACACAATAATTACAGGATAGCTAATAAGCAATACAGTTCTGAAACACATTCTAGCATTGAGCTCAATGGGTTTTCATAGGAAAGTACAGTTGATTACTGTATGGATTACTTTGGTAGTTCCAGGACTAGATCTTGGATTCAGTCCTAGGGTCTAAGCTGAAACCAGATTAGCAAAATCGTTTTAGTTATAGTGATGATTTTTCCTGAATAGAAAGCGGTTTTAAAAGTTCACACTTTGAAACTTTGAGGTGATTCTCACAATGTTATTCAATGTGAGGAAATTCAGGTTACAGGTAAAGTACGATTGCGTTACTTTTGTAACCCAGCACTAGTCTCCTAGGGCCAGCACTGGGGGCTGAACTCAAAACAGGTAGGTAATTGCGTTTCAGTATTTCGTACGTTTTTTTAAAGAATATTTGCAGTTTTCAAAAGTAGACAGAAGAAATTTCATAGAAAAGCAGACAATGGGTTCCTATGGAGAAAATACAGGTTACTAGTAAACCCGCTAGGGATTACTTTTGCGGTTCAGTACTGGGCTGAATGGTACAGTACTGGCTTCTCTCCTGATCACAGGTGAGTATTTTCGAATTCGGACTTTGGCTGATTTTATAGGAATATTTTCAGTTTTCAAAACTTCAAAATGGGTCAATATTATCCAATGGCAGGTAAGTGAATTACCGGTTTCCAGGCGAGTACTTGGTTGTTGAAGTTAGGGTTCTGGGCATAGACTCAGGGGTCCCCCAGGGTCAGGTGAGTACAGTTAGTTCAGTCCCAGCGGAGCTGGAGCGGCCGGGTGCAGAGGTAGGTAGGCCCAATGTTATCCAATGAGGGAAAGGGGGCCTTCGGTTGGTGGCTGCTGGCGAGCAGGCCACGCAACTCTGGGACCTGGGCTGCTGGTCACTTGCTCAGGGCAAGAGGGGAAGTAGGATAGGGCAAAGAGGTCACAGCCAGCGGCACTCGGGCGGCTGGGTGCAGGGTGCTTTTGAGCCGTCGGGCGCTCAATGTATCCAATGAGGATCTTGAAAAAGGAACAAAGGCAGCAGGCTCGGGGACGGTGACTCTCCAGCGGCGACCAGCACTTCGAGAGGTAAGTTGGGATGTTGGAGCACAGGTAGGTATCCCAAAGGGTGGCACAGGGGGCCGCGGGGCGCCGGGTGCAGAGGTGTCTTTGGGGGGCGGGAAAAGCTTACCCTCGGCTGGTCGCGGTTGGGGTGGCCTTTGGTTCCGAGTCTGCAGGCGTCGGCTGGTTCGTCGAGGACGGTCTTTGGGCACTGGACTTCGGGTCCCTGTCGCCGGGGGGAACGTCCTCGTGGTCTGGGTTTGGGTTGGCCCGGCCCGGGCTCGGCTGGTGCAGAGTGGGCTGGTCCGGAGCTTCCTGGTGGGCACCAGGTGGGTTGTTGCAGCAGAGCCTCTGCTGATGGGAGTCCCAATCGTCGAGAGGGTCAAGGCAGGCAGGTCCTCTGGGTGTCCCAAGGTTGCTGTCCGCGGCAGTCGCCGGGCTTAGGCAGGAGCAGGTTCCAGGATCAACAGGCCGGTAGGGCTGGGGCCAAGTCAGTTGTTGTTATCCTGTTAGTAGCTGTACGCCGGGTCTTCTTCCTCTTGATCTTTCTTCTTTTTGATATCGGGATCCCCTGGAAGGAAGGTTCAGGGAGACCCTAAATACTAAATTTAGGGGTGTTACAGGTAGGGCCAGGGCAGGGACCAATGGGTCCCTGTCCTGGGGTGAGTACACCCTTTAGCCTGCTCCCTTCCTGTGGGAGGGGGGCAGGGGCCTAGCTGGGATTGGGCAGGACTCCTCATCTACAAGATGGCCGGGGCCCGGGGTCGTGCTTCACTTCGCCTCCTCCACCTGAGGGGTGGAGTTGCCATAGGTTGGCACACCCCCCTTCCTGACGTAGTTTTTCCCGGCAGTCTTCCCGCCAAAGTGGGGGGTAGGACTGGTGGGGGGCTGGTTGCTGGGTACAGCAAATGGTCTGGAGAAGCTCTCAGAGGCATGCCTTTGAAGCTTCCCCCTGTCCATCCTGGGGGAGGAGACATAGTACCTCGCCCAGGATGTGCTTTGTTGCAGACCCAGGAGAGCGGGGGGCTCTCCACCCAGGGGTCCAACAACATGTCTGCTGTGTGGCAGCCTCTGCAGCCACTCAGCCAGACGTGGATTGTAGGTTAGGTTTTCAGTGGGGCATCTCTAATATGCCCTCTGGTGCATTTTACATTAAATCTCACACTGGCATCAGTGTGGGTTTAATGTGCTGAGAAGTTTGGTACCAAACTTGTCAGTCTTCAGTGTAGCCATTATGGTGCTGTGGAGTTCGTAATGACAACCTCCCAGCACCATATACTCTTAATGGCATCACTGCACTTACAGTGTCCAGGAATGGCCCTGGGTACTGTAGGGGCACAGGGCTCATGCCCCTGTGCCCACACCACTGGCATAGGGCACCCAGCTAGGCACCCAGCTAGAGGGGGGACTGATGTATGCCAGGGCAGTGGGTTTGCGGGCCTGGCACACAGGGATGTGTGCCATGTCGACTCTTTGTTTAGTTCTGTACCTATGCACTCATCCTGCAAAGGCAGTGTGTGGGTACCAAGGTACAGGGCCCCTAAGGGTGGCACAATAAGTGCTGCAGCCCGTAGGGGTTTTCTCTGGTCACCATGCCCTGGGTACCTAGGGTACCATTTACTAGGGGCTGATAGGTGGCTAGAGATGGCAATTGGGTTTTGTTTCAACACAGTTTTTAGGGAAGGAACACAGACCCTGGGTAGCTGATTGGCAGGGACCCAGGGCACACTCAGTCAAGCACATCAGCAGTTCAGAAAAAAGTGGGGGCATACCAAGGCAAGAAAGATGGCACTTTCTCACAGTATTGTTCTGGCCTAAACAAATTGTTAAAAAAGCATCAAGAAGGGCTACAGTATTTGAGGCGTTCCCACCTTGCATGCCCCTTGAGTAGACATTAATGAGTAGGAGATCTGGGGAATTTCCCAGGTGTAACCTCACGATAAGGATATCCCTAGAGTCAATGTGAATCTCCTCTAACTTATATTGATGTTGCTGCCTGACCCAAATAGTCAGTCCCCCTTTAGGTCTACCCGGCAGTTTTAGAAAAATTAATGTAGCTTGGGGGAAATACCTGACCTACAGCCCATGTCTCTTGGAAAAATAAAATGTCTTGCTCCTCAATAAATGAGGACCATTCAACAAAGGCTGTTTTGCTTACAAGCCCCGCAATGTTCCAGGAAGCTAATTTTGGGCCAACCCAGTCTTCATTGAGAACTCTATTACTTGGATGAGGGCATGGGCCAGACCTTATCACGTGGGAATCAACAACAGTTGTGATAAGATTATCTGTGGGTACTGTGCCATATTAGAGTTCCCTACTGCATCCAGACAAGCCTGAGTTAGTACTCTGTATTAACGCATAAGTTGCGTGGGAGGGTAGAACATAGCTTAAGGTGCTGCCAAGTGCTAGATCGCCCTCATCTAGGTTTGCCACTGGAGGTGGTCTTTTCGAGCAAAGGATAAACAGCTCAGTCAGTCAATATCCTCCAAATTTGAAAAGGACTCAAATCTGTTTTAAATCGGTACATTGTACTCATATGTTCCCTGGGGGGAGGGGGGGGGGTATTTTAACCCTATGATCACCCTTTTCTGTTAATGGTTTGGGGACATTTCGTTAGAAATACCCCAATGGTAGGATATTGATACCGTCCCCACTCAGATGCCTTCACCCTGCCCTATCTAAAATCACCTTTACTGGTTTTCGGTGTTTTCCCTATCCATGGAATTCTATGAATCATTTTAAATTCCTGGAATAGATGACTACCCAACCCTGTTATAATATTTAAAAGATGAAGGGCCTTGTTCCTGAGTGACGCCCAATGTTCCCCTGTGGCCGATTGTAAGGGAGGTACATTGGAGAGTATAATGGTGTAGGGCGTAGCTTCAGGAGGTAGGTTAAGGTAATCATTATGATTGTCCAAGCCACCCTGAAATGTCCCGTTGTTTTTGCGCCCAGATAATTCCCTCATAGGGCTGGCCTTAGATTGTGTGTCTAGCATACTACCCGTATTTTCATGGGGAGCTTGCACAACTGCATTGATGCCAGCACCAGCAACAGTGGAAGGCAAGTTTATTGCAGAGACTGATGCTAAGCTGGAATCAATAGAACCACTAGGCATTACATTCGATGAGGTATGTTTAGGGGAGGAAAGCTGATGCTCAATTTTACTCAATCTAGAGTCAATATCTGACAGCTTAGTTAATAGAGGTTTAAGCATTACCATAAATGTTTCCTCAATTTTAACTAGAATGCGGTCTTCAAGATTGCAAGGCTCCTGTGAAAGACGGACCTTTGCACTGATATCTATTAAGCTAGGGGTGCTTGTACCTGCGACCTCATGGGAGCAGCCTTTATTGCCACGAGCCGCCCCTCTGCTTTTTGGCACTTTACTAGCCTGATGTGAGGTAAGTGGCAATCCACTCGCTTTCCTTTTCTTGTCTGAGGCAGTGGCGACCCCCTCCCTTTCCTTTGCCTGAACTGACCGTAGCCGGCGTGTGACAATCTTAGCTGGAGATGAAGGAGTGCGGGTGGGAGCGCTGACTGGGGTCGATGGGTCATCCCGAAATGCTACTGGTGACGTGGAAGCCAGTTGCGGCATACAATCAACAGATGTATCCAGAGGTAACAGGGGACCATCTAAGGTAGCTTCCGAGGAGACTCATCGGGGATGTAAAGAGAGTCTCCGTTGGGTATGCTCAATTTCATGGATAAGAACAGATTCTGCCCTCATGAGGAATGCATCAAGTGTTCCTACAACCCCTGGGCCCCCAACCCACTTGCGATTGCCCTGATTCATAGTTGGTGATTATCAAAAGGAAAGGTAATTACAGAAAATGTATCATACGAGCAGCAATTGGAATAAAAGTTTTTAAAAAAAGTCACCGACCAAGTCCTTGGTAATACTCGAGGTCCAATGAAAAAGGGGTGGCCCAGCCTTGCCTCCTCCTGGCTTCGACGGGCCCGCCCTTGGCCAGGGCTTAGCCCGGGCACGCCCGTGCGCGTCCCGCGCTGGGGGAGTCCTAGCCCCCTTTTGAGCACCTCCTGGAGCTCACGGTGCGGTACGCGGCGTGCGCGCTGCACAGAACCCTGGGAGTTGGGTTTTCGTGGGGGGGAGGGGGGCGGGGGGGGGGGGGGGGGCGGGCAGGTATGGTGATTCACTGGCTCCTCTCGCCTATCGCCGGATTTGTGGCACCACAACGAAGACCAGGGCAGATGTCCCAAAGAGACCGCAGCAGGAAGAAAGTGGTCCCAAAAACAGCAGCCGGTAAGTTTCAGAGTGGGATTACCTTTACCATTCGAAATATTTCACCCATTGACTGCCCGGAGCCCACCCTCCATTGTCAGCCCACCCTCCACTGTCGAGCTTATATGCGACTCGTCTCCATCGTCTCTAGGATGGTACAGAGCCATCGCATAGTCGCAGGGCACAACCTAGCAGCGTGCAGAAGCTTGCTGAACAGTTTCCAGAAACAGTCTGACACCTTGAGAATGAATATTCTAGTGTCGAATAGTCTGCATTTGCATAGAGTATTCACCAGAAAGAGCAATACCAAAGGTAAGTAACTTGTTGGTTTTTGACCCGATCTCGTTTCCAATACTCAACATATGATAAGTGAATGTTTGCTCAGCCACTTGCTTATGATTAAATGTCTTTATTGTTTGTCTGATTTCCCTTCTCTTGAATTGATGTCTTTACTCACTTCCTGTGTTTGTCCATCTATGCACATTTAAGTCTCAGTGTTCTGAGGGGATAAGATATACATCTACTGCTGGCATCTGTTTATGCTTAGCAATGTATTAAAAGGAGTGTTTTTTTTGTTTCTCCGGTCACGCTTCACCTTCTCGCCTATCCAGCAGCATCATTTTGCCCAATTCAGAGATTGCTTCAGTGTGTGCATCCACTGCACCTTTTCTGAATGGTATTTCTTAAAATGAAACAAAATGCACTATAGATGCACGTGTATCTGTTGCAACAATGTTTTTATGCATTTTGTAAGATTTAGAACAATGTAGTACCGAGAAGTTCACTCAGTAACGATGTTTATAGGAGATATTATCATTCTGCAAATCCCTCACTGCTCCCCCACACCAGATGAGTTGGCGCTGTTAGGATCCGAACCCATAGTATTCAGATGGTGTCAGGAACTGGGAAGATTGAGAAACTCACTTTGTTCTGGATGGATTCTATGCAAGATCAATAGCTTTGATCTCTGCTTCGGATTTGAAAACCAATGAAAAATGTGGTTGTGCTATAGATTCTGCAAACCCTGCACAGATAGTCAAATCTGGATTCATTTGGGGAGTGACTTTAGTGACGGAATCTAATCTAAAACAATATCAGTACTGACGGAAGCTTATTTAAAAGAGGCAGAGGTTCCACAAATTTCTAGGCATTAAGCTCTGACCCTTTTGCTTTGGAATTTGATAGCCACAATGATTTTAAGGCAGGAAAAGTAGTGCAGCCTCAGATGGATGAATATCAAGAAATCTGGTTTTCTGTTTCCTGTTGTGGGTCAAAATGACTGACTAGTGGCAACATATTGCCTCTAAATGTGACATTGAGCTGTGTATTTACTACCTCACTCCATGTTGGATAGCTGGGTGAGTCGAATTACATCAGTGATGCTAAAGCAATACTCGTTCCCTACATTCCTGCCTGATCAAGAATAGAAAAGGTTAGATTCTTTGGGAAAGTAGGTGTTTGCAAAAGGTGTTTTTGGCAGAATCTGATGGGGCTTGCTTCCACTGTTAGATTGAGCCAGTGATAGTGCAGATCTCATCGGAGACTATTGCAGGTGAAGGATTCATGGTCTTAGCAGTGGTATTGCAGAGATGTTCTTGAATGTGCTTTCCTGGGTTTCTGGCGATGCTGAAGCCTAACTCATGGACCTGTCTTTTGATGGCCCATGTTTATTTGTAGAGCATCATTCCAAGAGAAGCAGAGCCATGGCACTGCTTTTACATGCAACGTCATTCACTTAGTTGTTTTTTTTCACAAACAGTACAGAAAGTTTTGAAAGTGAAAGCACCAGTTTAATAAACAAGTGAATCAGCTGCTGTACATTTTTTGTGATTGGATAGAGGCAGGAAGAAGACCTCAGTCCCCTCTGGTTGGTCAGTCCCAGATGCTTAAACTCTCTAGGTGCTCAGCAAGTGGGCGTCACATGGTGCTGGTTGGCTAGCTCAGATTTTATTTAAATGCAGAGGTATCATTGGGTAAAGCGGTGTATAGAATTTCTTGTTCTTGAGGAAACTGTTTCATGTTTTCACTTCTCTACTCTTGTTAACTTCTTCCCCAGTCAAACATTTTGATGGACGAAATTGAATCCCTTTCTCAAAAGGTTGTGGAAAAAGTTCCTCTGGCAGCAAGGGAAATATGTGTGTCTATTCCAGGAAGGACATCGGCTTAGACCAGTTCTCCTTAAGGGTTCCAGAGCAAGGTGGATTCCTTTGTTTAGGTGGAGCCTAGCACAGCGTGCATGCGCTGCTCTAGGAGATGACCTCTTGGAATCACTCCGGACTTATTTGAAACTTGTGCGTGTGGCTTTTTTTTGCATTAATTGTATTGGGCCTTGCGTGCCTCTTTACAAAAAGAAAGCACGCAATTGGCCAAAGACAGGGTGCATGTCCCACTTTTTTAAGCAAATGTTTTCCCCCACGGCATCCACCTTGCGAGAGCGAGCAGCGGCGTGCAGGCCGCCATCTGTTTTAATTAGAGCGGTGTCTTTCAGTTTCGCTGCCGCACTTTCGCGTTCTTTTTTTCCATCTCTTACCGTTAACAGAGCAGAGGCATACAGTATATGTAACAGAGCGGTAAAGTTTATTTTTTGGGAACTTTGACGTACTCTGTTTCGAGTGACTTAAAATTGTGTTGTTGTGAGCTTAAAAATCCTTGCATTAAAACATGTTGCACTGCATTGGCAGACAGTGATTTTTTTGTATATATGTTTGAACGTGTTGTTCTATATATTATTGGACCTTTGTGAATGGAACTGTTGTCTTGCGCAGGGGGTGCCGCCAAGTGTCTTTTTGGCTAAGTTATAAAGACAGTGGTACCCCGTGACGATAATGCAACATGCCTCTTTCTTTGTTTCTGTGTATATGTCCAGCTTTTACGGTCTCTGTTCAGTTATTTGTATAGCCGTTCTCATTGCCCTTGTTTTGCTTCATCTCTGTCTATCCCAGTGTATGCCTGCGTATCTATCTATACCTGTACCTCTCTCCCTGTCTGTGTCTTGCTCTCTGTTTGCATCCACAACTATTTATGTTGCTCATTTGTATTTGCTTGTTCATACGTTTTTCCCTTTCCATTTCTTTCTTTATGCACTTTTCAGGGCATGCTAAATGTACAATGTTGAGTGCATCAACAATCCTCCGGATACGCATGAAAATCGTTCTTTTTTTAAATATATATATATTATTTTACTGCAATAGTTTGGAATGGAACCCTGTTTTCTGCAAGTGAGTTTAATTTATAGGTGCAAGATGAAATAAATGTTACTAAGTGTTCTTGTGTATGCCTATGCTATAGTAAAGTTGGCACCAAGCAGAGGCAGGGCCAGAAGCCTCTGCTTGGGAATCACTCTTAATAATAAAATGCTCTATTTACATACCACTTTTTACAAGCTGTTAGTTTTTTGTACTATACCATTACATGCTATTATTATTATTATCTAACCTAATGGTAATGCACTAATGCTTTTTGAACAGTAAAAGGATGAAAGTCCGAGTCAGCCCTGCTTTCATTTGTACCTGTGGCTTTTTGAATACATTCTACCGTATTTATTCCGTGGCAGGCACCGCGACCCCTATATATACGCACACAAAACGCACACTGACTTCAGGGAACATAAATTGGGTTTGGGAAGAATCAAAGCCTATGAGGTGGAACAAAAAATAACCCTATTGTGAGCGGGTTACCAAGACTTCAGTTTAGTTGTTGCTTGAAGTGCATACATTTGCTTTATTAGTGAAGAAATATGTTTTTAGTATGCAATTTAATTTGAAAAAACATTCCGCTCATATAAGAATGTATTCACATATTTCTAATATATGTATACAGAAGAACTTACTCCTTAACCATGTTATACCAGCTGCTGTTGCCATTTGTTTATACTATCCCAATCCTTCTGTTAAATTCTCTGCCAGTTTAATTTGGTACCCTATTATTAGTATTGTTCATATGTACCCTGCAGTTTAGTTGTACAAACACAATTTAAATAAGTATTTCTCAATGCAGTTCTATAATATGCCTAATATATATGTTAAAGCTTCCACCTACGATAATGTAAAGCATAACTAAAAACTTTTAAGGTCCCAAAGGCGGGACCTATTGGCTATGCCAATGCTTGTTTTTTGTTGTTTCTGACACCAAGCAGTTGTCTTGTCATTAGGCTGATCTTCAGTTTCAAAGACCACATCCACATGTTCTGGATTTCCCAAGACAAGGGCAGCAAATTATTTTGGTTGATGTAGAGCATGGTTACCATGTTGTCCATCATCATTAACCACTCTGTCCATGACCTGTGGCTTAAAGCTATGTCCGACACACAGAGTTTAAGTATATTGATATGCAGAAGTAGTTTGGAATTGGATCATAAACCTCTAGTTAAGAGAGAACCCAAGCGGGTATCTCAACCTTCCAAGGATGAATCCGTACTCACTGAGTTTTACAGAGCCTGAGGGCAGAAAGACATGCATGCCATCAGACGTGAACAATAGCTCCACTAGCTAAAGGATGCCTTAATGCAGCCTGTCACTTGAACTTACTAGGTACTCTCTGGACACTGTTAGTCAATATATACAATCATCTTAACAAGGTAGACCTCTCAAGCAAATGGTTGACATCTGCCAAAGTTACCATCTTGAAGGGCAGTGCATTCATTAAGTGTTTGCTGAATTGCAGTCCTTTGACAGGAAGCAGATCCGTCTATTTTTATTCCACTAGAAAATACTAGAGTTATTTTCCTGGTTCCAGTTATGCACCAGTACCAACTGATTCATGCCATAAACAGTTGACAATGAGTTTTGGATTCCTCCTGACCCTGAGGGGGCCATAGTGGTTGTTTCTTGGAATACTCCAGAAAGGTCCGGACACCATGATTTCCCTCACCTATTTACCCGAGAAGATCCTCTCTCATACCAAAGCTGTACTGGAGATTCCCACATCTTAATCAAGAGGACAGAATTCCTAGACCATTATGCTTGCTTTTGGTTGGTCCCATGGTTGACCTAGACTGCTCTCTGGTGTGGTCCTGAAGAGACTCATTCTTCCACATGGGGTCCAGGATAGGAAGAGCCATGGAAGATCTCTAGATCATGCTCAAGGGCAAAAAGGAAATACGTTATTTGGCCTACAAAGGAAACTGTAATCCAATGGCAGGGAGGCCTGAGATGAACTGAAGGGGAAATCCTTAGCAGGGGAAGAATTTGCCCCATAGGCAAGTGTCCAACTGAGGATATTGTTATTCCATGCCACCCTCTCCTGTATTATCAGCAGCCTCATATCCCTCAAACAACTGCCGTCCGTCAATCCTCTACTTAGAAGTGATTGTTCGAGACCAGCCCAAAGCAGAGCGGACACCAGTTAGCAATACCTCACTCAATCAGTGGCTCCTTTAGGCTTCCCTCTTATTCCTTGGGGATCGCTTTAAAGGATGTCATATACATTTCTCGGACAATTATCTCTGACAGTTCCCAAGAGTGTAGGCCTTTCACTCACTCTTTTGCTGGACTTTTCTGGCCTACCTCCTTTGATCCATCTCTCTATGCTGTCTATGTGGTCTGGTCCAAACTTGAACAGGTGCAGATGTCCAAGCCAATGAAGATGCTGTCAGTGGCAGCCAGTGAACTTTGAAAGTACAGGCGCATAAGACTTAGACCTGAATCTTCCTTCACAACCGCAGTGAGTGGGAACAACTTTCCTAAAGACAATTCAGGAAAGGGATAAGGCCAAGAAAATTCCAACTCTGTTTTGATATATTAGCACCAACATAGCCTTCACAATGAATTTTTAAGCAGTCTGAATTAGAAAAACAGAAAAAAAGTTACTGAAAATATCTTCTCCTGCATTCTGATCAATTTAAGAGCAGTGGCGACTAATGGGGAACTACATTCATGACTTGAATAAACCAAATGTGTGCTATATTGGGCTGCCTGAAACATCTATTCATTAATTCTAGTTTGTGCAAAATTCAGCAGTTAGGATGATTTTCACCCTGCACAAATTTGATCACATCTCTAAAGCACAACGAAGTTTGCACTGGCTGCTATTTGAGAGATGGATTAAATTCAAGGAACTCTGCTACAGATATAAAGCTGCACACTGGAAAAACCATCCCTTTTTATAGAGACTACTGCCAAAGAAATACTGAAATAGGGCATAAAGTCAGAGAAATTATCACTTCTACAGGTTCCAAAGGTTAAGAAGGCAAGATCAGGAGGTAGAGCCTTCTCTATCCTAGTGCCATTGCAGTGGAATGCTTTTATGAATGCAGTGCCAGAAAAACAACCTGTCTACCTTTGGGACGAGTTGAACAATGTCTTGCTAATATAGGTGGCTGGGTCAGAAGAATATGCTTCTTTGTTCTTTCTTAACATCATAAAGAAGTCTTAGAGCATATGTTTTGAACTTTATAAGTGCCTTGAAGCCAGTGCCCTCAATCACTTACCATCCCCTCCCCTAACATGACCCAACCGGAGTCAACAACCACTTCTAAATTGGGCAGATAGTTTTGGTTTATGGTTTAGAGATGGTGGAACATGGGCAGAAAGGCAATAAGGCAGAACTTGGACAGCCACTATCTTTCATCTCTGGGGTCCGAAGCAGACAGGAGCTACAACTTTGACTAAAGAAGGCACTCTATGTCAAGGTCTAGACAAAGATTCTGGACCCACTCAAAACATGAGGTGAATTAAAGGACTGAAAACTGTTAAAAGAAACCATGTCTCAAGACACTTAACAAAAAACTCCATCCATTTAAATATTTCTGGAAGCGTGTAAACCTAATTTTCAACTCAGTGAATCTCAGAATGCTAAAAAGTAAGCGACTTTAATATTCAGTCACCTTTAAAGTGAAGGATGATCAGAGTTTTCTTAAAGTTAACTTCAATGCTGTTTAGAATGACAAACCTAAGGAGGAAATCATATAAGTTGCACTGAAATCAGTTTAGGACACTTTTCAGCCTACACAAATTACCTTTGGTGATCTGATGGGCAAAGGGCACTTGTCCAAGGCCAAAGGACTTAGGGGCACAACACATGCTTCTTCCAAGTCGCCTTCTTCATTGCCAATTTTAGATTCGTCCACATCTGTAGATTCTGATTTTTTGGGAACTTAAAAAAAGAGAAGTTGTCAATAATCATCAACTGCTTTAATAATTCATAAAAGAGGCCTTTAGGGACCAGTCCGTCCCTATACTAAAATTAGGCTGGGCTGTCCACCCACTCACAGTAATATCAAATGTAATTAAAAAAACACAATGCTTGAACAAAGTCCAGATTATGGAGTCTTGTATGGTTTCAAGCCAGCCATCCTGCATCACACACTTTGCATTGCTTACAGGGATATCCAGTCTGTACCATATAAGCATTGTAGGTTATGTACTGTAAAATGTCAATGACTCAGTTCTGTAGCTTAATAATATGTTAATGCATTTTTGAAGTGGAAGTTGGCTTTCTCAATTTCAAGACTAGAGCAAGATCTGAAAGTTAAGAAGATATTCATTAGGGTTGTGGTATAAAAGCTTAGTTTTTGGTGCCTAGTAAAAGAAATTATCACCCACTAGGCTACTTTGCTGTTTCAATAAGGTGCTAGTTGTTGAAGGCACTGAAGAATGACACAGAGAAAGTATCAACAACAAGATTAGACGGACCACTATATCTCCCTGTGTACTGCAACACCTACAGGCAATATTGTAACTGCACGGAATAGTCATTGGCTTATTTGAATTCTCTTTTGCAGCCTATCACATTTTCACACTTTCATTGTAATCTTGACCCTCTACTCACTTCTAATGTTTGCAGCACTGCCTTTTCAAAACATACAAGCTCCTAGGGCACAGGACTCTTTTCCAAAATTGGCTAACATATCCTGCGGAGACAAGTCATTAGATGTCTAAGGCCCGCCACTGCTTTAGGGCAGCAGATTTTGCAGCAAAACATGCTACACCACCTTACTGCATATGTTTGTTAACAAGTGTGAGTGCAGCCTAACCAAGAGCAATCCATAGCCCAAACATATTTTTGTAAGAAAAAAGGGCTGATCAATACCTTAGTCTGCAGGAAGGTGTCCCAGAACTCAGTGGCAGCTTCAAGACTCGAAATGCCAGGCACTTTGATTATCTATTCTCAAATAGCTTTCAATATAGAGTATGCACATGTTTCAAGAACTGTCCTTCTAAGGGTGTGATGGCAAACTAATGAACCACTGGCAATGGTTAATAAAACACAGAATTATTCTTCCAAATAAACGGAGAAAGGAGAGTTTATAGAGCCAGAGACTGATTAAATAGGCAGGTACACCACAAAACAACATTCTTCTGGACCCTGCTCACAGGAGCAAGTACAAGATGTGGCCTTACATATTCTTTTGAACTGCAAGTCTGCCCTTCTATGGTGCTGCATGCAAAACCTGGTACTGTGTAACACGAGTTGGTAAATAATTGCAGTTATTTTTTTCACCAAAACATTTACTTTTCACTATATGATTTATTTGGCATACCATCACAGATAGTCTTTAGATCCTCATCACTATGCTTTCCCTATAAATGAATAAACTATCTCCTATGCATGGTTTATTTATTTATTTATTTATTTATATGCTTCTATAGCGCCTGAATAGACCCCCGAAGGGGTATCTCCGCGCTTTGCCATACAAAGGAGACCAGCTACTCTGCCCATAAACATTTTTAGTGGGTGGTAGGAGGGGAGTGAATTAGATGCTGGAAAAAAGGTACGTTTTCAGGGTTTTTCGGAAAGACAGGTGATCAGTACTAAGTTTTAATGCGAGGGGCAGGGTGTTCCATAGGACAGGCCCTGTGTATGCTAAGGCTCTGCCTCCTTGCCGAGTTTTTTTAATTTTTGGAACCTTAAGGAGCTGGAGGCTGCTTGATCGTAGTGAACGTCCAGGAACATAAGGAAGGAAGGCTGAGGTGAGATATTTTGGTCCTTTCCCCATCAGGCACTTGTGAATTGTACACAAGATTTTGAATTTGGTCCGTAGTCGCACTGGCAGCCAGTGAAGTTCTGTCAGTAGTGGCCGGGAGGGAGTCCTAGATGGAGCATTCATGGTTGGTAATAGACTGGGAGAGCAGCCACAAAAATACAAAATACAGCAGCAACAAATTGTTCAAAATAAGTTCTTCGGATCTTACCCACAAAATGACATCTATATTCTTGGGAATTACCTTGATTTGGCACCACAGCAACTCTTACTCAAATCTGTAGGATGCATAGTTAGACCACACTATGGTCCTAAAGGTTAGCAGGCAGGTTAAGGCAAACAGAAAACACCCCATTCTACATTGAAGCATATTCAATTGGATGCACAGAAATGGACAGGAGAGAAGTAGTACAACGTCCTGTTTTAAAGGAACTGGGATGAAGTCGAAAGTGTGTGAAATGTCGAGAGGAAAAACAGAACTAAAACAAATGAACATTCACAATGTGCACTAACCTCTCTTTTTCCTCCTCTCTCGGATGATCTTTTGAACTACTCTTCGCCATCGGGGCAACGAGCTCAAAAGCTTCAACTTGGACATTATAGACAAATCATTGCACACTGCTGGCCGCAATTCATTGAACAAAAATCTCAATCGCTCAATGACTGGAGCACATACTTCTTTGTAGGAGCGACCTTGCTCTTGATGGGTCTGAAACAATAATTGAACAATTCTCTTAAACTGAAATGAAATCCTGAAATGAAAGTATTCATAAATTAACAAGACAATAGCATAAGCTACTCAAACAAAATATGTACCTTGATCAGAGAGCATTTTGCTTGGTAGACAACACGGCATACATCTACCACAGATTTGGGTAAGGTACGGTGCTTTGTTTGGTCGACTCCAAGGCAACCTTGATGAACTAAAGACAAGGCTACGTGACCTGTGATGGAAAATGATACAGCTAATTAAGACGTGTGCAAATTTAAGGGGAGGAAAATAAAATTACATTCCAAAATCACATACCTAAATCTTCATGCTTTAACAGGCAACATAGTAACAGGCGTCCTACTTCTTCCACTGGATGTTCAGGAGGAAACGTGATTGGTGTTGTCAGGTGGCACTGCTTGCAGTACCGCTCTATTTGACAAAGGAAGTCCTGAAAGATTAAAAAAGTATTCTCAGAATAGAGCCAACTATGTATAAGGACAAGTGTTATTCTCCAAAGATTGCTTACATGTATGTACAGTTATTCTTTTTCAATATTTATTTCATTTCACCAATTGTGCAGAGATATGGACGGTCTACAAGTTTCTGCGATATGCCTTAAACTGGACCATAGAGCCTGGCTGTCTAGATCGCCATTTAAAGTGCTAGGTGTCCATTACGATCCCTTGTTTGTTTCTAACCTTGTGCGTATTTCTACACTGCTAGCCCACTGTTCCTACTAGATCGCTTAGTTTTTCCGCCATTTTCACCTTTCATTTAAATGTAAAGTACATTGATAATTCTTATGCACAATTTTGGAGCACAATCTGGTCATAACATATAAGTACATTATTTGTAATCAAGGTGCTTGTGCAAAACAATGCTGTCAATTATAAATAGAGTAAAAAGAGTAAAAACACTTCATTTACCAGGTTTTTGATATATATGTATATATATATATATATATATATATATATATATATGTATATATATATATATATATATATATATATATATATATATATATATATATATTTTTTTTTTTTCACTGAAAAAACCATAGGTTTCAGGCCTTATATAGTTAGGAATTAGCATTTAAAAAAACCATTGAAATGGCTCCTATGGAATGACAGATTTACCCGTGCGACCCCCTTGTATGATTCTGAATGTTTGGGTAATCTATGGTATACGAAAGGTTTTGATAAATGGGATATGATTGGTATCAGCAAGGTGGGGGATCTATGGTCCAAAGGGGACGTTAAGTCCTTTGCGGTGCTACAGGCTGAATACGACCTGGGGGATAGGGAATATTTCCGATATGCCCAGGTCCGGCATGCCCTATTGTCAGTTTTCACTGTGGGTATGGATCTTCCTGACTCCTCTCCCCTCGAGGATCGTATCCTTGATGGACATGTACCCGATAGCACAATTTCACTGATTTATAAGAAGCTCATAAACAATAGGGCTGATCTGCGTGTGCGCCTCAGGGCCTCGTGGACCTCAGATGGTCTAGAATTGGATGATGAGGACTGGCAGTCCGCCTTGTCCTCGCCCAAGGAGGTCGCCATACCAGCCCGCCTTCGATTCGTTCAACTCAAGATCCTCCATCGTGTGTACGTCACTGGCCCGAGTCTGGTTCGCATGGGTTATTCTGTGGATGATCAGTGTAAGCGTGGATGCGGTATGGTTGGCACCTTTCTCCACATTCTGCGGGAATGCCCGGTGGTGTGTGAATTTTGGTCCCGTGTACATGCTGTAATGGAAAGGGTGACTGGTGTTGCATTAACTCCCGAAGCCAGGCGTTGTCTCCTTAATGTCTGGGAGCCCACTGACTATACTACGGCTCAGACCGCCTGGGCCACCCTGGGCAATATGATTGCGAAAAGAGACATTGCACAGCTGTGGGGCTCCAACAGGCCGCCTACTGAATTGTCCAGGAAGGAAAACATGGACTGGTGCATGTTTAGGGAGAAAACAGTTTACCTGTCACGGGGTCGAACCAAGAAATGGAGTAGAATTTGGTCGCAGTGGAACTCATTTGCACCCCCCCACATGCTTTACTCCCTGATGTCGCTTTATCCCCATGATTGACATTCCACTTATTGACTTTACAGGTATTATTGCTTTACTCCTCGCTGCCCCCCTCCTCCCCCCTTTTTTTTTCTTATGTTACTGACTGTATACTATGTGCCGGAGCGCCTTCTGTACGGACCCATGACCAACTGCTCAATTGTCATTAATGCCTTGTGATGTTTGTTGTGTTCTTGTTGTTATTTCAATAAAAAAATAAAATAAAAAAAATAAATAAATGGCTCCTATATAGTTAGTTGTACTAACTATATTTCGCGCACCCGCAATCCACTGCTGATGATGTCACATATTACATCATTCATGACCTGGTCAGTGACATCACTGATGACATCTCAAATGACATCAATGATGACATCACTGATGACATCATCCGGTGAATGTGGTTTGCTTCGTTATTTAAATATTAATTATATATATAGCAATTTGCATTGAAGTATGAGTGGATATATAAAAATAAATATTTGGATGGAGGACTTTAACAATTTATAGTGTCTCACTAAATATAGTGGATAGTGATTAAACTGCGTGAATATCTATCACTTTGGCAGTTGTTGTGTAAACTGGTTCTCCAGTTGGTTACTAGCTATGTGAAAGTCTATGTTAGTTATTGATTAGTTAACTGAGTATTTGTATGGGAGAGTGAATGTGTGTGTGGTTCGGTAGAAGGTGTGCGACTGCCCAAAGATGTGTGCATAGTTGATTCAGTAGATATATGAAGTTAAAACTACATGTTCTAACAGTTGTTTGGGTGAATGAATATCTTTATGGGTGTGGTGATGAGCAAATATATTTCTCAATGGAACATGTCCAACAAACTAGAAAAATAAAAGGCAGTGTATGTGTCAGTTGTTGTATATAAATAAGTATACATAAGACTCAATGATTGTGTAAGTGACTGTATGGATAACTGTATACTTGTAATAATGATTTTATAATATACTAAATATGACTTACTATCTAAATGAATATATGAAGTGGTGTTTGTATAAGTGTGTAGCTAAGTAAGTATGTAAGTATGATCCATTGCTTGCATAAGTGAGTAGGATAACTTCATATGTGAAAAGGTTGTGTGCTGGTGTGTAATGTCGGTATAGGTGAATAAGTATTTTTGATAGTGTTGTATTGTTCATTGACAGCATGTATGAGTGAATCTACAGGTAAGTGATTAGATGTGTGTATACATCTAGGAATCAATGAGTGGGTTTTTAAATACTTGTATTGCTGTGTCAATGGATTCAAATATGATACTCTGTATTTTACAAAGAGTGATGAAAGATTTTACTAGTGTATGAAAAGGTGTATGTGATTGTCACGTGGATAATGTCATCAGTGATGTCATCATTGATGTCATTTGAGATGTCATCAGTGATGTCACTGACCATGTCATGAATGATGTAATATGTGACATCATCAGCAGTGTATTGCGGGTGCGCGAAATATAGTTAGTAGAACTAACTATATAGGAGCAATTTCAATGTTTTTTTTAAATGCTAATTCCTAACTATATAAGGCCTGAAACTTATGGTTTTTTCAGTGAATTTCAAAGGTTTTTTATATGCTAATTCCTAACTATATAAGGCCTGAAACCTATGGTTTTTTCAGTGAATTTGCAAGGTTTTTTAAATGCTAATTCCTAACTATATAAGGCCTGAAACCTATGGTTTTTTCAGTGAATTTGCAAGGTTTTTTAAATGCTAATTCCTAACTATATCAGGCGTGAAACCTATGTTTTTTTTCAACAAATTTCAAAGGTTTTCTAAATGCTAATTCTATTAGCGGATAACGTTTAAATATGTTAATATCCTTGTGGGACCACCTGAGCAGCCCTAGGGGGTGAGGGTGTTTCTACCCTGCCCCCTTTTTGCATTCTACATGTTTGTTTTTCTGCTTCTTTTGTGCCTCGGTCTACCGAGCACAAGATTTATTTATTTAGTTTGTTTTGTATAGCGCACAGCTACCCCAACGGGGTGTCCCGGCGCTTCTGCAGGTTTGCTGAATCTTAAACCAGTGATTTTAACAGAAGAGAAAAGTTTTTAACGCTTTACGAAAAGGCAGCTCCTCCTGAATCATCCAGATGGAAATGGGGAGTTTGTTCCATTGGGAGGAGGCACAGACCTGGAAGGTTTTTCCCCCAGAACGTACTTTTTTAAATCTGGGGGTAGACAGCAAGGCTTTTAAACTGGATCGACGGGGTCTGGCATTGCTATAAGGGCAGAGACAGGAAGAGAGATATGCGGAGCCCTGTCCCTTGATCGCACGATGAGCCAAGGTAAGGGCTTTGAATTCTGCCCTTTTTTGAATTGGTAACCAGTGTAGCTTGCGTCGATGTGGCGGGATGTGCTCTTGTAATGAGATGCCACAAACCAGCCGGACTGCAGCATTCTGGACTGTCTGTAATCGGTGGCAAAGTCCAGTTGCGAGCCCGAGATACAGGCCATTGGCATAATCCAGATGGGATGTTATTAATGCCTGTACGACTGTTTTCCTGGTGTTGCTAGGAAGGAAGTTGATAAACTTTTTAACCATCCGAATTTTTGAAAAACAGGCAGCAGACACCGTCTGAACTTGATTATGAAAAGAAAGGTTAGAATCCCATCTGACCCCCAAGTTTTTCACTGAATCCTTGGGGGAGGGGGGCATGCTCAGGTCGAATGGCCACCAAAGGTTCGAGTCCAACAGAGAGGATTGGTGAAAAAAGAGAACCTCGGTTTTTCCAGCATTCAAGCGCAGAAAGTTATTGTCCATCCAGCGGGCGATGTTACGGAGGCAATCTTTTAGTGGGTCGAACGTGGTATGAGTGGGAGTGTCATAAGAAAATAAAAGCTGAATATCATCAGCATACGAGGTTGCCTTAATTCCTGACTGAGCAATGAGCTCAGCCGGGGGGAAAAGTAAACGTTAAATAAAAGGGGGCTCAGTGAGGAGCCCTGAGGGACTCCCCACTTTAGCGGGCGACTGTCAGAGGTGTAGGGGGGAGTAAATACTGCCTGTGTCCGATTAGATTAAAAAAAAGGACAGCCAGTCCAAGGCCTTGCCTTGAATACCCTTAGACCTGAGGCGGTCAAGCAGGACGGGGTGAGAGACGGTGTCGAATGCTGCCGACAAATCAAGAAGCACCAACACCGCTCTTGAACCCCCGTCCAGCTTCCATCGCACAGAATCCGCCATCTCTATCAAGGCTGACTCGGTGCTGTGGCCTGGTCTAAATCCATGTTGGGAGTCATGGAATAAACCGTGGGTTTCAAAGAAACCTGCTAGTTGCTGATGTACCAGCTTTGAGGACCTTGGCTGGGGCGGGCAATAAGGAAATGGCCCTATAATTAGCTGGTTCATCTGGGTCTGCATTGATTCTTTTAAGAATGGGGACCAGTTTGGCATGTTTCCAAGAATCCGGAAATGTGCCTGTCCCAAGGGAGTCATTCCATATGCCGTTTAGTATGGGATTAAGGAGTGGGGCTACCCAAACTTCCTGGTTTGGAGTGTTCACAGCCAATCAATGCAGCCCATGGTCGGAAAGGTCTGTGCACACTCCTGATTGGCTGGCAGTCGTCTGTCAACATTCCAAACTGTCCAAACCAAGAAGTGTTGGCCACCATCTTGTTTCTCAGGACAACTGAGGCACAAGAGAGCCCAAAACAAGAGTGGAAAACGCAAAAATGGAGCAGGGTAGAGACCCCCTGACCCCCTAGCCCTTTTTTTTTTTTTTTAAATCGCTGGGTACGCGTTTTCGAAACTTTCTTTTTTCTGGCCCTTGGGGTTCTTCTGGGACCCCCTGAGAAGGGCTAGATGTCCTATGGAAAATTGCATGGGGAAAAACTCATTTTGGGACCCCCTTTTTCCACTGTTTTCCCCTGTGGTACGCTCAGGGTACGTGTACGGGTAAACGCACATGTACGCGTACGTGTAAATGCGCCGTGAGCGTACTCCGCGAAATAAAAAAAAATAAAAAATAGCTTTTTTGCCCTTCGGGGTCCTGCTAGGCCCCCCTGAGAAAACCTAGGGGGTCATGGGGTCTCTACCCTGCCCCCCTTTAAAGTTTTCCCCTTTTGTTTTTCACCTCTTGTGTCTCGGTTCTACCGAGACACAAGATGGCGGACTCTCCGGACCGTTTGGAATGTTCACAGACACCCGAGAGCCAATCAGCTTTCCGCTCGCACACTTCCGTGGCGCGCCGGGTGCGCTTACCGGTACGCGTACCCAAAGCGCTCGAAGCGCGCATATAGATATATACATTCTTTTGAAGTTAATTTTCATAAAAACCACTGGAGTGATTTTCACCAAATATGGAAAAGGCCCTACTGCGTACCAGTCCCTACCATTTTGCCAAGTTTGGTGTAATTCCGTTCAGCGGTTCGGCCTGTAGCCGTGTCTAAATGTCCTATGGAAATGAACATTGGAAAAGCACGTTTTGGGACCCCCCTTTTTTCTCGGCCCCCGCTTGACGAATCCCCCCAAAACTTTCAGGGAAGGAGCGGAGCGTAACAGGCCATCTTCTTTGAGGAAATCGCGTACATTCATTAACCGTGCCAAAGCTATTCCCAATAGAATGTTGTGGATTTCCTATGGAAACTAGGTCCTAACTATATATACCTACTGGTGACCGCCAGTAGGAGATATATATATATATATATACACCCACACACAGATTTATATATATATACATGTAAAGTTTATCCTAGATCAGGTTTTATGGTCAATACTTCAGTAGATCTCTTGTAGGGCCATCAATAACCGTAATGCATATTCCAGTAATTTCTCCAGAAAGTTTCTTAAAATGTTCCACTGTCTGTTTCTTTATATGCATTTTCCTTTCTCCGGGATGTCAGATTTATAATCAGCTTTACAGTCCCTGTAGAAAAGTTAAGATCTGAAAAAGGAAATCGATAAATGCTCCAGTATCTAATGGACAAGTTTCTTCAAAGACAATCGGTATGGCGTTTTGTCAAGAGACGCTTGGCAATATGCAGGAAACTGTCTGTTCTCCCAGCTGTCTTTGAAGGAAAATCCCATAATGAGGCAACATCGTAGGCTATAACAATATAGCAGCCTTGGGTAGGACCACCTTTCCTGAACAGACTGATTAGCAGAGGCAAGCTGTATAGTCAAACAAGACTAATAAGAAAAGGAGTCAGTAGATGAAACTTGCATTGTAAGTGGTGGACTTAAGTCTTACACAAGGCAAACTAGTTCATGGTCGGTACTTCTGTACAAAGGGCCAGTATTTTCGTTGCATGCTTTAGAATGCTTGTGTGAGCACACGTCTTTAATTTCGGAATAAAAAATATAAATTCAACAGCATTTTATCATGAAGTAAAGCAACACAAATAACACTTGTATTTATAAGATGATAAAACATGCACACAGCAAACACATTCAACACAAAAAGGGGTATAGAAAGAGCTACTTACCTTTAGTAATGATCTTTTTGGTTGAAACTATCTACTTGCAGATTCCTCATCTCTTGAATAGATCCGAAAGTGATCAAACTTTGAGCCCCATCAAAAATGTTAACACTAGATTCAAATCCCGTTAGGGATTGACTGAAGAGGTTCGTGGATACAAAATCAGCAGCTTTTTAGGAATCGCATCACAGTGGAGGGTTTAAAGGGAGGGCTGATCTGGAAGGCCGAGGAACACCGATGAGGCTGTCAGGTACCCCTTAATAGTGCCCACCATACAACCCTCCTAAGTCAGCAAGAGTGCATGGTGAAGGATCTCTAAAAGACAGTCCTGTAAGGGATCCACACTGTTTCTGCGTACTAAGTGCCAAACCCGTTCCACCTTCTAGAGTGGACTGTTTGAGGAGAAGAGGCATGCAGAATGAATATTTACCACTACTGGAGGTAGCAGAAAGTTGTTCAAGTGCGCATACTCAATTTCTAGATGTGAGGGTGGAGAGTCTGGTGGCTGGGGTGCAAGACCCCCTACAGTGCTGGTAGAGGAGGTCCCCTTTGGAAGATAGATGGAGCAGGGGGCATAAGTAGATGTGCATAAGGCCTGAATACAACAAATCTTGAGGAATCAAGGGTGTGCAGAGAAATATGCAGTTAAGCGGAAAAATGCAACTGAAATAAGTCTCCTGATTCTACCCTAAAAGGATATTGGCGGACACGGAACGGAAGACACTGAGCATTATCCAGCATGGGGAAAAGTTTTGCCTGAGGTGTTCCCAATAGGGAAGATGTCCTGCTCTCCTACTAGTGAACACAGCACTCAGTCTACAAGATGACACCAGCTCAGACTGTTGGCCATGAAATTCAGAGACCCAGCTGCATGATTGGGGTTAACCTCTCCCACCCATAACCTGAGCGCCTCATGACAGCACAGTTGAGACCCTACTCCTCCCTGCTTGTAGATGTACCACATCGCGATCATGTTTTTTGTCAAGATCTGGACTGATTGGACATGAATGGAAAGGACAAAGGTTTTGAGTGTCAGCCAGATTGCTCTTAGTTCTAGCAGGCTAACATGAAGCTCCTGCTCCTCTGGAGACCACCGGCCTCCAATGGGTTCTCCAGATTGCATCCTTCGCTACTGTGAATACAGTGAGTGAGTGACAGAAGGGTATCCCCTTTACTAACCACCAGACAAGATCGGACGCAGCATTCTAGGAGACCACCATGGTGTCTGATTGGTCTCCCCCATGTTGAAACGACTGCGTGTAAAGCCACCAATGCATAGACCTAATGTGCATGCATGTCTAGGAGGATACAGGAAGCTAGAAAACCTATGCAGGCTTAAGAACATCAGGACTGGGATTTCATCACTCTCCAGAAACACCAGAATCATAACATGAATGTCTCAGATTTTCTGGAGAGGAGAGAAGATTAGAAGTGAGTTTGTGTCCAGAGGTGCCCTAATGAACAAGAGGTGCTGTGAGGGGTCCAGGTGAGATTTTAGCAGGTTGAAAAAGAAGCTCAGTTCGAACAGCAAGGATGCTGTTAAATGCAAGTGATACAATCATCTAATTTTTGAGCAGCCAGTTGTCCAGGGCCCAAACACTGGGATTTCCAGCCTCCTGAGACTTGCAGTTATTGTTGCCATCACATTTGTGAAGACCTCAGGTGCCGATGCCAGATCAAAACACACGAGAACAGACCTTCTTGGGCACCAGAAAGTATCAGGAGCAGAACTCCTAACCAATTTCCTGCTCCTAAACCAACTCCACCACTCCCTCCTGTAGGAAAAACTGCCACCTCTTGTTGCAGGATAAGGAAATGGTCTTCCGCAGGGATGGATGTCTAAGGAGGGGTATGAAAAGGAACGTGTTGAAAGGGTGGGGCATATCGACTTTCTACAACTGGAGAACCAATTGGTTCAAAGTTATGGCCGTCCAGACCTTTAGAAAGAAAGACAAAGTCCTTGATGCTCTGACAAAAGCACATTAAAGCGGCTTCCTTGGTGGTGATGGGGGAGGAGGAAGAAACGGACGGCTGCTGGACTCATGGCCCTTGCAATAGAATCTGCAATATATAGGCTCACCCCCCCAATAATTCTTCTAGAAACGTCCTGGCCATTCCTGAAAAAGGATGCTGAAGAATGTCTGGTAAATTAATAATTTGTCCGTGTCCCAAAGGGCATGAGTATACCTTGCTAAGAGGCAGGTAGCACTGAGATTTGAAGACTGTACAACAAGCAGAAAGGACCTTCTTACCCAAAACTTCCAGCCTTTTAGTTTCTCTGTGTACCAAAGGAGACCTGAGTTACACTGTGGGTGGAATGAGTCTCCCGGGAACCTCTTGGCGAAAGCTGAAGTGCACAGTAAGCGTGACACTACACGTTCTCTGCAGTAGTTAAAAAAAATCCAATCAAAGCACACACCACCAGGCAAAAATGTTTTGCCCATCATTGGAAGACAATGCCATTCGTAGTCCACCAGCTGATGTCCGACGTTCAGGAAGCATGTCAAATGATTGGCCTTTAGGAATAGACATCTTAAAGGTCTATCCATTTCCAGATATGCAGTGGATAATGCTTCAGAAGGTTAATGTGGAGCTTCTGCTCTAATGGGACAAAAAGGGCTCTTATCTTCATCTCTACTAGTTGATTGCCAACCCAGACACGATACATACATCACTACTGTGAGCTCTGGAAAGGGAAGTTAAAACGGCCACCGGCCACAAGTGAGGTTGTATACAACAGCCAAGACTGAAGGTTGCACACTGCTGTGTTCAAAATGCCCACAGCAGGCACAGGTTCAAATGCACCTGTGATACGAGTACTCGACCATTTCATTCCTATGAAATGCTCTAGGCCCAAGCGGGGCCAAACTCATCCGTGGTACTCTGAGGCCCTTACATTACAGAAAAAACAATGTAAGCAGTTGGAGCGCCTCTGGAGGAGGTCGTATGATCATTTGGCTAAAATTAACTTTAGAGTAGCTACTAAAGCTTACCACAAACTTATAAAACTATCTAAAGCCAAATACTACACAGAGCTGATCAACTCCAGCACCAATCGCTCCAAAACCATTTTTACCCTAGTAAAAGATCTGACCAAGATACCAGTAGGCCCAGGTAATTTAATTGCGTCTGATGCCCAATGTGAAGAGCTGGCCTGTTTTTTCGTAGACAAAGTCAAAGGGATTTATAACTCTTTAACCTCAGATAGACCCAGTGCTAATTCCAACCTTATGGGGTCCATCGACTCGCCATTCCTACTACAATGCTTACCATCTATTGAGCAAACTGAGATGGACTCTCTGATTAAAAGAGTCAAATCAGGTTCCCCGGAAGACCCTGTTAAGCCAGAACTATTTAGACTATTCCAGGATTCCATCTTACGAGAAGGGCGGATGCTAATTAACAACTCACTTCAGTCTGCGACCATTCCCCCATCCTGGAAACACGCTAAAGTTGTCCCCCTTCTAAAAAAGCCATCACTAGATCCCACTAGACCTGACAGCTTTAGACCCATCTCCTTGCTCCCCTATCTTGCCAAGGTGATGGAGGCCCATGTCAACTCCATTTTAACCACCTTTTTGGAGTCGAATGGAATATTGGACGAATCTCAGCATGGCTTCCGTGCTAAACATAGCACGGAATCTGCTCTGCTAGCCGTTACGGAACATCTGAGGGAGGGGCTGGACCAGGGTGAGACATCTGCCCTGGTTCTGCTGGATTTGAGCGCGGCCTTTGACACGGTCTCCCACAGGATCCTGCTCGCGAGACTGTGGGAGATCGGAGTCAGGGAGAGTGCCTTGGGATGGTTCGCGTCGTTCTTATCCGACCGCTCCTTCCAAGTGCACGCCCCGCCGTACTCATCCAGCATATATCCCCTGGACTGTGGAGTCCCGCAGGGCTCTGCGCTCAGCCCCACATTGTTCAATGTGTACGTCCGCCCCCTGGCCATGCTGGCCAAGGATCGTAACATCAAATTAACATCATACGCGGACGATACACAACTCATTTTCTCCTTTTCTAAGAACAGTGGGGCTGACCAAATTAAGTTCCAGGAAGATATCCTGGCTATATCGAATTGGCTGTCACAGAACTATCTCCAGCTAAATTCTTCCAAGACGGAGATACTCATTGTAGGTAAGGATACCGAGAAATGGGATGCACACTGGTGGCCTCCCACTTTGGGACCCTCTCCTGTCCCCAAAGAGGCTGTTAAAAACCTGGGTGTGATGTTGGACAACTCACTCTCCATGGAAACTCATGCCAAGAGAGTGGCAGGCACCTGTTATGGTCGCCTGCGTTCCCTTAAACCTATCCTTGGATTCTTTGAGCCATGCATCCGCCAGACTATAATTCAGGCCCTAGTCTTATCCCATCTAGACTATTGTAATGTCCTGATGCTAGGTTCTAACTTGACGGTGATAAACAGACTTCAGAGAGCTCAGAATGCCGCGGCGCGCACTCTATTCGCTCTGCCAAAAAAATGCCACACCTCCCCTATCCTCCATCGGTTACATTGGCTTCCCGTTAAACAACGTATCCAGTTCAAAAGCCTTTGTCTAATTCATAAAATCCTGTACAATACTGCCCCTCAAACCTTGCTGGGACTCTGCTCCTTCTATGTCCCCTCGCGCGCCCTTCGTTCAGCCGACCTGTCACTGGCACGCACGACTAAGATCCGCAGGTGCCGAGCTGGTGGTCGCTCTTTTAGGCATCTGGCGCCGAAGCTGTGGAATTCGATTCCCCTTGGGGCTCGGGCCACTTCTAACCACTTGCTGTTCCGCAAACAGATTAAAACTTGGCTGTTCTCTTCCATCTAGCTCCACCTTCTCTGTTGTGTTGCACTGCTTCTAGGTATGTCCGCAGCGCTGGGACGCCCCATTGCTGGGGTAGCCATGCGCTATATAAGCAGGATTAACATAACATAACATAACATAACGTGCCATCTGACAAGTGGGAACAGCAGAACACACAAAGCCAAGAAACCAGAAGCCTCAGAACAGTCTTCGTCAGAACCAATGAGTGAGGCGAAAACATAAGAATTGTAAATTGAATGTCCGGGAATCTGAATAGCAGTGGAAAGGACTTCAACACCATAGTGTCCATGACTGCCTCTATGAAGTGGATTTTGGTTCACTGAAAGAAATACCCAGGAATGACAGAAGAGTGATCGCTGTCTGCAGTTGGTCCGCAATGACTGCTGCAAGTACGTGTTCAGCAGGCAGCCATCAGGGTAGAGGGATACATGTATCCCTGTACTGCAAAGAAGGGCCATGACCATCACTTTTGTAATCAAATAGGGGCAGACGTTAGCCTGAAGTGCTCTGACTCGGTCAAGAAACTCAGGAAGAGTCTGTGTGTCTGCAGAACTGTCACATGAGAGCACGCATTGTGCAAGTCCAAGTACACCATCCAGTTCCCGGGTCAAGTGTGGAAAAAACTGGACCAAAATCAACATCTTTAACAAGTGTTCAGCAGAAAGTTGTTCAGGAGGAGATGGTCTAGAATTTTTGGGTACCAAAAATGATGGAACTTCCTGCACAGGCAAAACAGCTGGGTTTATGAGTACTAGTGGATGTGAATAGAAGGGAAGGGCGTACCTCTGCTGAACAATCTGTTGCACTCACTGGTCTCAAGTTATTGCATGCCATTTGGCAGAACAAAACTAATTCTGCTAACAAGTGGTCGCAGCGAAGGCAGGGGAGGCGGAAAGCAATAAATAGTTTCCCTGGTGGTGTTCATGGGCTCTGCCGCCATCGCATCCTATTAAGTCACAAAAAGGCTGTATTGACTGCTGTAAGAGTTTCAAAGAGTGCAGTTGACAATAGGCATTGCTCCAGGAGTATCATCTGGTTTATTGTTATTGCTGATTGAATTGACAGGCCAAAACAAGCAAACTTAATGAGTATGTCATAGCATGACGGGCTTTGAAACGTTTGAGTGCAGAATCTGCTTTCTCGCCAAAAACTCTGGAAAAGTCAAAAGTCATATTCATAAGGAATGCAAGCATGCCACCAGAAAAATCTGAGGTCTGCATCGAATAACAGTGGTATCCATGGCGCAACTCAACATAGCACTTTGTGCTTAGGCCCACCCTCAAAATATATTTTACTTAGTCTGTCCGCCTTGGAATGTGTGAGCAAAGGTTCTCAGAACCCCCTTGTCCGGTTGAACAGAAAGGAAAGTAAAGTGGGTTTAGAAGAAAGAGCCTGGAGCTCACTCACTCTTCTGGCAGAGGTGATAGCAACCAGTAAAGCAGTCTTTAAGGTGAGAAGACGCAAAGGATAGTTATGAAGAGGCTCAAAGGGAGCGCACATCAGGTATGTCAGGACATGGTTTAATTCCCACTGAGGCATTATGAACAGCAGGGGAGGAAACGTGTGCGTAATGCCTTTCAGGAAACTGTTAACAACCGTGGACTTAAAGAGAGAAGGCTGATCAGGAAGCCGTAGAAAGGCGGAGATGGCCGAAAGATAACCTTTGATAGTGCCCAGAGCAGAGCCCTGCTGGGCCAAAGAAAGAAGGATCAAATGAACCTCGTAACAGAGGGTCAGAAAGGGGATCCACAGCCTTCACTGTGCACCATGCCACAAACTTGTTCCACCTGCAGCCATATACCATTTTAGTGGATGGACGCCTGGCTGCAAGAACAACATCACAGACTTCGGGAGGAAGATCGATAGGTGTCAACTCTCGCCACTCAATCTCCACACATGGAGGTGGAGGCTGGACAGGTTTGGGTGGAGGTCCGTCCCCTGCTGCTGCGACAGAAGATCCTCCCGAAGAGGCAGTCGGGTCGGGGGAGCGATCGCCATGCTGAGTAGCTCGGGATACCAGTATCTTCGTGCCCAATTTGGAGCCACAAGAATGACTTTGGCCCCGCCGCGCTGAATCTTCTACATCACTCTGGGCAGAAGTGGTATAGGCGGAAAGGCGTAAAGCAGACCGCAACTCCACTCGCGATGAAAAGCACCGCCGAGCGAGTGCAGCATTGGAAATTCCAACGTGCAGAACTGATGACATTGCGTGTTCTCTTTGGTGGCGAACAGATCTAAACAAGGCTCTCCCTAATGCAGAAAAAGACCTTGCACCACGTCCGAGTTCATACGCCATTCGTGATCCATCATGCACCGGCGGCTGAGTTTGTCCGCCCTGGCGTTCAGAGAACCAGCCAGGTGTTGAACCACCAAGGTAATGCCTTGATGTTCCAGCCACGTCCAGAGGCGCAGAGCCTCCTGCCATAGGGTCCAGGACCTCACCCCGCCCTGTTTGTTGCAGTACCACATGGCGGTGGTGTTGTCCATGAGCACCTGCACTACACTTCCCCGGAACGAGGGAAGGAATGCTTTCAGTGCAAGTCGGATCGCACGAAGATCCAAAAGGTTGATGTGGATACGGGACTCTGCCAGGGACCAGAGGCCTCTAATCTCCGCCTTGCCCAAGTGGCCTCCCCATCCCAGGAGGGACGCATCCATCACCACTGTGTATTCCGGTTGGGGAAGGGAGAGGGATCTGCCACTGACCCAATTGTGAATCGTGAGCCACCCATCACCACTGTGTGCTCCGGTTGGGGAAGGGAGAGGGATCTGACACTGACCCAATCGTGAATCATGAGCCACCACCGCAAGTGTTGTGTAGTGCCCTCCGAGATCTGGAAGAGCCCGCATGTTGCACCAGCAGGATGCAAGAGGCCATCAGGTCCAGGAGCCAGAGGGTCATGCTGACTGAAACCCAGGATAGAGGCTGAAAGATCGGGATCATAGCCTAAATATCCCGGACTCACTACTCGGGAGAATGAACCCAATACTGTGTAGAATCCAGAACCGCTCCGATGAAGGGGAGCTTCTGAGAGGGACTCAGGTGCGACTTCGGCACATTGATGGTGAACCCCAGCAAGTGCAGGGGGTCGGCCGTAGTCTGAAGGCGGGTGACGACTGCCTGGGGCGAGTCCGCCTTCAACAACCCGTCGTCGAGGTAGGGGAAGACTGACAACCCCGAACTGCGCAGGTGAGATGCGACCCCCGCCATCACTTTCATGAACACCCGAGGGGCGCTAGTAAGGCCGAAGCGGAGCACGGCAAACTGAAAATGCTCCTGGCCTACCGTGAACTGCAGGTAACGCCGATGGGCCGGCAGGACGGGGATGTGAAAATATGCGTCCTGGAAGTTCAACTCTATCATCCAGTCTCCAGGGTCGAGGGCAGCCAAGACCTGAGCCAGAGTCAATATCTTGAACTTCTCCTTCCGGACGAAGCGACTGACGTCCCTGAGGTCCCAGATAGGGCGCAAGCCCCCCTTGTCCTTCTTGGGGACCAGAAAGTAGTGGGAATAACAACCACGTCCTACTTCTGGCCTAGGAACGCGCTTAGTGACCCCCTTGGCCAAGACGGCCATAACTTCCTGTTGGAGAAGTACGAAGTGATCCCCCGGCATGCGATGGAACTGAGGTGGCATGGCTGGGAAGGGGTAGACTCAAAGGGGAGGGAGTAACTCGCCGGAATAGTTGCAGCACCCAACTTGTCGGAAGTGGCAGAGCGCCAGTGTGGAAAGTGATGTTGAATCCTGCCACCCACTGTCGTGTGCGACCTGAAGCTCAGACTAGGAAGGTTTCGAGGTGGACGTCGCGGAGGCGGAGATGGGCTGACCTTCACGCCAGTCCCCGGAGCCGCCCCAGCGGCCTCCCCGCCCACGGGCTCGCTGAGTTTGGTTCTGCGCAGGCTTTTGGCTGAACAAATGGGCAGGGGCGCCTCTGCCATGGCCACGAAAGGAATGAAAGGTAGACGTGGCCGGGCGCGTGGTGGAAAGCCCCAAGGACTTGGCCGTAGCTCGAGAGTCCATAAAACGCTCTAGCGCTGTGTCGGCCTTGTCACCAAACAGGCAAGTGCTGTCAAAAGGCATGTCCATGAGAGAGCTCTGGACGTCCAGGGAGAACCCTGTGGACCTCAACCAGGCGTGGCGGCGAAGCACCACGGTCTTGGAGATAGCCCTACCGAGGGAGTCCGTGGTGTCCAAGCCACAACAGATGGCGAACCTAGCCGCGTCCTTACGCTCAGCCACAGCCTGAGACCGCACAGCCTGGACCTCCTCCGGGCACTGAGGCAACACCTCAGCAACGGTATCCCACACCACGTGGGAATAGCGTCCCAGAAGGCATGCGGTGTTCACTGGCCGCAGTCCTAAGCTGGCCGAAGAGAACAACCGCTTGCCACACTACTCCAATTTTTTAGAGTCCTTATCCGGCGAATGTAGGAAAATGGCTCTATATATACTGGACCAAAGTAAAGTACAGTGTGTATAGAGTCCCCAGTCCCAAGAGGTTTGGCAGAGGCTAAAGTTAGATATAACCTTACTCTCTAAAGTGGTAGCTTGGTCGAGCAGTAAGGCAGTATCAGAGGACAATGTAAAGCATTTGTTGTACACACGCAGTCAGCAAACCAACAAGGTATCAAAATATACTTGCTCAGGATGAGGTACTTTAGTTAAATACTTTTCAAATAGGCAATAGACTTTTTGAATGCAATAGTTACAGTTTGTTGCAGTAGGCAACATAAATTCAAACACAATGGAACATTGAGCTCAATCGGAATGTCTAGTTGAATGCAATTTGTTACTTTGTAGATTACTTTTCTAACCACAGGACTGGATCCTAGATTCAGTCCCGGGACATGAGCTGTAAACAGTTAAGTAAAAGTGTTTTGGTTACGGTAGTGATTTTTAAGGAATATTATTGTATTTTAAAAGTTGACACTTAGAAACTGATTCAGTTGAAATTACCAATGTTATCCTATGGAAGGAAATTCAATTTACAGGTAAAGTATGTTCACGTTACATTGGTAATCCAGTACTGGACTCCTAGGTTCAGTACTGGGACCTCTATCTAAAACAGATAAGTAATTACGTTTTGGTAGTTGGTACGATTTTTACAGAATATTTGTAGTTTGCAAAAATCGACACTTGGAAGAAATTTCACAGAAAACAGTCAATGGTTTCCTATGGAAGAAAATTCAGGTTTCTGGTAAGTACGGTTAAAATTACTTTTCAGGGGTTGTGCTGGGCTAAAAGGTGCAGCACGGAGGTCTCTCCTGATAACAGGTGAGTAAATCGGAATTAGTTGTTCGGCTGATTTTAGGGGAATATTTTAAAGTTCCAAAACTCCACACTTAAAAGAATTTCCAAGTGAAACCAGTCAATGTTAGCCTATGGAAGAAAAGTGAGTTATCGGCTTTCAGGTAAGTACTCGACTGGTAGAGTTAAGGTTCTGGGCATAGACTCAGGGGTCTCCCAAGGTCAGGTAGGTACAGTTAGTACACCCTCAGCCGCACACGGGCAACCGGGATGCAGAGGTAGTTAGGCCCAATGTTATCTAATGAGAGACAGGGGGCGTTCGGTTGGTGGCAGCTGGCCAGCAGGCCACGCGGCTGTGGGAGCTGGGCTCCAGGTCACTTGCTCAGGGCAACTGGGGAAGTAGGATAGGACAAAGGTTGCACTACAAGACACACACGGGCGGTTGGGTGCAGGGTGCTTTTGAGCCGTAGGGCGCTCACTGTTATTCAATGGAGATCTTGAAAAGGGAACAAAGGCTGCAGGCTCGGGGACGGAGGATCTTCTGGAGCGACCAACACTTCGAGGTGTAAGTTGGGATCGTGGAGGGTAGGTAGGCACCCCGGAGTTGGGCACAGGAGGCCGGAGGGCGCCGGGTGCAGGGGTGTCTTTGGACGTTGGGAAATCTTACCCTCTGCTGGTCGCGGTTGGAGGGGTCCCTGGTTCTGAGTCTGCAGGCATCGTCTGGGTCATTGAGGAGGGTCCTTGGGTACTGGAATCCAGGTCAGAATTGCTGGCGGGACGTACTCAGTGTCTTTGTCCACTCAGGCACAGGCCGGGCTCAACGGGTGCAGAGTGGGCTGGATTCGCGGTTCCTGGCTGGCACCAGTGGTATTGCTGTTTGAGCAGAGCCACTGCTCGTGGGCGTCCCAGTCTCTAAGAGGGTCATGGCAGACCGCTCCTCCGGGGTTCTTGAGGTTGTGGTCCGCAGGAGATGCCGGGATTTAGCAGGAGCAGGTTCAAGGATCAACAGGCCTGTAGGGCTGGGGTCAAGTCAGTTGCTGTCGTCCTCTTGTTAGCAGCTGCACGGCAGGTCTTTTTCTTCTTGGTCTTCTTTCTTGTTTCGAAATCAGGATCGGAGGAAGGAAGGTTCAGGGTGCCCCTAAATACTACGTTTAGGGGCATTACAGGTAGGCGAAGGGCAGGGACCAATAGGTCCCTGTACTGAGGTGAGTACACCACCTATCCTGCTCCTCTCCTGTGGGAGAGGGGCAGTAGCCTATCTCTGCTGTGTGGCAGCCTAGGTACCTCTCAGAGAAGACGTGGATTGTAGGTTAGGTTTCAGGGAGCATCTCTAAGACGCCCTCTGTAGTGCATTTTACATTAAATCCCACACTGGCATCAGTGCGGGTTTAATGTGCTGAGAAGTTTGGTACCAAACTTGTCTGTCTTCAGTGTAGCCATTATGGTGCTGTGGAGTTCGTAATGACAACCTCACAGCACCATATACTTTTCAAGGCATCACTGCACTTACAGTGCCCAGCAATGGCCCTGGGTACTGTAGGGGCACAGGGCTCATGCACCTGTGCCCACACCACTGGCACCGGGCACCCAGCTAGAGTGGTGACTGATGTATGCCAGGGCAGTGGGTTTGTGGGCATGGCACACAGGGATGTGTGCCATGTCGACTCTTTGTTTAGTCCTGCACCAGGACACTCAGTCTGCAAAGGCAGTGTGTGGGTGTCAGGGTGCAGGGCACCTAAGAGTGGCACAATAAGTGCTGCAGCCCTTAGGGTTCTTCTCTGGTCACAATGCCCTGGGTACCTAGGGTACCATTTACCAGGGACTGGCAGGTGGCCAGAGATGCCAATTGGGTTTTAGCTTCAATACTGTTTTAGGGAAGGAACACAGGCCCTGGGCACCTGATTGGCAGGAGCCCAGGGCACACTCAGTCAAAGCACATTAGCAATTCAGCAAAAAGTGGGGGCATACCATGCAAGAAAGATGGCACTTTCTCACAGGGGAGCCGTGGGAAAGGCACTCTGAGACGTAGAAGCTTGAATGACCAGACTTTCGGGTATAGGATGAGAGGTTAGAAAGGCAGCGTCACCCGGCGCCGGGCGATGACGCCTGGCGACGTTCTTATCCACGCGGGCCCCCGTGGCGGGCCGTGACCAAGTGCCCAATAAGAATTCAGTGAGGGCATCATTAAAGGGCAGCAGCGGCTCCAATGAAGTGGACGGTGGCTGGAGCACCTCAGTGAGGAGATTTGTCTTCAGGGTCACTGTGGGGAGATTGAGGTTAAGGACCTCTGCATCCCAATGGAGCACCACCGTATACGAGGCGCCTTCCTCCATAGTGGGCAGGGGAGAGGCAAACCCCGGATCAGAGGAGACGTCTAGGCCACCGGCCTCCTTCAAGTCGTCCACCCAGTCCTGCTCAGAATCACACTGACGAGCAAGCGGGTCCTCAAACCCTTCCCAGTCATCCTCCTTCACTGGCACCACTGGCACAGGCCTCGGCGGCGGGGCAGGGACCGGTGGAGCCGGGAACAGGGCCGAGCCGGCGCTGGTTCCCAATTCGGATCCCAGGCGGGGATAAATCCATCCGGGAACCGGGTCTGGGAAGGAACCAGAGGTATTTACTGCGGTGGCACCGCCGGCAGCATGGGACCTCTTGGCGCGGAGGCCGGAGCCAGGGGCGCAGGATCCTGCGGCGCCGGGCCGGAGCCGATGGCGGCTGGATCCATCGAACGAGTCGACAGACCAGCAGGATCCGGACACGGGACCTCGGGGCCCGAAGGCGCACCAGCGGGAGCCCGAGGCCTAAACAGGCGGTCCATGGCAGCAAGAAATTCTTGCATTTGTGCAGGAGTCGCCAACGGACCCGGGTAAGGCGAGTAGGCCGCGGGAATCCCAGGTTCCAAAGGAGCCGCAGGGGCAGAGTCCCTGTCCCCCCTTGTCTGCATCCGGGGGCTGACGGAGAACGTCGGAGAGCGAAAACACTTCTTCAACTTCTTTTTGTGCCATTTCTTACCCGAATCTGAAGGGGAAGAGGAGTGGTGGTGACGACTCCGCGAGCTGTCACAGGAACGACTCCTGGATCTCGAATGGCACAAGGACGAGTGCCAAACTTCAAACAACTTAGGGCGCCGTTCCCTTACGGCCTTTGGGACCATAGCCCTACAGTCCAGACAGGACCGGGAGTCATGGTCACGCTCCAGGCAGTAGAGACAGACGTCATGAGGGTCCGCCACCGACATATTGCTACGGCAGGTACCGCAAGACTTAAAACCAGGCATCCCTACTAGCACCAGAGAAAACCACACAAGACAAAAGTCTCAAAAAGATAGTCATAAAATGACTAGGGTACGTGCTCTAACCAGATCTGCGCTTACTGGCGCGGAAAAAGAAAAAACTGACGCCAGCGCGCATGGTGGCGCCTAAGTAGTCTCGGTGACGTCATCTCGGCGCATACGACACCAGCGACGGACGCGGAGCCGCAGGACACCACCTACTGGCGCGCAGGGGTACTGCTAAGCAAAACTTTCCGGATCCAGCCTGACACCTGGGGATATTCTAAGGTAAGGAATCTATCACTAACGTGTCTCTTTCAGATACAGTAAACAATGCATATTCCTCAGTGTGGACCCAGCAAGGAGTCAATGTTTGTCTCAGGTGAAGTAACTAGGCCACTGGCTTTCTGTAGATTTAAACAGAGGCTAGCATCAGTGTAATAAAAGGGGAGCAAAAAGCACCCCTCCTTATCGTCATACTAGTCATGTTGAATATTTGAAGCCCTTGACAATATCAGAATCAGATCTGAACAAGGCTTCCAGCCTTTGATGATACAGTTATGAGGAAGAGGATTTAGTTCATCCAAAGGTGGGGCCTGTGCCTTTGTAATTGCATTGTCAGACTTAGGCTCAGCAGGGGCAGATGTCAGCTCCAAGTCAGAAATGGACATTGGAGTCGGCTCTGGTGTGGATACAGCTAGAGTCAGGGCCAGAACAGTTGCAGTCAGAATCGACAAGGTAATCAGCATAGGTGTGGAGGCATGGGCTCGCACAGAGCAAGGTGGAAGTCTAACGTGTCAGTTGGAGCCAGGGTTGGGCATGCTGCCCTAAGTCCAACTGTGGCACTTGCAGCTGTGTGGTTAAAAGGTGCTCTAGAGGGAGCCAGCATAACCTTGAAAATTTACAGCATGGCCTCCACAAAGGCTTCTATGTGCTGAGGGGTAGATGACAGCCTGGGGAATTCGAGGCTCGCTGGGACCAACCTCGGACCAGACTCTGAGTCAGACGATGGCAATGGAATCAGGTCCTCAAAGTGCCGCCTGCCCAATTCCTATCACAAGTAAAGAGATGGGGACGAGTCTCAACTGGACTTCTTGATTTTATAGGATAACTTGTCCCTCAGTTTAATTTTAGACTTACCGAAAGACACGACCTAGAAGTTAAACCAATGCCCGGAGTCGATCTATGACTTGGGAGTAAGAGCTCATTGACATAGAATGTGACCTACCTTGGTTTTTTTAATCCAGCAACATATAGCTTCATCTCCTGCACTCTGATCACCTTTGGGAGCATTAGGGAGCATTTGTTGAAAGAGTGAGTTGTGCTGAGACTCTAAACACCAAAGGCAGCCATCGGCTGGATCAGTGACCGACATATGCTTCCTGCAGCTGTGGCATAGTCAAAGAATATTTTCCTAACACTCTTTTCCCTGAAAAATGGAATTTTGGCATTGGTGAAAACAGACAAAAATTGGTGAAGGGCACAGAAATAAAGGAACTGACTATCGAGCAGGAGTAGCGCTCATATATAGCACTGAGCTGTAACTTCCAGAGGCAGAGTGAGGTCACTGCACAGTTTGAATGGTGCCACGGACATGAGGGTGGGAGCCGTTGTTGCGAGAAAGTTCTGTATCAAGTCTGTCGGCCGGGCAATTCGAAAAGACAAGGAATGAGCCTTTAGAAATAGTCACCTTAAATAACTGCCTGCTAAAAAGAACACTTAACTAATATCAGACAAATGTGTTGTTATACCTTGATGGTCTGATATAACAAGAGACCAAAGTTTAGCAAGGGAGGTTGAACAAATCAAAACGAAGTACACATGCATTAGATTAACATATATCCTTGCAGAGAAATATGTAAGGTTGAATCACAGGTTTCAAAATAAAGTCATGCTGATTTTTTCCAATCAGTGATGTCATTGTTATATTTCACCAACCAATTAAAATAAGAGTGCTGAAAACCAACACTGTTGGCCAATATTCTACTTCATTGTGCATTTATGAAGTATTCATTAGAACACAAGTTAATCAGGGTACATACTTTCACAGTGTAATCTTGGATGTTGTTATCTGCCATGGCTTGAAGAAAAGGCTGGGAGTGATCACTGAAAGACAGTCTATTTTGGTAAAGTTTTGATTTGTTTGGCGTTGTGTTCCCAGGAGAAGTGCTGTGGTCTTCATCTTTCTCCTCATTGTAACTGTAATGAATCTGACTGGTCTGCAGACCCCCTGAGAAAATGGAAGACTTCAACCATTCTGGAACAGAGAAAATAAACAGTCTGCAAATTAAAAACAGATTTTCTGCAGCACTCTAAAATTAGCTCTAAATAAAATACTGTAATCAAATAGTAATAATTCTGTGTCTGGGTAAATATTAGAGTATTTAAAGAAAATCATACTCTAGCAGATTTGCAACTACAGGGACAAATATAACAAACTATCAGTGTTTTTAGGTAAACAGTATGCTGCCTCTTCACTCTTCATCCTGCAAGTTTAGAATAAAAGCTATTTGGTGGAAACCCTCAAAAAACTTTATAGCATGCCCACCTACATTTACACTGATGCTCAGACAGATCATCATAACCTCTAAGGTGGTCCACTAACCTTCCCAATACATGCCATTGAACTTCGGGTCTTCTCCAGCAACACTAAAGGAAGGACACATTTCAAACATAATGTCTTTATTCTTGCCTGTGATGGCATGCAGACTGTTAGGTCTATCTGCATCTTCCTTGTGCAGTTAAGCGGAGTTTATGAAGAAGAGATCAAACAGAATCTAACTTAAATCATCTCTCTGAAGTTGATCAGTCTATCAGGGACATATCACCAATTAAGTGCCCGAGCAACCCAGCACGGCTTGGCATCACCAGCCTCAGCCCAAAAGTCCGCCTATGGGTCATCAAGCAGGAACAAGGGATTCCTGTGTATCCACTTCTGATGGAATGGCAACCGCATTCACCCATGCACCCTGCTGCACGGTTGGCAACATCTTTGAGCAACGGAATTTAAATTCTAAAATATTTGTTACTATTTCTACACCATTTGGAAGGTTTCTTTAATTCTGAAATTGCCTTATTAGTGTTATGTCTACTGCATAGCTACGTAATGTAGTTAAATACCTATTTAGAACAGATAACAGGAACACTCAAGTATGGAGGAAAAAAGGCATAAATGGCTCAACAGACAATCACAAATTAGTTTTTGGCATAAGACTGCTTACTAGCACATTCAATCTCCACAGAGGACAGGGGTGTACTCAATGCGAGGAAGGATGCATGTAGTCCCAAAAGTAGGCCCAAATTTCTTTCTGGATCCATTAGAGGTGAAGAAAGACTGCCCAGGTCAGGTGTAGTAATCACTTCCTGATCAGGCTGAAAAAGAAACATATTCAATTTCAGAAAAATAAACAAAAGTCTAGCTACTCAACTTTTAACATTTTCTTTTCTTTTTTCAACTACGGTATCAGTTTAATCTAAGATTGTTTGCCAAATAATCTTTGCTATTTTCCATACAAATTACACACATTTATAGGTCTGCCAGGGACAGCTTTCACTTTTCACATTAAGACCATTAACTACCTCAAGAAACAAAGTGGGACGCCTTGATAACCTACACAAAATAAACTTCATTCTACATTGTTGCTCTAAACAACTCTTAATTTGAGAACAACAACACTGTGTTCCAAAAAAGTCTTTAGAATTTCTGACATGCAAGAAAGAAGAAAGGTTATTAATATTTCACTCATCTCCCATCCACTCTACAGGGTACAGTTTGTATTTATGGAAAAAGATACTAACCTTCAGGTGCTACTCCCTGACCTACTGGGTTTCATCTCAATCTATGTCTCCTTAACGGGAACCGGCAGTTACCTGATAAATGGCTAGGAACGTGTTGCCAGTGCAGGAGTCCTTCCACCTTCACTTATTATCAACACATCATCATTTTTTACTTTATTGTCAGAGGAGTTTTCAATCATGTCATGTCATGTGGTGTTGATGAGGTGTATGCTGTAGCTCATGGTAAAATAGTCAACTAAGAATCCAGCCGAGGAAGGGCATGCTGAAAACTAAATTAGCGAGCACTTTGCAATTCATGTGAACACTTTGGAATACCAGTGGAACAGGCTGTTAAAAAGACCCAGCAAAATGCTTGATGTGTGTTTACTCTTAGCTAATTTCTATGTTACATGTCTCTCCGTGCTTTCAATACCGCTTTCTTTAATTTGCCAATTCTAGCAGAATTAAGCAAACAAACTTTTATATCTTGGGCAACCAACAGACTTGTCATGCAACCGATTGCTTACCTAGGTAAACGGTAGCTAAATAAAAGGTGCATTAACTCAAAGCATTATATACCTCAACATACTGTCCAACACAGAAAGCGTGCATCGATTCTCTGGTGTCTTCAAATTGCAAAGCAGCCTCCAATGCAACTATAGGGTCCTCTCCTGCAAACTGGGCTGTAGACGAAGACAAGTAAATGGTGGATTTATTTGTGGGAAACAAAGAAAAAAATACAATGGACAGATGAGACAGAAACATGAACGCACTGAAACGTGAAAGGCAATTTAACAATAGCGCCTCACCAAGAATACTGTTCCCAGTCAAAGATTGCGTCTGGAAGTCTTTTATGTCATAAACCTTTCCATCAATAACTGTCCAATAGCCCCCATCTTTGTTGTGATTCTCCAAGTCTGCTTTACGGATTAGTGTTACCTCTTCATTATTCCTAGTGCTCTGGCCTGCAAAAAACGAACCTATGTGGAAAAAATAAAAGCAATTTGTTTATTTATGTATTTATGAACCTCGTGTCTCTTGGTCTCACCTCCATGAATTAGATTATGAAATGAACCCTACCACAAGTAGAAATTAAGACTTTTTAAAGAAAATGTAACGTCCCCACACTCTCACCGAAGGAATTTTCATCTGAAACTTGTTACGTTTGAAGTTGGCAGGTTAGAAGGTTCTCCGCTGCGATGTCTTATTTAAAAAACCGTACTTTTTTATATACTTCATACTTCACGTCTACCACTTCTAAGTACTGTAATATATTTAATTGCCATTATTCATGTTAACAGTTCTCAATTCACCAACCCAACCCCAGAAGAATGAAGGGTAAGGTGTCCTTCACAGGATGCATATGAGTGAACTGCAGTACAAAACATGCTGTCTGCAGCAAGCTTTTCACCTACTGTATAAATTGGAGTATTTAAGTCAATTAAGTACACAAATAGCTTTGGAAACATGCCACCAGTAATTCACAAGGCCAGTCTTGATATACAAAATGATCCAGCAAGGCTCCATGTCATGTTATGTAATACAGAGTACAGATAACTTAAAATGCAAGTATCCACTAAGACAGTGGTTCCGAACTTTTCAGAACTACTTTCCAATTTTTAGAATGACAATCTTTTGACCCACCTAAATTTAATGGGCATGAGGCAGGCAATTTTTGTAATATAAACAATGCATTGTCCGGTAACACACTGCCATTTACAGAAAGCTAATTCTCCATTGAAATTGCCACTAAATCAGCACAGATATACAGTTTTGTTGACACAACTATATGACACACAAATGATAATGTGTGGAAATAGGGTTTCAGTGACTATTTATAACTGTACATCACCAAGTAAAGTGTCTTGATTTGTTTTGATCATATTGAATCTTTGTTTGCATCAACCTTCAAAACTCCCCGCAAAAAGTCCTTCATTGTTGCTTCCCTAACTGCTGAATGTGTACAGTTAATTTAAAGGTATTTACATTTTGTTGCGGGTTACAAAAAATGACATCTTTCAGCTTTTGTTTTCACACTGCTGTCCCCCAAAAAGATTATCACATATTTTACTTTATTTTTCTCTATCTGACTCAAAAGTGAGTGGAATTTGTAATAAGCAATTTCCCTGTTAAAAATTAAGCAACAATTTGTTAGAAAGCATAGCCTGGCATTTCACCTACTTTGAGGCGCAGCGAATGTGGCAAGATAAATACAGAATTTAAAGGCATCTTAATTTATTGCTTAGACTTTCGCAAACCACCACTGGGAAAAGCTGCACTAAGGAATTCAATGCTTTCATTTCATCTCACAATCAGCAACACAAACATTTATATCAATGTACGATTAAAGTACAACTGTTTTCACCTACACCACCATCTCCTACTAGAACAAACATACCCATGATTCCAGGCCATGCTAAATCTTCATTGTCATCCCGTTCTTTGCCAGGAGCAAGTTGGTTAAACTTGTCCAGATGATCCAATAGGCCCGCCAATAACGTAATGGCACCCGCCTCTTGCATCAAGCCTGCATTTTTGCTGAGAAGGAGGATTATGGAGACCACCAGTTCTGGAAGGAGAACGCCTGCAAAAGCATTATGATGTAGAGAAGATACAATTAGAATGTTGAAACAGCACATTTAGCACCAGCCGCACTTTTCACTAGAACATAGTTATGGTATTTAAATCCTTATCTAGGCAAAAGACACTGCTTCTTTATGCTGAAGACCACTTTTTGGAACGTTTGTTTAGTTTGATAAATAATCTAAAATTAATAAATAAATGTCCTACTACAGTGAACCTACCATGCTAGTATCCTACATTCCTTTATGAGTAACAGAAAACATTCTTAAATGCTAATAAGGAGCTAATGCTAACAGCAATTAACAGTTATAGTGAACTATTAAAGGATATATCAGCGTCATAGGAAAAAGAAATTATTTTTGAGAGGGGGAAAACTTTGAAACTTCCATTTTTTGTAATACACGGTCACATTTGTATAGCACTTCATTCCCCTGACGAGGCTGCAAATCGCTCAGATTTGCATTGGTAGCTGAGAACTCTTTTTGAGTGTTTGGTTGGGAAGTTGTTGAGTTTAGGATGACCGACTCAAGAATGTTGGTTAAGGTGCATGATGTTCAGAGGCATGCTCCAAACGTGGAACAGCAAGCATCAGAGCCCCTAAGCATGTACTGTTGCAGAGAATGTGAGTGGGATGCAGCTGACCAAGCCAAATGCATATCCCTCACCAGAAATGACAGTGGCAATCATGTAGGCCATCCACTCAGTGGCCCCAACCGACCCATTCCCCTACCACATCTACAACCTGGGAACATCACCAATAGGCAAGTCCCTGACCCACATCAACAACACCTCCATCACGTCCACCACATTCCAGGATGAATGCAAAATCCAGACCCTCCCCAAGTAGCTCACAGTCGACCTGAATCAACTGAGCAACATTCGGCCCATCTCCCAGTTTCCCTATCCAGCCAAAGTAATTGAGAAGGTCCTCAATAAGCAACTGACAACCCACCTCAAACTTCAACATCTTCTGGAGAACACTCAATCAGGATTCAGACAGAACCACAGCACCGGAACAGCACTCATTGCAGGCACTGATGACAATCGAATCATCCTGGACCAAGGAGAAACAGCGACCTTCGTCCTGCTCAACCTCTCTGCTGCCTTTAGCACTGTCTCCCAAACACCTTTATCAGAAGACTCCACAAGACTGACAAAGAGCCGCCATCATATGGATCTGTTCCTTCCACACAGGAAGAACCCAAAGAATCAGGCTGCTATCCTTCACCACATCAGAGACCAAGAAACATAACATAACATGTGTATTTGTAAAGCGCACGTTCACCCAGAGGTCTCTTGGCGCTGAATAACAGATGTTCATTGTTACCCAGCTCAATGGAACTCATTTTATCGACCTCAGATGGATGAAAGGCTGAGTGGACCTGCCAGGATTTGAACCTGTGACCATGAGGTCAAACACAGGCGCCTCCAATGGACACATTAGTCCACTGAGCCACCAGACCCGGCTAAAAACTGATATGTGGAGTCCCACAGGGATCGCCCCTCAGCCCCACTCTTTTCAACATATACAGGACACCGCTCGCCAACATCATCCGATCACAAGACATCACTGTCATCGCCTACGCCGTTGACACCCACCTCATCCAGTCCCTGACAAAACAACCACAGCAAGAACCAACTTCACCAACAGCATGATCATGATAGGAGATTGGATGCAAACTAACTGCCTGCAGATCAACTCAGGTAAGACATAAAATACTGGTCTGTGACAACAAGACATCTCCATGGGACTCCACCTGGTGGCTGTCAGAGCTAGGACCAACACCCAAACCCACAAACCACGCAATAAATCTAGGGACCATCCTAGATGACACGCTCAACATGAAGGCTCAAGTCAACATAGTGTACACTTTCTGCTTCCACATCCTAGGCATGATGTACAAAAATCTGCAAATGGTTGCCTCAGAAAAGCAGACAAATGGTCATGTAGGCACTCATCATCAGCAGGCTGGACAACAGCAACACTCTAGGAAGGAATCTTCAAACAACTCCTACACAGACCCCAGACCATCCAGAATACCACTGCAAAACTCACTCTACCACCCACGGGGCACCCACATCATACTGCACCTCAGGAAGTTTCACCGGCTCCCCATTCACAAGCGCAGCCAATTAAAACTTTACACACACTTACACACACACTTACACACACACTTACACCCACACACACACACACACACACACACACCCCCCCCCCCGCAGGACCAGAATACTTGAATAGCCGCATACACTTTCACCAACCCACCCCCACCAGATACCTACGCTCTGCCTCACTCACACTCATTCCCCACATCCACAAAAGCAAAACAAGAGGTTGCTCATTCTCCAACATCGCACTCAAGACATCAGTGACTCCTCCTCTTTTCTTGAGTTCAGCAAGATGCTCCTTCGTATAAGCACCTTCGGGACCACAAACCCTCACACCTGCCCAAGCGCCTGGATACCCTTTAGCTGATTACTGCGCTATATAAATCAATGTAAAATAACAGTTTAATTGTATCTATCAAACTCTGCATATAGAGGTTATTGATTGATTGATTGATTGCTTTATTTCGATATGCATATATCATAAAAGCAGTACAAAAGATAAAAACAGCATGTCGAAAAAAAGTATGACTGTACATTTGATATAGGAATAAAACACATTAGGTCAGCATAAATTAATTTAAAAAAAGGATTAAATTGATATGGACAGTCTTCTAAGTCTAATCAACCAAGCCCATTTTAAAAACTTAGCAACAGCACAAACAATGGGAGGGGCTGTGTTGGTTAAAAGAATCCGGAGGGCAACAGAGTACTGACGGGTACCCAGTTCTCTGCAGATAGGACCAAGCCAACGTGATCTGGGGCGACCATAGTCCGGGCATTCAAAAAGAAAGTGTGGCACCGTCTCTGGTTTATCGGGACAAAGAGCGCAGAAGCATGATGGGGGCTGGGATTTATTCCACCTGGAGCAAAAGTCGGCCAAGGGTAGGGTTCCTAACCGGAATTTGATGTACAAGGACCGATCCATGGCAATTGTTATTATGTCCATGTACGGCTCATAGGTGACAGCATCTTTTAACAACAGAAAAGCTGCGGTGGTTTTGCAGTGCCGCTGGCTACTGATGCGCTTCACACAAACCCACTCCCAAAAGAGTTTTTTTAAGGTCTCCTTCGGGGGAGCGGAGTGGCTATGCCAGCAGGAATCCAGGCCTAAGTCCCCTAAAAGATGTTTAATGTCCTTCAGCCATTTAATGCTATGCCAACCGTCGGAGTGCATCACCTCAGCTAGACCATTGGCATAAGATTTTAGCTCAGGCACCCTCCACAGACGAGCCCAGAGCAAGAGGGGTCGAAGACGGGCCTGATCCCTTATAGCTTTGCAGCCAGTATCCATGAGCACTGGGATGGTCGGGCTACTTGATGGGATGGCAAGGAGATCTTTGATGAATTTGTTTTCGGCCTTGCTCAGTGAGTCCACTTTGCCCAGGCGCCACAGTTCTGCTCCATAGAGTGACGCAGGGACCGCACGTGCTTTGTATATATCTAGTAGAGGGGCAACACAGTGTTTTGTTGAGTTGTTGAACTCCTTGAGGAGGGCCCCCCCCACCCTTTTATGGGCCATTGTCATTTTATTGATGTGGGCGGTCCAGCTCATCGCGTCGTTAAGTCGAATTCCCAAGTAGTCGAATTCTGCCACTCTTTCAAGGGGTATGGAGTTCAGAATGGGAGGGCGGCCAAGTTTGCGTGGTGGGTGCATAACTAGGTACTTGGTTTTTTCCACGTTGATGACAAGTCCCTTGGTGGTGCAAAAGTCCTGAAAGCGGTTCAGAAGTGTCTGGAGACCTTGGGGGGTTTTAGAGATGAGGAGGGTGTCGTCGGCGAACAGCAAAGTTGGAATTTTTACGCCTCCCAGAGTGGGAGCGTCTGCTGGTTCGCCGAGTAGATGATCTACCACTCCATTAATATAGAGGGAGAATAGGGTAGGGGCCAGGACACAACCCTGCCTTACACCCCTCTCGACCCTGATCTTATCGGTCTTTTCCCCGTTCAGCCCCCATCTGACCTGGGCATAGGTGTCGGTGTGCAGTTTAATAAGGAGATTTAGTATATACGGGGGCATCCCTAGTCCGTGAAGCACCCTCCAAAGTTCCTCCCTAGGTACCAGGTCAAAGGCAGTCTTTAGGTCAATGAAGGCCAAATAAAGACTGCCTTTGCCCAGTTCCACCACCTTCCAGTATAGTAACAGGAGCCTAAAGACCTGTTCGATAGTTCCTGTACCTGAACGGAACCCAGCTTGCATATCGGACAGGATATGGTTATCGTCCACCCATTGAGAGATCCTCCCCAAAATGACTTTCCCCGCCAGTTTCTGGCTCGAGTATAGAGGTTATTATGCTGGTAAGAACTATACTTGCATCTGGAATTGGCGATAGTTGTTACTGCTCTATCTAAACTGCCATTGAGTTCCAAAGTTTGGCAGACTCGCTGGAGAAGCAGGGTCCACCTGTTTGTGTTTTTGACACACTGCAAAGAAAGTAAACGGGCAAACCTTGAGTGCAGGGGCTAGCTTGGCGATAGATGTTGAGCTCTTGTTGAAGAAAGAAAGCAGTGTAGTCACCGGCACTGCTCAGTGAGCTACACACACTACTTTAAATGTGCTCTGTCTAAACACTGAAAGCTAATGCAGAGAAATGATGGAAGGTGTGATGTGGGTTCACACTAGAGGTTGAGCAGCTCTTTGGTGGCTGCATTTCAGATTGTCTAAAGTTTATTGAATATGAGATGGGGTCATTCGACATTTCATGATATAAAAGGTATTGCAGAGCTTAACCTCTTGGGGCACACTTAACATCTTTTCTTTACAAGCATAAACCTTAATAAAAAGGAAAACCGCTTTAGCCAAATATTGCCTGGAATTCCCAAGGCAAACAAGTTAGATGTCTGACTGCCAGAAGGCTCTGCATCCCTGTTGCGTAATGAGGTATCTAACGTCTTCATTTCTCCATGAATCAGCAACCCCCCTCTGGCAGCAACCAGAAGTTGACATATCATAACAGTTTGTGTTGCATACTTTTACCCAATATTGCCTTCTTAGAGGATATTAGAAGAGGTTTATCATTACGCCTGTTGCAGCAGTGTCTGCAATACCTGTGAGTGTGTTTATGGGATCTTGCAGAAGTGTCAAGTGATCGGTAAAATATATGGTGCCAATTCACAAAGGCATTCAAGAGTACACGAAAGAGTAATTCTGTAGTGCTAATTCATAAGACTCATACATTTTTTACACAATTCGCCACAAAACATCTAAAATGGGAAGATTCACGAAATAAACACATGCATTTAGTACAAAGAAAGGACTGTACATTCACTGTACTTTTCCTAAGAGGAGCTCAATATTTTGGAGCCAATTCACAAAGAGGATTTACAAATAAGGGAAATAGTCCTCCTGAACTACCATAGTACTATTTCCCATAATGATGAATCAAATAGGCATAATATATATATTTTTGACTTGCCTATATAGTTTTCCTCGTTTGATGAATCTTCACGAACATTTCCATAACAAGAGTCAAGTTGGATCTTGTTGTGCATGAAAAGTTTTGGGGCAATCCCTCGAGCAGGAGCAAAAAAAGTGGGGGGATGTCTAAATAAGTGTGTTACCCTTACAAATTCCCATAGGAATTTTAGACACAACTACAGCCCGAACCGCTGAACGGAATTACACCAAATTGGACAGAAAGATAGCGGTTGGTTCGGAAAGTGACCTTTTTGTGAATTGATGTAAATCCGTTCAGTAGTTTTTGAGATATTTAAAATAAAAAAGTGGGATATCTAGGGACATGAAGGCTCCAGGAACCCTTCCAATCTCATGCAGACATCCGATTAGCTACAAACACTTCAACCAGGGAGTGTTGGGAGCCAGCGTGGGGAGAAGGGCCGCGCAGCCCCCCTCCCTTTAAAGAATATACCAAAAAAAAGAAATGGCCTGGCCCCGGGGGATGGGGTTACTGGGGTCGAGAATGGCCCAGGAGGGGGGTGCATGAACCCCCTCCCCTTGAAAATACAATTTAGAAAATGGCCAGGCCACAGGGGATGGGTTCCCCAGGGCCACACAGCCCCCTCCCCTTTAAAAATATAAATATAGACAAAGGTCCAGCCCTAGGGGATGGGGTCCCTGGGGCATATATCGGCCCCTTCCCGTTTTATTTTAATTAAAAAATAAATTAAAAATGGGCCAGGCCCTGGGGGAAGGGGGTCACCGGGGCCCAAAGGGTCAAGGAAAGGGGGACCACACAGTCCCTTCCTAAAATAACAAAAAAACAAAGCCTGCAACTCGCTGGAAGCCCGCCCTCTTTCTCCACTACTCTGCAAATGCTCCTCCTGGTGTGCTCTTGGTTGGGGGTGAAGTCCCCTTCGCTGCTGAAGGTGCTTAGGGGCCAACTACCCCTAGTGTTACCCCCAGTAATTCCCACACATTGGGATTGCTAAGAGGTCTTCGGAGGCTAAGCCACCTTTCCCCGCCGCTATGTAAACGCGCCTCCTGTCGCACTACTGGTTGGGGATAAAGTCCACTTTACTCCTAAAGGACCTTGGGGGCCATGAAGCCCTCCTGGTACCTCCTGTAAGTCCCACGCAGCGGAATTCCTGAGACCCTGCTGTGAGAAGTTGGCCTGGTATATGATGTTCACTATTCTAGTGAACACCTTGCACCAGTCCAAACAACCCTTATGGTGATGGTTGTAAGTCAACCTTATAGACCAGCTATCCTAGTGGTAGCGTGGACAGAACAGTCTTAGGCTAAAAGACTCTTGAGGGCGTGTAAAGCCAGCTGTTTTACCATATGTAACCCCTCGAATATCAAATGAAAGGACACCACACAAGATATATATAAAACATATATGTATTTATTTACTAATACACTCCTCTGAACTCTTTATGAGATCAGAGGCCAAAGCACATCACAAGATACTTAGTCAGGATACGTTAAGTTGCACAATTTACAGTTAGGCCCTAGGGGCGAAGCAAATCATATATTAAGAAAGTGGTATAAGTACCACGTCACGAGAAAAGGAAAGGCCTAGGGCCTAGAGATTCGCTGGGGCTACACTATCTGAACCTTAGTTTAGAAGTAGGAGGCCCACAGGCGGCGCGTGCAGTGTCTTTACACGCACGCGTGAGTCAATGCAAAGTCAATGGGAACTTAGAAGTTAGAAAAAGAAGGAGTTAGGACACTTCCGGTTTAGCTAGGAGGAAACAACTAAAAACCTAGACACTTGGATAGTCAATACCCTTGGGAGCACCAAAGTATTCGCATTACCTCACCCACGGACGGAGGGTGCATAGGTGTGAAGATGTGCCGGGTTTCGTCGTTGGATCCTATGGAGACCTGGAGAAAGATGCTGCAGGCGACCAGGAGGAAGATGTCCGGGTGGATCCAAGGGACCTGAAAGCAGAGGGAACAGAGTCTGGGTCACTAGCCAGTGACCGGGTGGTACCAGGAAAGAACCAGACGACATTGAGGAGCAATCAGGTGCTGTCTTGAAGCTTGTCTCTTCAGCCACGCGGACCAGGAGGCGTCGAGGACGACCAGATGCTGGAGGTGAGCTGTCCCACGAAGGTTCTCGCAGATGGAGGGGTCGACTGCCGGATTGGAGTCAACAAGCCTTGGCAAAGGCAACCTACACAGGATTCAAAGAAGGCTTCTGGTGCAGACCAGCAAGTTCTGAGGTGCCTCACCTTTGCAGGGAGGCAGGGGCCAGTCTGGAGCAACCAGACCAGCGAGGTGGTTCAAACGGATTGTTGTCACAGAGGCTACCAACGGGCCAGCAACCGGACAACGCGTCGAGCAGAACACAAGCAGAAGGGCCCCGCGCAGAACTCGTGGAGTGTGGAGGGCTGATCTTCGGTGCAGGTGGAGCTCGGATTCGGAGCTTCTCAATCCCCAGTGCACAGCTTCGAGGATACCTCAGGAGCTGCACAGTTAGCAAGTTGCAGGCTTTCCAAGATGTCCGGTCCCACGTGTCTCGTCGCCTCCACGGATCTCAGCAATGCTGCAGTCGTGAAGCGAGAGTCAGAGAGGTCTGGAAGTCTGGGTCTTGTCAGGCTCTGTGCTCGGGTTCCGGCAGGAACGTCGACAAAGCAAGCCGTTAATTTGCTGGATGGTGCCTGGTTGCCCATGGTGGTCACTCCTTGGCCACAAGGGAGATACTTCAGTCTTCAGCTTCAGCAGAACGTCGAAGGTCCAGAGTTTCGTGTCAAGTTTCGATTCAGGATTAATCTAAAGTCTCAGGACTCAGCTCCTACCTTTATACAACTAAAAGGGGCTGGATTACTTTCTAGGTCCCTCTTATGGGTGGGACCAGGAAGGGGGGTGGTTACACCCCCTTTTCTTTGTCCAGTTTCGCGTCAGAGCTGGGGCTGGAGTGCCCCAGCAACCGGTTTGAACTGGGGTATGCAAGGAGCACCTAGTGTGCCCCAGGCAGTGTCTCATTCTATCCAGCCCTCCCTGTCCCAATACACAAAGTCATGTCTGGGGTGGTGCTCGCACCTCCCCAGGCAGGAGACCTATTGTCCAAACCTCCGTGACTGGAAGGACTCCCAGCAGCAGGAGGCCAGACTTGTGTCAGTGGCAGCAGCGTCCATTTTGTGACGCTGGGGCTCTGGTCAACTTTAACCGGGATAGTCAGCAACAACATGTCTTCTCCCTCTAGAAGGGTGGATTGCTACCCCCGCCGCAGGAATTGGCGAGGGGGTAGTATTCCAAAGCGTATGACACCTTACACGACATGTTTGGATAAAGCCAAACCAAAGTTAGCATTTAACCGCGAGGATTATAATGCATTTAAGAGTATATGGTATGGCGATATCATAGAACAGCTCTAAGGACATGGTTCCGAAAGCTGCAGACAGGCTCAGCTCATGCTAGAGCACCATCTCACATAAAACCAAGCACTCTGCCTTCAAGATTGTTAAGGCCTGCCATAGGAGTGACTTATAGGTGCATATGTGTCTATATATAAGGTTAGATATAGGAATACTATATCTAAGCAAGGGGTGATTACACGACCTTGCCCCAGCTGAGTGATCAGCCAGTTGTGTCAGTTTGGATTGCCAGCCAGGGGTGGCATAATACATGCTGCAGCCCCTGGTAGGCCTTGGTTACACCTATGCCCTGAGTACCTAGGGTACACTTGTACAGGAGCTGATAAAGTGAACCAATTCCAAATTGTGGATGTACCTAGAGTACATGGTGTAAATTTAGAGAGAGTGCATGTGGGCTGTGGGTCTTATCAGCAGGCCCACAGCCACATCTAAGTCGAAAACCAGAGAAGCAAAAGCAAAAAGTGGGGGTGACCATAGGAAGCAGACCCTACTCTCCTACACCTGCCCCCGTTCTCCACCACTCTGCAAACATGACTGCTCATTAAAAAACCTTAGAAATTCACTAAAAAACAAAAGAGGTTACAGGGACATTATAGTTAGCAAATAGAATGTAAAAAACGTTAAAAATTCACTAGAAAAACCAAAGGTTACAGGGATGTTATAGTTAGACTGACATTTCACTCATACAAAACCAGAGAAATTCAGCCGTTATCGTAACATGAGTTAACTATAACTTGCACCCCCCAATGCACTGCTTATGTCCTCCCATATTACATCACTCATGACATGGTCAGTGACATCCCTGATGACATCTCAAATCTAATCAGTGATGACATCATCCACATCTCTGACGCACCCCCTCATACCCCTATAGAATCTTTTAAACGCTCACTGCCACTCCCACACAACCATTCACAAACCCATTGACAGATCCATACCAGTACTTACAGAGCCACTCACTAATTCATTGATCTACAGAAATATCCACTTGCTCACCCATACTGTCACTCATACACCCGCTGAGTCACCAATACAGCCATTGACATATCCATGCATATACCCATACAGGCACTCACACACTGAATGAGCCACCCATAGAACTACTCACACACCTACAAACGCACCCATACTGTCAATCATACCGGTACGTACTAACCCCAAACAGTTACATACACATCCACTTGCTCATACAAATAGTAACACATTCATTCACCTATACAGTCACTGACAGAAGTATGTAGTCATCCATATACAGTCTCACATTCACTTACTCACACATACAGTCACTCATAAACCCAGTCACTCACCTATACTGTCTTTCATATACCCAGTCACTCACCTATACTGTCTTTCATATACCCAGGCACTCACCTATACTGTCTTTCATATACACAGTTACTGACCCATACTGACACAACCATACTGATACTCCCTCTCCCATACCGCTTCTCACACATGCACTCACTACCCCATACCGCTTCTCACATATGCACTCACTACCCCATACCGCTTCTCACACATGCACTCACTACCCCATACCGCTTCTCACATATGCACTCACTACCCCATACCGCTTCTCACACATGCACTCACTGACGCAGGCAGGCAGGCAGACAGACAGACAGACACACAGACAGACAGACACACACACACATCCAGACAACCACAGAGATAGTCAGCCAATCAATCACCAATATAGCCATTTGCAGGAGGCTGGCTCTAAGTGACGTATAGTGTGCACGAAGTCCAGTGCAACCACAAAGGTAGGCAGAGATAAAGTTAGATAGAACCTTACTCTCTATTTGTGGTAGTAGGGTTGAGCAGTAAGGCAAACTCAAAGGACAGTGTTAAGCATTTGTTGTACACACTCAATCAGCAAATGAGTTCACACACTCAAAGACTGAACTTCAGACCAATTGTTTTGGTATAAAAATATTCTTTTCATACTTTATTGCCTAAAACCAAGCAAGCCTGGCACAGGTAAGCAATACATACTTTACAGTAGTAATGCAATTGAAATGCAGTTTGAAGGATAATTGTATATGCACTTTGATTTGGTTTGCAGTATTGATGCAGAGAAAGGCAATACTTGGTAAATGCAGTAAATCGACTTGAATAGGCTTTTTAGTAAAAAAGAAGGTAATTAACTTTTGAGATTACTAGGCTTACACAGAGATACTATATGGGACTTTTCCTGAAAACAGGCAAGTAAAATCGTTTTTATATTAATGTATGTGTTCAGGACTATGTCAGAATAGTAGAACAATACTATTCCTTTGTATTCACTGTACTGCTGATTCTATATCTCTGCTACTGTGTCACAGTTATAGCAGCACATTTGTTTTACATGAGAAGAACAACGGTACAATAAATTCTTATTGTACACACGCCCGACTGTTTCTTCTGTGTATCTCTCTGAGAACAAAACAAGCAAGCACGAGTGACAGGGTGAAAAATAGTATACTGTTAACACGAGTCTGAGGAATCAGGGTTTGTTGTGTTCTGAGGTTGCCAAAAACTAATCTCTCTGAGAATAGGAGATACTAGTGGGACTGCGAGCTAGCTAATGCAAAACATAGGCTAACATATTCGGCGGGGGTGTACAGAGTCAGTCTACCACCAGACCCACAGTATATGTTATCCGTAAACAGCGCAGGGCTTGCATGAAGGGTACAATAGGAACTATACTACAGGAGGCTGGTCAGGGGTCACCGGATTTCTTGTCAGGATCGCTGGTGTGACCTCCTCGTGGTGTTTGCCTACTTGAGCTCGGGCCGTGGACAGCAGATGCAGAGTGGTGCGGATTCTCGGTTTCCGGCCAAGGCCAGAGGTTGCAGATGAACAAATTCGGTTTTTACCGGAGACAAACTCTTTGTGAATGAAGACAGGCAGGTCCTCCAGGGATGTCGAGGTTGCTGGCTGCAGGCCACACCGGAATTACGCAGGTGTAGGTTCGAGGTTCAAGGTCGTGTATACAACTTTGGACCCCCGTGTTACAGGATTAAGGACTGCAGGACTATGACTGTGCACATGATGGCCGTATCCCTCCGTGGTACCGAGTCCAATTAACTGACTGTTGGACGTGCTAGCACTTATATCAAATGCATTAAATATATTTATTACATTTGTCTCTACACCAATTGTGGCTTTTTAGATATAGGAATTGCCTACGCCTCATTCATTGCAGCAATTTACCCGTTCTACTTCTTTGGCTTCCTCTTAGGGTTTTTGCGAAACGGTCTCAGTAACCTTGCCTGGATGACGTATGAACCGCCTGTGCTCACCTAATTCTTACTTGCATTGGATTTCATCCCAAACCAGTGCTCTATTGTGAACGAAGCCAGTTATCTATTTGAATATGTGTTTAAAGTCAAGATGATGATTATCTGTAATATAAATAATTTGCGCCCTGAAGAAGGAGCTTGTTGATATACATGGGATCTCCGAAACACGCTTCGGCGCTTCTTTTTTTTGTCTGCTTTTGTTATTCTTGTTTTATGTACTGTATTCTGTTATAATTTGTTTTGTTCAGTTCATTGTTAGTTTTCCTTATGTGGTGGTTGGGGTGGTTACATGTTTATTTGCTAATAGGTACCCTACAATATCATTGTGCTGGGCTTTTGCTTTGTTTTACTGAATTTCTGTAATGTCTTATGCATTGTATATGAAAATGAAGAAAATTATGAAGAAAGATATATTTTGATAAATAAATGTACTAAAAATCCTTTTATAAAAATATTTTTGATCTGTGGGTTTTTCTAATTTATGGACTTATTGCCAATGTTAGATGAACATGTGTGAGGAAAGTTTTGTGTGTTTTAATAGTTTCTATTTCCCTGGTTTCTTCCCCACCCATTTCACTTTTTCAGGGTGCCTCTTTCGTTTATTGTTGCAGGTTCGAGGTGGAGACAGGCCGGTAGGGCTGGGGCTAAGTCAGTGGGCGTCTTCCTCTTGTTAGCTGCTGCACGGCTGTTCGGTCCTTCTTGTAGTTTCTTCTGGTCTGAGGAAGCAAGGTTCAGGAGTGCCCCTAAATACTAGATTTAGGGGTGTTAGAGGTAGGTAAAAGGCAGGGTCCAATGGGTCCCTTCCCCGGGGTGGGTACACCCTCTATTATGCCACCCTCTGGTGAGAGGGAGGTATGAGCCTGTCCCTGGTTGGCTGAGTCCCCCCAACTTCAAGATGGTGTGAACTGAGAGTTGTGCTTCACCTCGCCTCCCCCACCTGATGGGTGGAGTTGGCAGAGGTGGGCACACCTCTCTTCCTCACTTTTTTTCCCATCAGTTCTCCCGCCCAAGGTAGGGGTCAGAACTAGTGAGGACCAGTTGCTGAAAGCAGCAAGTGGCCTGGGGAAGCTCACAAAGGCGGCGTCCCAGGATGTGCATGGTTTCAGGCCCCAGAGAGCAGCAGGCTCTCGACCCAGGGCTCCAGAAACATGTCTGGTGGTGGCAGCTGAAAGCAGCCACTCAGCCTGAACACTAGTGGTAGGTTAGTTTTCAGGGGGAATCTCTAAGATGCCCTCTGTGTGCATTTTTCATTAAATCCCACTCTGGCATCAGTGTGGGTTTAATGTGCTGGAAAGCTTGATACTAAACTTCTCAGTTTTCAGTGTAGCCATTATGGTGCTGCGGAGTTCGTAATGACAAACTCCCAGCACCATATGCTCTTAATGGCAGCACTGCACTTACAATGTCTAAGAAAGGACTTGGACACTGTAGGGGTACAGGGCTCATGCACCTGTATCCCGACCACTGGTCTAGTGCACCCAGCTAGAGGGGGTGACTGACCTATGCCAGGGCATGGGGTTGTAGGCATGGCACACAGAGATGTGTGCCATGATGACTCTTCACTTTGTTCTGCACCAAAACACGCAGCCTGCAAAGGTAGTATTTGAGTGTAGTGGTACAAGACCTCTAAGGGTGGTATAATACGTGCTGCAGCCCTTAGAGTCCTTCTCTGGTCTCTGGTCACAGTGCCCTGGATACCTGTGATACCATTTACCAGGGACTGACCTGTAGCCAGAGATGGTAATTGGGTTTAGGCTTCAATATAGTTTTAGGGAAAGAACATAGGCCCTGAGTACCTAATTAGCAGAAGCCCAGGGCACACTCAAAGTACATCTGCAATTTAGCAAAAAGTGGGGCAACCATGCAGAAAGAGGGCACTTTCTCACACAACATTTCCCCCCTCCCCTCCCCCAAACGAAAGAGGATGAGACTAACCTTTCCCTAAAGAGTCTTCATTTTCTAAGTGGGAGAACCTGGAAAGTCCATCTGCATTGGCAGTCCCAGGTCTGTGTTCCACTACAAAGTCCATTCCCTGTAGGGAGATGGACCACCTCAACAGTTTAGGATTTTCACCTTTCATTTACTTTAGCCAACTGAGAGGTCTGTGTGAGAAAGTGCCATCTTTCTTGCCTTGGTATGCCCCCACTTTTTTCTGAACTGCTGATGTGCTTTGACTGAGTGTGCCCTGGGTTCCTGCCAACCAGGTACCCAGGGCCTGTGTTCCTTCCCTAAAACTGTGTTGAAACTAAAACCCAATTGGCATCTCTGGCCACCTGTCATCCTCTAGTAAATGGTACCCTAGGTACCCAGGGCATGGTGACCAGAGAAGGCCCTTGAGGACTGCAGCACTTATTGGGCCACCCACAGGGGCCCTGTACCCTGACACCCACACACTGCCTTTGCAGGCTGAGTGTCTAAGTACAGGACTAAACACAGAGTCGACATGGCACACATCCCTCTGTGCCATGCCCACAGAACCCACTGCCCTGGCATACTTCAGTCACCCCTCTAGCTGGGTGCCCTATGCCAGAGGTGTGGGCACAGGTGCATGAGCCCTGTGCCCCTACAGTACCCAGGGCCATTCCTGGGCACTGTAAGTGCAGTGATGCCATTAAGAGTATATGGTGCTGGGAGATTGTCATTACGAACTCCACAGCACCATAATGGCAACACTGAAGACTGACAAGTTTGGTACCACACTTCTAAGCACATTAAACCTGCACTGATGCCAGTGTGGGATTTAATGTAAAATGCACCAGAGGGCATCTTAGAGATGCCCCCTGAAAACATAACCTACAATCCACGTCTGGGCTGAGTGGCTGCAGAGGCTGCCACACAGCAGACATGTTGCTGGACCCCTGGGTGGAGAGCCCCCCGCTCTCCTGGGCCTGCAACAATGCACATCCTGGGCGAGGTGCTAGGTCTCCTCCCCCAGGATGGGCAGGGGGAAGCTTCAAAGGCATGCCGCCTCTATGAGCTTCTCCAGACCATTTGCTGTACCCAGCAACTGGCCCCCAGCAGTCCTGACCCCCACTCTGGCGGGAAGACTGGCGGGAAAAACTACGTCAGGAAGGGGGGGGGGGTGCCAGCCTGTGCCAACCCCACCCCTCAGGTGGGGGAGACGAGGTGAAGCACGACCCAGGGCTCCGGCCATCTTGAAGATGGGGAACCCTGCCAAATCACAGCTAGGCTCCTGCCCCCCTCCCACATGAGAGGAGCTGGCTAGGTGGTGTACCCACCCCAGGACAGGGACCTATTGGTCCCTGCCCTTGCCCGACCTGTAACGCCCCTAAATTCAGTATTTAGGGCCCCCTTAACCTTCCTTCCTCAGATCCCGATACGAAAAGAAGAAAGAAGATCAAGAGAAAGAAGACCCGCCGTGCAGCTGTTAACAACAGGACGACCACAACTGACTTGGCCCCAGCCCTACCGGCCTGTCGATCATGGAACCTGCTACTGCCTAAACCCCGGCGACTCCAGCGGACAGCAACCTTGGGACACCCAGAGGACCTGCCTGCCTCGAACCTCTCAAAGACTGGGACTCCCATCAGCAGAGGCTCTGCTGCAACACCCCTGGTGCCAGCCAGGAAGCTCCAGACCAGCCTACTCTGCACCCGCCAAGCCCGGCCCAAGTGATCCAAGACCACGAGGACGTCCCCCCGGCGACTGGGACCCGCAGTCCAGTGCCCAAAGACCCTCCTCGACGACCCAGACGACGCCTGCAGACTCAGAACCAGGCCCCCCCCCAACCGCGACCAGCTGAGGGTAAGCTTTTCCGACACCCAAAGACACCCCTGCACCCGGCGCCCTGCAACCCCCTGCGCCTTCCTTTGGGGTACCTACCTGTGCTCCAAGATCCCAGCCTACCTCTCGAAGTGGTGGTCGCCTCTGAAGAGTCTCCGTCCCCGAGTCTGCAGCCTTTGTTCATTTTTAGGTCGAGGTAATATCCGGTCTGCCGAAGGCAGAACCGGAAGTCCGAGAATTTATGTTACTTAGTGTGGGCTATTTGTCCCGCCTCTTTGTTTTTCTCTCTCTAATTAGCTAGCTTCCTAAATGGAGGCCAGCCATTAGAGGAGAGAGCCGTCCCTCCGAATAGGCTCCGTCTTTTTCGGATTTGGGGGCGTATGTTTTGCTGTTCTTTAGACAGTGACGTGGTCTGTCACTCAAAACAGCAAAACCACGCCCCCGAATCCGAAAAAATCGGAAGCCTGCAGCCGCCATTTTCTTTCCCCCGCAGTGAAGGTGAGCCTCGAGCCTCTGCCCCTGCCCCTGTTTGTGCCATTTAAAATACTCCTCTTATTGTGTTGCCAGTGTTTACAGCAAGCATGGGTGTCGCCCCATGCCCCTGACCCCTGCAAAGTGCCCCCACTCCCCCCCAGCAGAGCACACACGGACAGCAGACGAGCCCGCTTTTCACCCCCTGCATCGGTGAAGGAGGCTGCCGGAATACTTAAAGATACACCCTGCAGTACCTCCCTTTGTCCCAAGAGGGCCGGGCGGGAGCAGTGAATCAACCTTGAGGTGAGTCTGGGTCCCGGTTCTTACTCGGTAGCAGCTGGAGGCACACGCGAGAGAGAAGGGCTTCTCCCCCCTTTAACACCCGCGGGGCAGGAAGCTCTCCTTCTACACGCCCGCAAACCCACCCCAAACAGCAGTGGGGACTCGCACCATCACCGTGTGGGCGATAAAGAGTAACAAAAAAAGGGAAGAGGTTTAGGGAAGCGTGGGGGATAGCTCGGGAGGTTGAGAGGTTGCTGCGTGATCTGTGCGTGAACTGCAGTTTACGGCTTACAATCCATTTAGGGGCCTGGGACAGTACAGTCCGTGACGTGTGATATGTACAGAGTACATATTAAGTATTATTGACAGCAGGGGTCTGTAGGATGAAGTACAAAAAGGGCTGCAGTATGCGTATTGATAAAGCAAAGAAAGGGTTGTATAGAGGGCGGTGCGACCGGGGCCCCCGCACCGGGCGCTGACTTCAGGTGGGGGCGCCGTGCTTACAAGTATATAATATGGTTTTTAAAGCACCTGTATATTGTGTGTGCAAAGGGCGCTATTTCCATGCCATATCACGGATGTATATTTTATGTTATCTGCTAAGAGAACCTCCTGCTGTCCCAGACGTCTTTCTTCGACAATGGGGGGTATGCATATTTGTTAATTGCATTTAAACTTGCTTTTGTTGATAGTTGAATTTCGCCAGTTTGCTACAAAAATAAAATGAACTACAACATATTCAGAAACAAGGTAAATAAAAATAAAAAAACTTGTGAAAAATGCAGAAATATGGAAAGTGAAATGTGCCAATTACGTGCATTAAGTAGTGCATGGTGTGCAATCTTGCCGCTTTGTGGTGCTGCAATAAAAGGTGATCTTAATGTCTAGGCTCTTTGGTACTTATTAGATGAATCTTCCATTTGCCCTCCTTCTCCTCTCTCCATTCTCCCCCAACGGAATCTGTGCACAAGTGCATATTTCTATGACAGATGCATTGACCCACTGCACTATATTTCTCTGTGTGGACGGCACCCTAAACCATTTCTTAATATCCATGATGAGAACCTCTAGTTGTGATTCGAATGTGCCTGCAGATCTCTTGATCACATCTTTCCAGGCCAACTGATCATCCCATCCTCCGATGCTGATAAAATAAGTATCCTTGCGTTGGCCAGTGAAATGCCTGCAGGGCGCCAGATTGGCAGCAGCGTCTCTGTAAAACCAATTTCATATGCACAACAAATCAGAGCTAGCAGTTGCAAATCCTGTGTTATGTAAATGTGTATTTGATGGCCGTGACTCATTGTGTTGTGTGTGGTGCCAATAACGTCTCGTAGGAGATAGCATAGGCACTTCCTCAAAGTTCAGCACGGTGTTGCCACAACACTGGGCAACAAGCACCGGCCCGGGTGCAGTCAGGTATGCGATGAAAGGAGTGTCGTGCACGCCAACGCGCAGTCTGTGGTACTGAGAGGACAATTACAGCCTTCCTGGGGGCAGTTCAAGTGCAGCTTTTCAAGGCCAAGAGTAATCCTTTTTGAAAATGCAGCTCAGGTGTTTCACAACTTGATCACAATCAAAACAAACAGAAGATTTAGTTACGGTGCTTAACGCGAACCCTTGCTATCTCTGACGCATCGCAAAAATACTTCTTAGAAAAAAATCAAACCGTGTGTGCACTGATCACACCTTCTCCTCCAGAGATCACTGAGTTTTTGCCTACTACATGAAGAAGTTTAGAATTGCTAGCGGCGGAGACAACTCAGTGGGCTAATGCACTAGCTGCACGGGTATGTGGGCTGTGGCAAGGTTGAATCTCGGACTCAAAAAGAGAGTCCCCCACATTCCAGCCTCTGAAAACCACTTCTAGTTTTTTGCAGTTTTAAAGAAGGCTGAAGTGAGGCTGCTTTCCAGTGGGCGAGATGCTGACAAAACATTAAGTCATGTCGCCACCTACACTTGTGTATGCCTCGCAGCACCAGTGCCCATCCTCACCACTGAGGTCTGCCCCAACACCATGTCCGTCCTTACACCAGTAAGAGTCTGCCTGTCTCCCTACGCTGGCACCAGTCCCTCAGCAACAGTGTCTGTCCCCAAATGTTGCAGTTTCTGTCTCAGCAAGGAGGGAGCGCATATTTGCAGACTGTATACATGTGAATAGGTCAGCAGCTGTTAAGTGTCTGGGAACCACTAGGAATCCATTTCAGAAAGGGGCCAATGCCACCAGGAAGGCAACATTTTCCCTCTACATCCCTCCACCAGGCATGCCCTCCACAGACATTTAGGAGCAGTTAGAAGTGTGAGTGCATGGAAAGGAATGTGGGATCTGCTCCTTATTGACACCAACTGCTGGAGTCGGTATCAAAGGGTCGCCTCTTCCCCGCTTTCCAAGAAGCAGACTCAGTTATAGGTGAGACTCTGTGTGGGTGGCTCTGTGTGTGTGTGGGGGGGTGGCTCTGTGTGTGTGTGGGGGGGTGGCTCTGTGTATGTGTGTGGGGGTGGCTCTGTGTATGTGTGTGGGGGTGGCTCTGTGTATGTGTGTGGGGGTGGCTCTGTGTGTGTGGGTGGCTGTGTGTGTGTGTGTGTGGCTCTGTGTGTGTGGCTCTGTGTGTGTGGCTCTGTGTGTGTGGCTCTGTGTGTGTGGCTCTGTGTATGTGTGTGTAGCTCTGTGTGTGGCTCTGTGGATAGATTTTTTTGTAGGTGGCTCTATGTGTGGGTGGCTCTGTCTGTGTGAGGGTGACTTTGTGTAGGTGGCTCTGTGTGTGTGGGTGGCTCTATGTGAATGACTCTGTGGGTGGCTCTGTGTGGGTGGCTCTGTATGTGTGTGGGTGGCTTTGTGTGTTTGCCTCTGTGGGTGTAAATGCAATAGGTCATGCATTTGCAAGGGATTAAGCTATTGGCATTGTAAATGACAATGCCATTTATTTAACGATTAAGCTATTGGCAATGTAAATGACAATTCTATTTATTTATGATTTTTAAAAAAAATGTCATCAGCAATGCCAATAGCTCTGCCTTTAATAATGCCAAGACCATTGCATTGTAAATGCTTGTTTTCCTTTCCCATTGAATAACATTGAGTGCCCGATGGCTCAAAGGCAGCCTGCACCCAGCCGCCCGAGTGCCTCTGGCCGTGCCACCTTTGCCCTATCCTACTTCCCCATTTGCCCTGAGCAAGTGACCAGGAGCCCAGCTCCCACAGCCGCGTGGCCTGCTAGCCAGCAGCCACCAACCGGAGGCCCCCTGCCCCTCATTGGATAACATTGGGCCTAACTACTTCTGCATCCGGCCGCCCCTGTGCTGCTGAGGGTGAACCAACTTAAAATATTCATATAAAATCAACCAAATTCCGAAGTACTCACCTATGATCAGGAGAGAAGCCAGTACTGTACCTTGTAGCCCAGTACTGAACAGCAAAAGTAATCCTTACCAGGTTTACTAGTAACCTGTATTTTCTCCATAGGAATCCATTGTCTGCTTTTCTATGACATTTCTTCAAAGTGTCTACTTTTGAAAACTTGAAATATTCTTTAAAAGTCATACGAAATACTGAAACAAAATGACTTACCTGTTGTTAGTTGAGACCCCAGTGCTGAACCTAGGAGCCCAGTACTGGATTACAAAAGAAAGGAGATCGTACTTTACCTGCAACCTGAATTTTCTCCTATTGGATAACATTGCCAGATTTCTGTTGAAAAGTTTCTAAGTGTGAACTTTTAAAATAGCTTTATATTCCTGAAAAATCCCTGCAATAACTAAAACGTTTTCTACTAAATTGTTTTCAGCTTAGACCCCAGGACTGAATCTAGGATCCAGTCCTGGAACTACCAAATTAATCTACAAAGTAAACAACTGTCAACAAGCACACAGAGAGGCAGCAATGAAGATACTTATACAATGTTTAAATACCTCCAATGAGACACGTCCTTTTTTTTTATATGAAAAAAAGTCCTTCTTTTTATTATTGACATATTCTCTTGATAAAAGATGTACAGATCGACAGCCAATGTTCTTAACAAATGAAGACCAAAGAAACAGCCTGTTTCTTTGGTCTTCATTTGTTAATAACATATTTGCATATGGCCATGTCTGAACTGGGGTGGCGTGGTGAGCAAAATAACGATGGATTAAACCCAGATCTGTGACTGGGGTGAATGTTTTGCCAATGTGCAACATTCTGTCCATCATCTTGTGTGTTTCGGGTTACCTGTCTGCCACTGACCTGACATGTGACTTGGGAGCTGACATACTCCTTTACTTTTTGGCGCATCTAGGGCCTGTAAAAGAGGCTAACTAGCCTTTCCCAAGTCTGGGTTTGGCCCAGATGTCCAGCTAGGGGATTTCATGAGCTAAAGTTAGTGATAATTAGTGGTAACACTGTCAGCACTGGTGACTGGGTAAGTAAGCCCAATCAAATATTGCTCAAGGGAAACCAGTGTGTATCTCACCATAGTGACACTGGCGCCTGCATCCCTCATAGCTTCTATCCTAGTTCCATTCATCCAAAAATATTGTAAGAACTTTTTTAAGTTGGGTAGCCACACAGCTACACTGGCAAACTCAACTTCCCCTTCTGAGCAAGACCACTGACTCATTGTCAGTGAAATTGCTCTCCCTCCCTCGCAGCTCCACCATTAAGTGAGGCCTTCCCCCGAGCCCCTGCACTCAAGTGTTGGTGTTCGAGGCCCTCCTCCCCCCGCAGGTTTCACCTGCGCCTCATCCCTGGTGGTCCAGTGGACCTCTGTCTCCATTCTCATGCTCTGCTTTTTCTCTACTTTTTTACTCGTTTTTCCCTCACTTCTATCTCCCCCCTTAACTCTCCTTCTGGGTCTTAACCTCCATTTTCAGTCGTTTTTCCCCTCATTTCAGGCTCCCCCTTCACTCTCCTGTGTCTTTACTCCGTTTTTCATTCGTTTTTTACCCTCATCTCAATCTCCCCCTTTCACTCTCCTGTGTCCACTGTGTCTTTCCTCCACTCTTTCTTGCACTTTTGCTGACTTATTTGCACTTTTCGGTCTCTTTTTGCCTTTTTTCCTTATGCCTTTTTTAGCCCGTTTTTCCCCGCCACTGCTGCCCCAGTGGCCCCTCCCCACCCAGCACGACCGGTGCAACCGGCCCAATCCAGCTCCTCTCCCCGCTCCCGCCTCCCATCTGTCCAGCCCTCCCCAACCCCTACTTAATGGCGGCCACTGTGTGGGCGCGGCGCCGAGGTGCCAAAGGCAAGCTCGTCTGTACCCGTCCGCGACCAGCATCAGGAACCTTGGATCTCTGCACCGCCAACGCTACAACCCAGCGGCACTCCACGTTCTCAACCCAAGCCGCAACAACAACTGCAAGCTAGCATCACCAGCCGGCACCCATGGACCCTTCAGCTGTCTCCGCTGCCGGCACACATGCAGCACCGCCAAGACCACTGACCCAGCGCAATCCGCCCGCAAGTACGCAACCGAACCGCCCCACCCGCCCTGGAGGAGGAATCGCCATTGTCCACAAATCGACCCTCCGCCTGAGCACACTCCCCAACGTGCCCACAGACCTGATGGAACACCTTCACTTCAAGATACTGGCCAGCCCTACCTTCACCATCTGTGGAACCCTCATCTACCGACCCCCTGGTCCCCACGGACCTTTCGCCAACTCCATCACGGACATCATCTCCCCACATGCCATCGCGTCCACCAACTACACCCTACTGGGAGACCTCAACTTCCACCTTGACAACCAACTGGACCCCAGCACCACAACCCTCCTGGACAACCTCCACAACACTGGACTATGCCAGATCGTGACCGAACCCACGCACTCAGCAGGACACACCCTCGACCCCCTCTTCACAACAGGAAACTCAATCACCTTCAGCCACACCACCGAACTCCCATGGACTGACCATTGATGTGTCCACTTCACCTTCAGAACACCCACCATCCACAGACACCAGCACCTGCTCCCACGAAGAAACTGGACCAGAATCACTGACAATCAGCTAACCTCATCACTCATCAACTCCACCCCAACCATCGCAGAAAACGACGACGCCAAAACCGCAGCCCGAACCCTGCACAGATGGATCTCCGACAGCGCCAACACCATAGCCCCCCTCAAGAAACACAACAACACCCATCCCAAGAAAGCTAGATGGTTCACCACCGAACTTCGGGAGTCCAGACGCACTTGCCGCCGCCGCCTCGAAAAGGCCTGGATGAACACCAAATCCACAGAAGCGCACAACAACTTCAGAACCGCCTCCAACGCCCACCACCACCTTATCAGAAAAACGAGGAAAAAAGCGATTGAAGACAGAATCTCCACTCATGCACACAACAGCAAAGAACTCTTCAACATCAAGAAGTTCGCCCAACCGACCTGCGAGTCCACCGACATCCCTCTCTCACAAGACCTCTGCGACAAACTCAGCACCTTTTTTCCACCACAAAATCAAGAGCATCTACACAAACTTTGACAAAGACAACCAACACACTGAACCCTCACCAACCACCCCGACACCCTGAAGCCAGCGACCGACAACTGGACAGCCCTCACCACCGAAGACACACTGAAGACAATGAAGTCAATCCCCTCCGGGGCCCCCAAGGACCACTGCCCCCACCACATTTTCAACAGAGCCGCCGACAACATCGCACCCATGTTCTGCCACACCATCAACTGCTCCCTGGACTAATGGACTGGAAAGAGTTTTGGGACCCACCCCCTGTGCAAGCTTTTGGGGCCCTTTGGAAGACTCAGGTTTTTTATCTTGGGGATTCTCACCACCTTTCCCCTGTGGAGGTGTTGCAAACCCTTTCTTTTGGTCACCCCCAGTGGTTGTTTTTGTCACCCTTGTCTTGACCCTGTGGTCTGTCTTCTTTCCCAATTCTTGGTGGGAAATTAGACCTAGGTATACCAAATGCTGATGTAACTTTTCATTAGTGCAATTACTTAAAATATGTTCTTTCATGAACAGATTGTAAAGTCCATTGAAATCATGCACATTGTGTCCAGTTAACCAACCATCTAGTGTTTTAACATACGAGTTACTTACCTTCGGTAACGATGTATCTGGTAGAGACGATTCTAGCCGCAGATTCCCTAACTTAGAACTATCCCCAGGCATGAGACTGGATCCGGAACATTTTTTTCCACAGCATCCCTGTGCGCCGGGGGGGACAGCATCACGTGACTCCACCCAGGCGTTGTCCGCGTATGTGACGTCAGCGAGGTCACATAAGTCCCACTCCGGCTCGCCTACGTCAGTTTTCTTCGGATAAGTTTCCCGCGCCACAACGCGGAGCCATCAGACAAAACTGTGCGAGTATGAGAACAGTGTGCGAAAGAGCAGAAAAATTGGAAAAGGCATGGTGACAAGCAACACCATAAGGAGCAGTGTCAACACTGCAGTACCCAAAGGCAGGGAAAAGAAGAAAAAAACAGAGCACATCCCTGTGCCGCCACCCTGCCAGTACGTAGATAGCCCCCCCCCCCCGAGACAAGGAACTTATGTAAAATGCCATGACAACATGTAGAAGGACTACAACCCCAACCAAGAACGACGAAGTGGAACCAGTCCAAGACAAACAAGGAACGACAAACCTTCAAGGCAACCCTATCACTGGGTGTGACAACCCCCAAAAGGAACAAAGGGCAAAGGCACAGCCAGATGACCCCAACCCAGAGGATAGCAGAGGGGCCAGAACCCTTGGTAACAAAAGGGGGAAGGGAGGGGAGGGAAGAGATTGAAGGCAAGCCCCAATCCTGGAGCAACCAGTGCAGAAGGGCACAGGAGTACCTTTAAACCCATCCTTCAAAATGCCAAAGAGGAGGAAAGGAACAAGAAACAAGACGAATCATCCCGCCAAAGAGAGCGAAGAATGCACTCACAGAAGACACAGCCACTCCCTGGGAGGCGTGTCCATTCGACCAAGCCAATGGTCCTCGCAGAATGGGGAGGAAGGGTGGGCCGTGAAGGAATCTGCGGCTAGAATTGTCTCTATCAGATACATCGTTACCGAAAGTAACTCGTACATCTGATAGAGACTACTAGCCGCAGATCCCTTCACATAGAATAGATACCCTAGCCTTACCCACGGGAAGAAGGGTCTGCGAGAGGACCCCACCAGCCTGGACATAACAGAGGTTCCCACAGTGGACAGTTCAGCGGACAGGGCGAGGAGCCCTGACCCCCCCCAGGCAAGGGGAACCCTTACAAGCAGAACACCACCAACCCCAAGAGGGATGTGGGAAGAAGGAAAGAAGAAAGAAGAGGAAGCACGTTCAGTTCATACTCATCAGAGGAAACAAGGGCAAGGCAAGAGGAGGCCGAAGCACTCCACGCCCATACAAGGCAACAGAACCTCCATCCAAGGCCAAGGCAAGGAAGAGGAATAAGATCAACCTAGAGACTCCAAGGAGACGAGGGGAAAAAAAAGGCAAGCCCCCCCCCACCGGGAACATACCCGTGAAGAGGGCAGCTGAACCCACCACAGACAGAAGGCAATAGACCAGGCAGAACGGCGCAGACAGCACGAAAACAGGCGGAAGCAGAAAGAGTAGCCCGGGCACCAAGGAAAACCGAGCAGCCTACGCCTAAAAGAGGGAGGAACACAAAATCCATCTCAGCCCCCAGGACAGAGAACAGGAAGGCGAAGAAGGGCCTGAAAACCCCTCAGGGAGGGGTCCGCACATACAACTCAAAAAGAAGTAGAACCAGAGTCACTACGCCAGACCACAAACAGCAGGTCAGACAAGGCAAATAGCGCAGCGACCCCGGAGAAGGACACCCCGGGGTGCCACCAAAGGTATTCCAAACTAACAATAAGGGAATTGCACCTGCAACGTACGTAAACGCCATGGAGAGCAGAGGCCCAAAGACGACCACAACTCCTAAACACAGTACAAGCTATACAACAGCTACCACTACCCCACATAGGGTATGTTAAGTCCCAAGACATGTGAACCCTCTTAGGAAGAAACTTCTGCAGCAGAGGACAACAGAAAGATCTGCGGGGGAAAAAAAACCCTGCAGAAGGCTTGTCAAGCAGCCAAAAAGAAAAAACAGTAGGCTTAATCTCAGGGCCAACCTGGTGTAGATAACCCAACGCAAAAAAACACAGTCAAGAAGGGCCGGCAAGCAGCAAACAGAACCACAGTCCCAACAAGAGGACTCTAATGCACATGAAGCACACAGCTCACACAACTGGGGTGACCCGCCCCAACGAGAGAACAGCTCCCAAAAACCAGATCAACTCACAGGTCACTGAGGGAGAGAAGGAGGAGGAGGAGGCCTAAGCCCCGCCAAGAACCTCTGGATGGCCGAGGCTGCTGGGGCGTGGAAAAAAGAGTGCCATCGAAAGGAAGATCTACCAGCCATTCCCGAACATTTTCTGGGAACACACTGTCCCGAAGCCATGCATGGCGGCGAAGGGCAACCGAAGAGGCCATGGCGCGACCAAGCACCTCCGAGATGTCCAGGGAAGAATAAACGCCGCCAGCTCCCGGCCATCTAACGCATGGTGCCCCAAATCAACACCAGCACCCTCCTGAGAAGCTGCAGATCCAAGGGACTCCGGCGAGTCCCACAAGCAAGAGGTGGCCCTAGCCAACACACAAAGTGTTAAGGGCCCGCAGAGCAGCACTGGTCGTAGCGAACATATTGTGCCCCCAAGAGTCCAGCCAGGGGCCTCCCTGAACAGCGACGGCAGGGAGGGAAAGGCAGTCCGCAAAAGGGGGCCACGGGCAGAGGGGTGGAGGGAGAGACACACCGGGTCACGCGGTGCTGGAAGGTGCCCTGCAGAAGGTGTTGGGGCACTGGATCCACCGTGGTGAGGCACCCCCATCAGAGAAGAATGGAGCGAACCCTCAAAGGAGAGCAACAGCTCCCTCCGACCAGAGCCCTGGTGGAGAACTTCCAGAAGATGATCCGCAGGGAAATGGGCAGCCGGATCACCCAATGCGCAAAATTCCCACAGTCGTGGAAACCGCGCAAGCGAAGGCCGCACCCGCCTCCGTAGGGGCCCGCGGTGGGAAAAGCAGCTCCTCTGTGGGCGACGGCTGCAAGCTAAGTTGGCCATCCCCTAAGCCATTGGGAGTGGGGGAAGGGCCAGGTCCGGAAAGAAGGAAGAGGTGCTGAGTAGTGGGGGACCTGTGGTTACTCCGGCAAAAACCGTGTTCGCGGAAACGGCAAGGAGCCGTCATTTGATGATGTCGGGGAAAAAGCCATGACGCAGCGGCCCATCTCTGGCGAGGATGACACCAGCAGGCGCCCAACCTCCGGGGAAGAGGGAGCGTCCAAAGACGAGTCTACGACCTGACGCCTGTCCGGTGCCATAGAGTCCGCAACCTGAGGCAGGACGTCGTCATCGTCCAGCGCCAAAGGAGACGCCGGACAGGCCTCCGCCACACCACACTGTGAAGGAGACCGGGGCTGAGTCGGAGTCGACGCGGCTAAGGGACACCGCCGGGACAGCGCCAACTCGACATCCGGCGAAGGCAGCCGCCTGCATGGAGAGACGAGAGGGACCCGGGGAGTGACAAGGAGTCCCCCGCCAGCCTCAACCCAGGAGGGGACGAGAGGGGCCCGTCGACCCCCAAGGCGCCGTCAAGGTCGACTCGACCTACGAGAGGGGCCTGGGAGGGACGAGGGATTCCCCGCCAGCCTCGACCCATGATAGGACGTGGGGGGTCCGCCAACCCCTGTGGCCCCACCAGGGCCAGCAGCTGCTGGCGCCGTAGCGGCGTCACCTCGGCCTCAGACAAGATCGCCGCCTGTCCATAGGGCAGAGAGGGGCTCGGGATGCGATCTGAGCCCTGGCGACCTCCCGCGACTCCACAAAGACTCCCGTGGGAGTTTGCGGCGAAGGAGGGACCCCGAAAGGGCTGCATCCCAACGGCACCACATCTTCCAAGCCTGGATCCGAGCCAGTCGGCGACGCCACGGAGGGCCCCATACAATGCAAGGGATCCGCCGACGTCCCAGAAAGGGAGGAGAAGGAGAAGCCAGCAAGGCCTGCAAAGCCACCGCATATGTCTCTATCTGGGCTCTCGACGCTCCCTCACCGGGAAACGGTGGATAGGGGGACGATACGCGAAGCCACATCACCCGCGGAGAGCCCATGCCCCCAACAGGCCAGAAACCAGCCCTCAGGGACAAACTGCGACACTCTTGCGGCTTAGGAGAGGGAGGACGACGACGAGGACGGTGGCTTCGAAAACCTTCCGCAGAAGCTGATCGAGGTGATGAAGCCGATCCGGACATGCGAGCCGAGAGAAGTTTCATCCGGCGCTCCCGCCGCGACTTCGGCTTCAACTGCTGGCACGCCTCGCAATCAGTGGAGTCGTGATGTTCCCCCAAGCACCACATGCAAATGAGGTGAGGGTCCGTCGTCGACATCATGCGTCCAGGAGACGAACACGTCTTAATGCCCGAAGGCATGTGCACACTGTTCCCACAAACACACGCAATAGCGAAAGGGAAAGGCCTAAACAGGCCCGGAGCACGAACCAGATCCGGGTTGCACGCCGAAAAGGAAAAAAAACTGACATAGTGGGACTTATGTGACCTCGCTGACGTCACGTACGCAGACAACGCCTGGGGTGATGCCGTCCGCCTGGAGCGCAGGGATTCTGTGGCAAAAAAAAATCCGGATCCAGTTTAACGCCTGGGGATAATTCTACGTTAAGGAATCTGCGGGTAGTAGTCTCTATCAGATTGAGTAGTCTGCAAAGTCAATCCAGGATTGGTATTGGGTTTTGTGAGCCCCCCTGAATATCTAATTCTATAATCCTCAATTGTGAGTCCAAATCCCTCAATCAGAGTTCTCTTCATGAGGTCATAAGACCCATCATCAGCAGTCACCAGAGAACAGTTCCCAGAGCAGCGCCCCTCCCCCATGTGTGACTTCTTCACTTTTCTCATTTCACAAGCCCTCTCAGGATGTGAACCATTTTGTGATATCATCACTCTCTTCATATTTAGAGACAATCCCTTTGGGAATTTTAGGATCATAAGATTGCTCGTTATCCTTATTAAGTAAATTGCTGTCACCTTTGATGGGAGCTAGGCCCATCTCTGCTCTCTCTCTTTCTAGAGCAAGCAACCTGGTCTCTAGATCCCGTATTTTGGTCAGCCTTACTAAAAGGCTGTCTCCTCAGTGAGGCGGTCATCAATGTCCTCAGTGGTACCGGATCCACCTGTGTGAGATCTAGGTACTGAGAGGTTGATTCTTGGAGTCAAGGGTACTTGGACCCTTTTCTCCCTAGGAAGTGGAGAGGGTTAATCTACCAGGTCATCCCCTTCCACTCCTTCCTCATCTGACTGGCCTTCACCATTTTCAGATGGGTGTACCTTAGCATACCCAGCCAACAGCTCCTGGAGCTTTTGTTTGGTGGGATGGGACCCCATTGTTATGTTTTAAATTTTGCATAGGGACCTTACCTCCTTGAAAGACAAGTGAAGGCAACGGGTGAGGTCAAGCTCCTCAACCATGTCCTCAGGTTTCTTGTTTTGAGACATTGTTGTTAAAAAAACTTCTAATCCCTCTAACCCTAGCTACAGTGACTTTTTTATTTTTCTAAAATTCCAAAGGGACTTAACCAAGGCCCTAACAAGACTTTTAATAGTTTTGCAAAAAATGCCAGGTTGAAAAATCTGAATTCTAAAGACAATTTAAGGGTTCTGTTTTGTGATCAGCTGGTAACCAAGAAGTCCAACAAATGCAAAGTTGTATACCCCACCGCTGATCCTCCAATGTAGGAAGCTTGCACTGTATAAACTATACCAAATTGTAATTTTACTTGAAGGTAACGGAAGCAACACGCTCGCTTCGACAGTTTGAAGCGCCTGGTAGAGGGCTTCCTAATTGTTTTACTTGCACTTTTTTAAAAAAGCATTTCAGTTTCTCTCTGCGCTCACCGTCGTAACGCCTAGTAAAGGGCTTCCTAATTGTTTTATTTGCCACTTGCTCACTTCCCTAATACCACTCGAGGCGGATGCCGGGTGGGGAAGAGTGTGAAATATTGCGCTGACTACGAGCGATAAGCTGGCAAATTTAAAAAGCGAATTTCAAAGCATTAATTTAATCTTGTTTTTATTTTCATTTTAAAATACCTGTTGTATCGTCCTAATTGTTGCTGTTAACTATTTTATCACTTTAGGAGCGGACTACTAGCTCACTACTTTGCTACTGTTTCTTCTGCACTTTGCACTTTAAATTCCTCACAGGCACCTGAGGCGGAAAGCCAGGTGACCGTAGGCCTCTCTGATCTTTAAGTCTCTCCCTTTTCCTACTCACCTTGTATGTGACGCGCTGCTCGGCCCGCAGTCTCCCTACCCATTCAGCCGTTACATCGAGTTGCTGAAGGGTTTTCAGGGACCGGCAGGCGTGCAGTTCTGTAGCGGCCATCTTGGGGGTAGGCTGGCTCGCGAGGCGGCAGTCTAGTGGTGCAGATTCGCGACGCCTTAAAACTAGGTGCCTTTCTCTCCGCGCAGCGGACGCGCGCTGCGGAGGCACCCGTCTACACCCGTCAGCGTCCCGGAGGCGGTCGGGCGCGGGCCCGGCTGGGCAGGTATAGTTAGGATGTTAAAATATACAAGGGATGAGTTGTTCTCCCTTAAGACCAATGATAACACCTGCTCTAGGGTTTTCCCCAAACCTCCTCGGAATATTCACAGATGCGCAGCCTGTGGCTGGCTACCAGGCCAGGGACTTGTCTCTTCTCTTAGTCCTGCTCCCAATAGCAGAAGGTGCTTACTGCTCAACACTAGGTCTTTGGGAAAGCATGCGCTTGACGTCCATAATGTATTAACGGACTCTAAATCGGACTGTCTGTTCTTGATGGAGACATGGCTGGGCGAGGGTGCAGGACCTGACATTGCCACTGCCATCCCCCCGAGCCATGTTATCTTCAGAAAGGACAGAACCAGCGGGAAGGGGGCGGTGTTGCTCTAGTCGTCGACAGGCGCATCACATGCTCTATTCTTCCATTGGACAATATTACTGGGTGTGAAGTTCTTGCCTTCTCCCTCTCCTTTTCTACTCAGCAATCATGTATAGGGCTCTTGGTCTAGAGGCCCCGGGCCCAATGGGCACTTTTTTTGAAGAACTCCATTCGGCTATTTCCACGCTATGCCTCAGGTCTAATCACTGTCTGCTCCTAGGCGATTTTAATATTCATATGGACAGTGTGGCTGACCCTGACAGCATAAAACTCAATTACATCACCTCATCCTTAGGGCTTATCCCGTATCTTCGGTCCCCCACGCACTGTAAAGGTCATACATTGGACCAAATTTTCTCCACTGTCCCTGTAGACCTGGCCTCTCTCGCTCCTGTTCTGTGGCCTGACCACTTTTTAGCGGATTTTCAGATCCTTCTCAAAGAGAGGAGCGTCTATAGTGGACAGTGGCGTGAAGCGCATCCCTCCAGAGCTTTCCATCGGGTTTTCCCGTCTATGCTGATGCAGGCCTTAGACACCCACCCATGCCTGCTGACGGGTACTCTGGAAGCGGATCTTGAGCTCTTGCAGGGCTGGCTGACCCAACGGTTAGCCGACTTAGCCCCTCCCCTGCCCCCTAGGACATTATCAGTGAAAGCATCCGCCCCCTGGTTTTCACCGGCACTTGCTGCATATGACGGCAATGTATAAAAGCCGAAAGGGATTGGCGTAAGCACTATGATGCAAGCGCTAAGGAAACTTACAGGGCCTTGGTTAGAGACTATCACCACGACATCACAGCTGGCAAAAAGTCCTATCTGGCTACCAGAATAGAAGATGCTTCCAGTTCCTGCAAAGAAATTTTCAGGATAGTCAAGGACTTTATTTCGCCTCTGTGGTGTACCCCTAGATCTACGCACTCTGAATCCTGGATTTCCGAACTTGCTGACTTTTTTGCCAGCAAAATTCGGACTATCCAGGCCTCCTTTGGAACTACAGATACGTCTCCCATTCCTGATCCGCGGTCCCCTTATCTGTGCTCGACCTCCGTGGGCCCTGCCCTTTGGAACTTCCCTCCTTTGACCGTACAGGCCTCCTTAGATCTCCTCACCAAATTGAAATCTGGCTCTCGGTCAGACCCATGTCCTGCTAGTTTCCTCGTGCAAATGGCCCCTACTCTTAACCATCTTGTTAACCCGATACTCAATCTCTCTCTTAGCTCGGGTGAGGTCCCCTTGCCTTGGAAACAGGCATTCATTCTGCCACTGCTCAAGAAAACTAACCTGAATCCAGAATCCCATGCCAATTACAGACCTATCTCCCTCTTGCCAGCACTCGCGAAAGTGGTCGAGAAACATGTCCACACCACCCTGTCCCTTTTCTTGAGACTACTGACATACTCCATAAATCGCAGTCCGGTTTTCGCTCCAATCTGAGCACTGAAACAGCTCTGCTCGAGGTCACCGAGGCTATTAAGGAAACCTTGGACAATGGAGGCAAAGCCATGCTGGTGATGCTGACCTTTCGACGCCGTCCCCCATGACCGCCTCCTTTCTAGACTCTGGTAGATTGGTCTGAGGGGGACGGTGTTCCGGTGGTTTAGGTCTTTTCTCTCGAATCGCCAGCAAACGGTCTGGGCCCCCCCTTTCTCGGCCGCCATGCCGCCTTTGGAGGTCGGAGTTCCGCAGGGCTCAATTTTGAGCCCTTCGCTCTTTGACATCTATATGACCCCATTGGCGGCATTGGCGGAAGATTTTGGGGCCCAGATCGTGTCGTATGCTGACGATACACAACTCTTGTTTACCTGTGACAGGGGCTGCGATTTTGACGGGGCATCCATCCGGGGCTGCCTTGGGGTTGTGTTTGACTGGTTTAGTCGCAACAGCCTCAAGTGCAATCCCGATAAGTCCGAGGTGCTCTTCTTGGGCTGCCTCGCGGACCCCAGATGGAAGGAGTGGTGGCCTACTGCCATGTTCGCTCCTGCCAGCGATTCAGGGGCTGCAAAGAATCTGGGTATTCAGATTGATAATAGCCTCTCTTTCAGGGCCCAGGTGTCTGCTCTGGCCGGCAAGTGTTTTGCGATCCTGAAGATGCTGAGGAAGTTTCTGCCGCTCCTATCCTTAAAGCATAGAAAGATCACGGTACAGGCCCTGATAGGCTCTCGCCTGGATTATTCCAACGTACTGTACCTAGGCCTTCCGGACTTCCTCCTTGCGCGTCTCCAGGTTGTGCAAAACTCCGCGGCCCGGGCCATCTTTGGCCTCACTAGAAGAGCCAGGGCCAGCGAACTTCCTAAAACCCTTCATTGATTGCCCATTAAGAAGCGGATCACTTTTAAAGCCCTGACCATTGCCTTTAAAGCCCTTCATGGTACAGGTGCCTGTTATCTTCGGAAACGGATCAGCTTCTATCTGCCTTCCAGATCCCTGCGTTCCTCCACCCAGGCCAGGGCAGTCACCCCGGTGATCCGACGTGCTCGCTGTGGGGGGCGGTCCTTCAAACATCTCGCCCCCCGGCTTTGGAACGCTCTTCCTCTGTCACTCAGATCCAACACCAATCTGCTGGCATTTAGGAAGGATCTGAAGACCCTGCTTTTTACGCAATAACTTTTTCCATTCTGTACCATGCTCTCTCTCTCTTTTTACCTTCCACTGTGGGTCCGTGATGTTCTTCAGCGCCAGGACACTCTTCGGAGTAGCCGTGCGCTATAAAAGTACCCCCTTAACATAACACCGCTGATCCTCCAATGTAGGAAGCTTGCTCTGTATAAACTATACCAAAGTGAGGTATAGTTTACACAGAGTCCAGTGGAACCCCAAAGGTAGGCAGAGGTAAAGTTATATAGAACCTTACTCTCTATTAGTGGTAGTGTGGTCGAGCAGTAAGGCAGTATCAGAGGACAGTGTTAATCATTTGTTGTACACACCCAGTCAGCAAATGAATTCACACACTCAAAGACTGAACTTCAAACCAATTGTTTTTGTATAAAAATATTTTTTTAGTTACTTTATTTTCGAGAACTAAGCAAGCCTGGCACAGGTAAGCAGTATGTACTTTACAGTAGTAATGCAATTGAAATACAGTTTTGAGTGATAATTGTATATGCACTTTGATTTGATTCACAGGATGGATGCAGAGAAAGGCAATACTTAGTAAATGCAGTACATAGACTTGAATAGGCATTTCAGTAAAATAGCAAGTAAGTAACTTTTGAGATTACTAGGCTTACACAAAGTAGTATACCTAGGTACAACTCTGGGGCATTTCCTGAAAACAGGTAAGTAAAATAATTTTGTTAGATTATGCAATTTTAAAGAACTGATTTAGTTTCTCAAACTCCACACTTAGAAACTTTTCACAGAAAAACAGTCAATGTTATCCTATGGAGGAAAATAGTGATATCGGTTTTGAGTTAAGTATTTGGTAGTGGGAGCTGAGGTTTTGGGGGATAGACTCAGGGGACCCCAAGGGTCAAGGATGCACTCTTATTACACCCTCAGCGGCACTAGGGCAGCCGGGTGCAGAGTGCTGAGGCCCAATGTTATCCAATGGGGAAAAGGGGGTCTCCGGTTGGTGGCTGCTTGAAAGCAGGCCACTGGGTTGTCGGAGCAAAGCTCCTGGACTTTAGTTTAGGGCAAATGGGGAAACAAAGTAGCACCAAAGGTGCACCCTCAACAGCACTAGGGTGGCCAGATGAGGGGGCCGTTTCAACGTCAGGCGCCCTGTTGTTTTAATAGAGAACCTTAGGTTTGCAAAAGCCTGCAGGCTGGGGGACGAAGGTCTTCTGGGTGCGACCACCACTTCGAGAGGTAAGTTGGGTGTTAGGCACCGTCGGTTTGCGCACACAAGTCCATGGGGTGGTGGGTGCAGGGGTGCCACTTGGGCTCGGATCTTCTTACCAGCTCCTGGTCACAGTTAGGGGGGTCTTCTGGATTTAGACTGCAGGCGTCGTTTGGAGGCAGGTCAGGGGTCACCCGATCTCGGGTCTGGATCGCGGGGGTGACCTCCTCGTGGGGTTTTTCCACTCGAGCTGGACCCGGGTTTGGCAGGTGCAGAGTGGGCTGGATTCGCGGTTTCCGGCTGCTGCCCGAGGATGCAGTTGAATAAATCCGGTGTTCACGGGAGAAGCAGTCTTTGGAAGTGTAAGCAGGCAGGTCCTCTGGGGTTTTCGAGGTTGCTGGCTGCAGGACACACTAGGATTTTGCAAGAGCAGGATAGAGGGGACACAAGCCTGTAGGACTGGGGCCAAATCAGTGGGCGTCCTCCTCTTGTTAGCTGGCTGCACGGCTGTTCGGTCCTTCTTTTCTTCTTGTCGTTTCGGGGTCTGAGGAAGCACGGTTCAGGGTGCCCACTAAATACTACATTTAGGGGCGTTACAGGTAGGTAAAGGGCAGAGACAAATGGGTCCCTTCCCTGGGGTGGGTACAGACCCTATCGTGCCACCCTCCAGTGGGAGGGGGGCAGGAGCCTGTCCCTAGTTGGCTAGGTCCCCCCATCCTCAAGATGGTGGGGACTCAGAGTTGTGCTTCACCTAGCTTCCCCCACCTGAGGGGTGGAGTTGGCAGATGTGGGCACACCTCGCTCTTTCCCTCACTTGTTTTTCCTGCCGGTTCTCCCACCCAAAGTGGGGAGTAGAACCAGTGGGGACCAGTTGCTGAAAGCAGCAAATGGTCTGGAGAGGCTCACAAAGGCGGCATGCCTTTGAAGCTTCCCCTTCGTGAACCCTGCCCATCCTGGGGGAGGAGGTTTGGCACCTCGTCCCAGGATGTGTATCGTTTCAGGCCCCCAAGAGCAGCAGGCTCTCGACCCAGGGGTCAAGAAACATGTCCGCTGGTGGCAGGCTAAGCAGCCACTCAGTCGAGTCACTAGAAGTTGGTCACGTTTCAGGGGGCATCTCTAAGATGCCCTCTGTTGTGCATTTTACCTTAAATCCCACACTGGCATCAGTGCGAGTTTAATGTGCTGAGAAGTTTGATACCAAACTTCTCAATTTTCAGTGAAGCTGTTATGGTGCTGTGGAGTTTATAATGACAAACTCCCAGCACCATATAGTCTTAATGGCAGCACTGCACTTACAATCCCCAAGAATGGACTTGGGCACTGTAGGGGTAGAGGGATTATGCACATGTACCCTCACCACTAGTATAGTGCACCTTGCCAGAGGGGTGACTGATCTATGCCAGGGCAGTGGTTTGTGGGCATGGCACACAGATGTGTGCCATGTCGACTCTCCACTTTGTTCTGCACCAAAACACACAGCCTGCAAAAGCAGTCTGTGTGTGTCAGGGTACAGGACTCGAAGGGTGGCACAATACGTGCTGCAGCCCTTAGAGGCTTTCTCTGGTCACAGTGCGCTGGGTACCTGTGGTACCATTTACCAGGTGCTCACATGTGGCCAGAGATGCCAATTGGGTTTAGGCTTCCATGCAATTTTAGGGAAGGAACATAGACCCTGGGTACCTGATTAGCAGGAGCCCAGGGCACACTCAGTAAAAGAACAGGGCACTTTCTCACACTGCCCCCATCTCCATTTGGCACCAACCTTTAATTTACTTCAGAGGCCCGCCAGAATCTTGGAGTCGGGCAGTTAATGTCTTACGAGTCCTCAAGGCCTGACAGGATTGCGCCCGCTTGTCCGTGCTCTCGTCCAGCTGGAGCACTCATCACACTATGGCCTTCTTGCTGCTTGTTAAGTACTTGCTTTCAGCAGCAGGTCTCTGGCAGCTTCAGGTGACTACAGCGGACCCCCACTAGTGACATGGAGCCCCACTGCACTCACTTCAGGTCTACTGCAGGGGCTGAGCAGAAGTCTGTGCAGGGCTGCCTTCATTCACTCTTGGTCCTGTCAGCCATTTGGTTTTCTCTGAGATGGGGAGAGACGGAGCCAGAGCGATTTCCTTATTTTGTGCGGTCACTCAGGGAATCCGCACCTCCCAGAGCAGTTAGCTGGTGTCATGAAGTGGATTCCAATCATCCATCAGCCCTGGTGAAAAGGAGCGAGCATACTTTCTGGTATCGCAGGCTAGAGCGGCGGAGGACTGCCTCCACCCAAGTCACAATCTTTGCTTCTCCAATTATTGTCAAAATTTCTAAGCCGGGGTTTAAAAAAATGCACAAGTATGTAAAGTACATCTACATTGCAAATGGTCAGGAAGGAAATCTTGCCTAACTTTATAGTGTTCACTGCTGCTCTTCTTAATTCTGGAATTAACACATCCCTCCTGGGCTTTGCATACCATAAGTGGAATATCTGTTCTCTGCCAACACATACGTATATGAAGCAGATCCCATAAGTTATTCAACCCTTCACATAATTTTTCAGAATGTTTAAAGGTAGCAGGTTTAGCCTTGACTTAGCATTCGATAATCTATAATCAGTGTTGGGGATTATTTCTAACTACAGTTCTCTTTAGTCTACAGATGGTGACAGCATATAGCTATGTACGGTAGTTATAATAAATGTCTCCACAGGAGGATTTCCAGCAGGGGCAAAGGTGGCATATCTATGCTATTCGGGGATCTCCTTTGTCTACTATTCAACATCTATACCTGCCCACTGGAGAAGAGTAAATGAATAGCACCAAGGGGGACTGACACAGGCCATTTAACTTCGACCACCTCAACTATCCTCTCTCGCAATACCTACAAATATATCGGATGCTACTTTCACTTTTAATCATCGTGATACACTAGTCTTTCATCCCTATACTTGGTATGCAAACTTCTCATGCTTTTAGAAGCCCACCCCATTCTAGAAGGCTGCAAGGTGATCACAATCTGTCTGGCATGATGGAAAAAAATACCATACACAGTGCAGGGGGAAATAATCACCTACCCTTTTTTTCTAAGACAACTAATATCATTATCTCTCGCCAAAAAGCCTAAGCTGGACATTATCACTCATGTAACCATGCATTTAGATTAGATTCTGGACCAGAAGTACCTCAGAACTTCCCTACGAAGCTTAGTTTTTTCCGAATCTTTAAACTGGTCCATGGCTTCGAGGATAAACAGTTTTGGATACTCACCAGAAGGCTTCATTTTGCTGTTTTAGGTGATAACTTAGGCACTTGTTGGTCAACAAATCTTAGTACCAGAGACATCCACTTTATATCATGAGGCATATGAGGCAGAAAATTGGCCCGTAATATTGCACAACTAACAGTTTAAAAAATTGTTATTGGTCATATTTGGAAAGATATAATTATTGCTAGACCTAATTTAGATTTAAAAAAATCTACCAACAGAACTCTGAAATACAACCCAGTGGCCATTAATTCATGTTATTGCTTTAACATTTATTTCACAATACATGTAGCAGATGGAATAACTATTAAATAAGAGCATACATTTTTTAAAGGGTTATGTTGGCCTATATCACAAACAAATATTTAGAAAGGTTAATGGCTCCATATTCAAATATTTCACATTAAATTGTTTACTGTAATGTACTGTTTAATGGATCAAAGCTAACATTTAACAAATTAACTATCAATTTTGATACAGCAATGCTAAATGAACAGAATGAGTTACCAGTTAAGTCTCCTTCCACAACACGAGATACTTCTGCAAAGTGCCTTTGACTGCTGGAAGCAATGCTGGTTGCCACAGGTAGAATGTCTCCAATGTGTGTGCACAAAAGAGCGGTGTATTTCTTCAGTAAGGAGCCAACACCCAAAAGTTCAGGACCTACATATACAGTGAAAAAACACTCCATGAAATCAAGTCTTGATGTAGTACAATTTCAGACAAGGACTAGAATTTCCAAGCAGTTCACTTTAAGGACGAAATCAGTTAGCCATTCCAAGCAACAGCATAAGTAGCCTGGCCCAAATCTCAAGAGCTTTAGTGATGCACAGAAGAAATTATCCTGAATCCTGATGCATTTTACCAAACCTGAGTGCCTCGTAAATGATTCTGACAAATAGACAATCTTTCGACCATTAATTGTTGCAACACAGTTAACAAATTATATACATGGTCAGCAACGAAAAACAGACATATTGTTGGTTTGAATATGAATAAGCCAAAGTTTAACAAAAACTTACTGTACGAGGTAGAAAGTTGACTGACTCCATCGCCTGGGTAAAGTTTGCTGATAAGCAAACGTTGAAATCGCAGCAGCAAGTCCAAAGAGGCTGATCGTTCTTTACTGTAATGATCATGGTCCAGGCAGGAAGAGATTCGACGGGCTACATCTTTCAGCTTGGCTATAGTCTGAGAGGCAATATTTCTGGTTGGGAATGAAAAAAAAAATGAATCTGTAAAAAGGTAGCAGGCTTTGTGAGAAAATGAAAATGTTAGCTCTTTGGTATATTCTACAACAGAAATAGATCTGTTCCACTGTTAGCACTGACAAAATAATCTTCATCAAATGCATATAGCTCGTAAATAAATATCATGCAATACAAGCAAAATATATGGAAATTAAATGGAAATATTTGACTTCTTCATACCTAGAATTCATTATGTTTAACAGTAGGGACGGAGGGGAGAGGGGCCGCAGGATCATTATAACCGTGAAACATGCTTGCAAAGCACCTCAACATTTCGCTTTATGACAATTTTATGGAATTATTAAAGACCCATCATTTTACAAAGTGTAATTAACAACATTTCTCAAACATCCTCTCCCTGGTGAGTTTTTATTGCATGGCACAAATCTCTTAAAACCTTTCTATACTTTTGAGGAATAGGCCTATCATTAACCCACGGAGTGCACTGCTTTCAACGAGTGAGCTCTTGCAACTGCTTACATTTGTTTTAAGTATGACTTTGACTTAGTTTCACATACAAAAAAAAAAAAATCATTCTTTGACGTTGAACTTGAGGCTAAAGTCAGTCACATTCATATGATAACAATAGCAGTGGAGGGTTGTGGCCTGACTGGGAATTGGGTGAGACACAGATCGCCTGAGCTCCGTGATCCCGTGGGCCCTTTACAGGTCTACAAGCCAATTATACAGGGTTCACCAGTACCCAGTGCCACCTCTACTGCTACAGAGTGGGGTTCACTCGCTGAAAGACACCTAAGTAGCCCAAGACGCAGATAGAGATACATTTCGGCCTCGGCACTGCCTTGGGCCAGAGAGAAGGCACCATCTTGTGACCTTGATGCAGCTCTGCTGGCCCGACCAGCCCGAGAGCGGAGCTATTCCTGTGGCGCCAATACTCTTGGGCACAGCCGCAGACAGGCAGAGGTGACCCCTGTGAGAAACCAGTAACCCAGTTGGGTTGCTGCTAGGACCCCTTACGGAGGAGACTCTTTTCATTGCCAGCCCAGAGAGGGCTCAGGGAGGCCCGGACATGCCTGCTCTCATCGCGTAGACAGGGGTTGCTCTGAAATTGGGGCCCCATAACCCCCTTGTGCCGGATATCACCTCTATGACCACTCGAGCCTGAATGAGGCACCGCACAACAGTAGGGATAGAGCGCCTGAAGCGCTGGTGGGCAGACGCGGCCTGCTGCTCAGCTGGGACGTCTGCATGAAGCCCCGGCACGGGCCATCTGAGGTCATCGAACTGACGGGCACTGCAGAGATTGCCCACTGCGGATCCTGTGAAATACTCAAGCCCTTCCCTCATCCGATACCCCTTTCCTACACCTTAGGTGGAGCAGTCCTCAACCCTTTACCACTTATTTGCAATGGGAAGGCCCTGATCACTGGCCTTTGCATGGAGGCTACACCGTACACTGTTGATTTTCCTGCCTGCTCTGTGCCCACCTCTCACAACCACCAAATGAGTCTATAAGCTCTGGGTAAATGCCAAGACTTGCTCTGATAATGGCACTGGCCACAATGCTAGGGGCCTCACTTTTCTGACCGTATTAGGGAGTTGTTCCCCACTTGACCTATGGAACATACAAGGGTCCTATGTGCCCCAGTGAGGCGCCCAAAGGCAGGCACCCAGAACCGCACCATATTCCTCGCCACCAGACCCTTGACTGGATTCCCCAGACAGCCTCTGCTTCCCTCTAGCAAACATATTAACGTGGTGCCATGACCTCCCACCTCTGTTCATTCTTGAATAGGGCAAATTGAACTGCTCGTGCTTGACAGCCCCCCACGTTGCCCCGGAACAAGACAACCGATGATAACTTTGATTTCTCTTTGGTCCAAGCCCGCCACAACCATGAGCGATAAATTAGACCCGCCACGGCAAGCTGCCACACCTGACCTCAGTCCAACTATCACACAGGACTACATTGAGCAGGTACTAAGTGAAATCCGCAGGGGAATGACTTCACTGAAAATGGACTTCAAAAGCTGCCTTAACAATTTGCGTAGAGATATCACAGCAGTGTGCAACTGGGTGGAAAATCTCGAACGCACCATGGTCTCTCGGGCTGAAGACCAAGAAGCACTGGGGAGATGGGTGAACGCTTTAAAGGAACAACACATAGATTTCCAGGCGAAGCAGGAAAACTTAGGAAATTGTGGAGGCCGCAATAACATTAGCATAAGGAGGATTCAACGAGGCATTGAGGGTGATGACATTTTTACATTCAGTAAAAACCTCCTCACTGCCATCAGAGGGGTTGACAAAGGCCAGACTTTAATCCTACATAGAGCGCACAGGGTAGTGCCTTCTGCTATCTGTCCAGACGACCCCTCTGATATACTGACCAGAGTAAAAAAAGAAGCCATCCTGAAAGCGGCATGGAGAAAAGCGTCTTCCGGCGACACACCCTGCAAGTGTACCAGGACCTCTCTTAAGTGACACTGAAAAAGCGATGTGATTTCATTCCAATAACTGAAAAATTTAGGGCGCAAGGCATTACATAAAAGTGAACTCACACTTTTGCCCACCTATTCCAGTGGAGCAGTAGGAAACAAATACCCCACTCACTACAAGAAGCAAAGTGCTTGCTCAACCTCCCAGAAGACGCTCTTGACAAGGCCCCTCCCAAACTACCTACTCTGGCACTTGGAAGCCCGCTTGGAGGTCCGTCCATGGTATTGCCGCCGCAGCCTCCCACTCTACCAAAGACTAAATCATCGCTCATCTTCACAATATGTAACAGGACTCTGCAAACTCACAGGAGGAGGACTAATGTAACCGCTGATCCTCATTATAGACTCAACCCATCCACACTGGCAATCCACTAGACAGACTCTGCATTTCATGGCTGGTCCCACAGACTGGAGCCAGACTCATTATGTTTAGAGTATTATTTGATCTCACTAACCATCTATTTTCCTTGCAGGGCCTTCCCTGCTGATAGATCGACCAACCAGCTCTCCCTCCTGCTGGATGATTCTCCATTAAGGGTTACTCCTCAGACGAGATAGGGATGGCTTTTCCCACCCATCTCCGGATGAAGTGGTCCCCTTGTTTGGGCCCTGTTGGCCCTTTAGTTTCTCAGATATCCCTCCACACCCTTCCTAGCAAATCCTTCAATATCCCTCTGTGCCTTAGGTACACAGTTGCACTGACACAGTGAAGACAGAACTAAACTAACATGTACATCTTAAAATGAAGACAAATTGTGGGAAAGGCACCTGTAGAGAAGGCCCTTTAATTAAGGTGCAAATTAAACCATTTTAATTCATGTTGTTTATGTGTTTTAAACTGTTATGCAAGTAAATCGTAGGATAGCTGCAACTAGATTGCTTGAGTGCTACCACTAGCCATCTCGGGTACACCACATAGGGATAGTGGCAATAGAGGGATTCTATTTAAGGCCTGTTTAAAGCCAACATTGTGGCCAAGACTGAGATGCAGCCAATAGAAAACTGTATTACCAAGCCTGGTAAGGACGGGGGCCAAATGTCTACTCTGCGGCAAAAAAATACACTTGTCTTACCAAGTCAGAGGTCTGTCCTGTCTTTTTGGTTTCAAGAGCTTTTTTGTTTCCCGTAGGAAAAAAATGCTCATGATGACATCTTACTGAGTTGGGAGTGGTCAGGTGAAAGGAATGTAATCCCACATGGTAGATCACCAATATATAGATCCAGCAGGATTGAACCAGCATTAATGTGAGTCTTCAAGAAACCTGGGGATTTGCAACACACTTTAATACCCTCTACAACAGCTGCCTGTCTTTTCTTCTAACTGCACAGGTTATTTGGCCACTTACTAAGTATTAATGCTCACTTGTTTTCTTTGATTAAGTGATTATAAGTATTTCTTTTAAATATATTTACTAAATTTTATAGCAAAATATATATAACATTAGTTTTACACCACGATGCTAAATAGTCATAAGGTGTAGTCACATTTATAGAGATAATTAAAAATGGAAACCACCAATTTCTTTACTTTAATATCAATACATTATGTATGAAGATGCTCTGTAGACCAACGTGTGAGCACTTAAACTGCTAAAATGATAAAGTACGAGTTACTTACCTTCGGTAATGATGTATCTGGTAGAGACAATTCTAGCTGCAGATTCCTTCACGTAGATTTATCCCCAGGAATGAGACTGAATCTGGAAACTTTTTGCCACAGCATCCCGGCGCGCCAGGGGCAGGGCGATATCAGGCAACTCCGCCCAGGCGGCGTCCGCAAGGTCACATAAGCCCCACCACAGCGCACCTACGTCAGTTTTCTTCGGATAACTTTTCCGCACCGCAACACGGAGCCACTAGACAAAAAACTGTGGGAACGTGGGAACAGTGTGCGAAAGAGTATACAAAAAGGGAGAAGACCCCATAGAAAACAGTGCAACACCGCAGTGTCCAAGGGCAGGGAGAGAAAGAAGAACAGAGCAGAGCCCTGAGCAGTCACCCTGCCAATACATAGACAGCCACCCCTCTCCCTCGGAGACAGGGAACCTGCGTAAAAAGTCATGGCACATGCAGCAGGCCTACTACCCACACCCCGAAACAAGGAAAGGGAGACCGTCCTAACCGGCAGGAACAACCAACCTCCAAACCACCCAGCATAGAGGGTAACCACCTCCCCCCAAGAAACAGGGGTAAGGGCGACCAAAGGACCCCAACTCAGAAGAGGCAGAGGGGCCAGGACCCTTAGCAGTAGAGGAAGGGAGGGAGGGTAGAGTTTTGAGGCAAACCTCCCCAACCTAAAGCAGCCAGAGCAGCGGGGCATAGGAGCACCAGAACCCCAACTTCCCAGAACCAAAGAGAAGGGAAGAACAGCACCCAGACGGAGCCCCCGTCAAGAGCAAAGAAGGTACTCACAGAGGACATAGCTCCCCACAAGGAGGCGAGTACCGAAGATCAGCCATGGGGTTCTCGCAGAACTGGGAGGTAGGGAGGGCCATGAAGGAATCTGCGGCTAGAATGGTCTCTACCAGATACATTGTTATCGAAGGTAAGTAACTTGTACATCTGATAGACTACTAGCCACAGATTACTTCACATAGAATAGATACCCTAGAAATACCCACGGGGAAGGAGGGTCTGCGAAAGGACCCCACCAGTCTGGACAGGACAGGGGCCCACAGGGGATCTGACCTGTAGACCAGGGAGTAACCTCGCCCCTACCAGGCAAGAGGACCCCCCACAAGTCCAACACCAGCAACCCCAAGTGGGATGTAGGAGGAAGAAGGAAGAGTGAAGGGGCCCGCATGCTCCCTATAGAGTAGCGTTCTTCAATCTGTGGGGTGCGACCCCCAAGGGGGCCATGGAGTCCTGGGAAGGGGGCCACGCATTTCCAGGCCTAACCTCTGCCTGGAATGCAAAATGTCCTTTTCCTTTTGGACAAACGCAGGGACCCTTCATTTCCATTCCAATCGTTAAAATGCTTTCTGGTGAAGTTAATTGACTCACGCTGTAAATAGAAGAGGCCTGGTAAAACAATCCTTCAAGTAAGTGTTCATGCCAGGGTGCCTGCTTGCCTGAATGACATGCAAATGTGTGTTAGGATTTCAACTGCAAAGGGTGCTTGGGTGTGGTTCTTGCTTTAATTGCTTGAATCACTTGAAGCATTATCATGGCAAAGATGTCTTTTTTTTTGTTGCTTGGTGGTGCAAAGAGTTAACTGGTCTGTGAAGTGCCTGCTTTTAAGCATAACTGCATGTACACAGTGCTTAGTACCCCTGGGGAGGTGTTGAAGGGACAGATATGCAAAAAAAAAAAACAGCAACATTACTTATGGTCTTATATTACTCAAATCTACATTTTGGAAGCTCCATTTTATTTTAAAACTATTTGCACAGTTTGTAGGACTCTATATTATAATGTGTGTAATGCAAGTATAAAATAAAGACTTATACATTCACTGTGCTTTCTGTCACAGGCTGTGACCAAATAGCACTAAAAATACACAAGTCACTATTCTCCACTGCGGCAACCAAATGTTATTCTGTGTCTATCTGGTTACACACAGACCTCTGCAGTGCAATAAATATTAGAGGTTTCATAATGTACTACAGTATATTTATATTTCATTTAAGCTACCCACTGGGTACATTTATTTTTCATTTAATCTACCCATTATTCTATATGCAGCTGCCTGATGGTGAAAGACATAAAAAATTAACAAAATATTTTAGGGCTGATTCATGAGTGGCTTGCGTTGCCAGAGTCACTTTTTTTAAGCTTTGGCAACACAAGCGTCTCAATCAAATCTATGAGTCGACGCAAAGTCACCCTGTGTGGCTTTGCAAGGTCTCATAGATATGGAGAAAGACAAAGCAGCGCACGTCGCTACGTTGCCTTACTCTAAGTCAAGTAGGCATTCCATAGGCATTGCAGTGGGTGTTCTCACGCAACACCCATGGATGTTGACGCTTCCCCAGTTTTGTAAAACCATGTCAAACTGGGGCAGCGCCAAAACCTTACGCCTCCCCACAGCAGGTGTAACAAGGAGAAATGTTTTCATTCCTCCTTGTTTTTCCTCTTTCTATGTGTGTTCCTCTTTCAATGTGCGCTGCATTCTGCAGCACAAGTGGAAAGAGGAAACCCCCTCTCTGGATTGTTTTTGCGCAGGAAGGTGTCCCTTCCTGCACAAAAACAATCCTGCCTTTGTTGGCGTTAGGCAGCAATTTGTGAGCCAACGCAGAGGGAAAGGACAGGAATGCACCATATTTCATAAATAAGATGTATTCCTGTCCTTTCACATTGGCTTAAGGCAGAGCAGCAAGAAGACTTGCGGCGCTGCCCCACACCAATGCCTCATAAATGAAGCTCTTTATTTTAGCCACACCTTTGACCATGCCCCCACACTTACTGACTTTTGGCTTGCTAAACACTGTTTAATTTATTTCCCCGATGTAAAAATTATTTTCTGTGGGAATTTGGGGCAATTATGGTTGTCGATAGTTGCCAATGACGAGGAGGACCAAGTTCTAGAAATGTTTGTCAGGAGGGGGTCCTTACGCTTAAATGTTTTTGACAGGGGGTCTCGACATCAAAAAGTTTGAAGACCTCTGCTATAGAGGAACCAAGGGCAAGGCCGGAGAGGCCCAAGCACCTCACTCCACCCCCAAGGCAACAGAGCTTCCACCCAACGCCAGGACAGGCAGAGGAACCAGAAGAAGCCTAGAGGGCCCAAGAAATCCAAGGAAGGGACGCGCTCACCCAGAGTGAAGGCAACAGGCCAGCCAGAAAAGGCAGCCAAAGCATAAGCCACCAGAAGCAAAGACACAGAAGCATCCCAGCTCTCAGCACAAGAGCTGGAAGGAGTGGGAATGCCCAGACCCACTACTACAAGGGTCGCGCATACAACCTCAAGAAGCAATAGCAACATACAGAAACGCCATGGAGAACAGGCACCCAGCACTGCCCAGCAGAACATACCTATAAAACAGCTACCACTACCCCACATAGGGTACGGTAAGTCCCGAGACACGGGAACCCTCTTTGGAAGAACTTCCGAAGCAGAGGAGAAAAAAAAACTCACGGGGGAAAAAACAGCCCCGCGGAAGGCTTGACATAAGCCCAGAGAAAAACAGAAGGCCTAATCTCAGGGCCAAGTCTGTGTAACAATTCCAGCAAAAACACACACACATGCAACAAGGGCCGTCCAGCAGCCAGCAATGCCAAAGTCCCAGCAAGAAGAACTCAACGGCCAGCAAGCACAAGTTACTACTTGTGTAACGATATATCTGTAAGAGACATTAGTTAGTATTAGATTCCTTACCTTAGAATATCCCCAGGCGTCAGACTGGATCCGGAAACTTTTTCGTAGCAGTACCCTTGCGCGTCGGTAGGCGTCGTCTGCGGCTCCGCGTCCGTCGTCGGCGTCGTGGGTGCCGTGATGACGTCGTCAGAGTACTTGGACGCCGCCTCCGCGTGCTGACGTCAGTTCTTAGACACAGCTTTTCCGCGCCAGAAACGCAGAACCATGTTAAAAACCAACACTTTTGCCATTGAAACTAGGGCCCTGAAAGGGGGTAACCCTAACCCTAGATATCGGTTCGCAGAACGGGGAGGATGGGTGGGTGGGTCGGTAAGGAATCTAATACTAACTAATGTCTCTTACAGATATATCGTTACACAAGTAGTAACTTGTGCATCTGAAAGAGACACGCTAGTATTAGATTCCTTACCTTAGAATAGATACCCCAGCAATACCAACCCCGGTGGTGGGTCTGCGAACCAATAATCACACCAGAAAGTCCTGGAGGACAGAACGGCCAAAGAAGCCATCCCTCCGGACTTGGCTGTCGAGGCAGTAGTGTCTTGCAAACGTGTGCAGCGAGGCCCACGTAGCTGCCTGACAGATGTCTTGTAAGGGCACTTCCCGGCCCAGGGCAGTTGTAGTCGCCGTGGCTCGGGTGGAGTGAGCCCGTAAGCCAACAGGTGGCTCCTTCCTAGCCAAGGAGTAGCATGCCTGGATACACAAGATGATCCACCGGGAGATGGTCCTCTTGTGCACCGCTTTCCCCTTCTTAGCGCCCACGTAACCAACAAAGAGTTGGTCATCCACCCGGAACTGGCGTGTGCGATCCAAGAAAAATGAGAGCGCAAGTTTTGGGTCCAGACGGTGGAGCCGCTCTTCCTCTTTAGAGGGATGCGGTGGCGGGAAGAAGGTTGGCAAGGTGATAGACTGCCCAATGTGGAAGGCCGTGACAACCTTGGGCAGGAAAGATGGCTTGGTACGCAACACCACTTTGTCCGGATGGACAGAAAGGAAAGGTGGAGTACAAGAAAGAGCCTGGAGCTCACTCACTCTCCTGGCAGAGGTGATGGCAACCAGGAAAGCTGTCTTCAGAGTAAGAAGGCGGAGAGGACAGTTGTGAAGTGGCTCAAAAGGAGCGCACATCAGAAACGTAAGAACCAGGTTCAAGTCCCACTGAGGCATCGCAAACGGAACAGGAGGGAATGTGTGTGTGATGCCTTTTAGAAATCTACTTACAATAGGGGACTTGAACAAAGAAGGTTGATCAGGCAGCCTCAGAAAGGCTGAAAGGGCAGAAAGGTAGCCCTTGATAGTGCCCAGAGCAGAGACCTGCTGGGCAAGAGAAAGAAGGAAGAGAAGAACCTCAGAGAGAGGGGCAGCAAGAGGATCCACAGCCTTTGCTGTGCACCATGCCACAAATCTGTTCCACCTGCAGGCGTATACCGACTTTGTGGAGGGACGCCTGGCTGCCAGAATGACGTTACAGACTTCAGGAGGCAAATCAAATGGCCTCAACTGTCGCTGCTCAATCTCCAAGCATGGAGGTGGAGACTGGACAGGTTCGGGTGGAGGACCGTCCCCTGCTGCTGCGACAGAAGGTCCTCCTAAAGAGGCAGACGAACCGGGAGATCGACTGACATACTGAGTAGCTCTGGATACCAGTACCTTCGTGCCCAGTCCGGAGCCACAAGGATGACTTGGGCCCAGTCGCGCTTGATCTTCTTCAGCACTCTGGGCAGAAGTGGTATAGGAGGAAAGGCGTACAACAGACCGCAACTCCACTCGCGACGAAAAGCGTCTCCGAGCGAGTGCCGCCTTGGAAATTCCAACGCGCAGAACGGATGACATTGCGCGTTCTCTTCAGTGGCGAATAGATCTAACCAAGGCTCTCCCCATTGCTGAAAGAGGCCTTGCGCCACGTCAGAGTTCAGACGCCATTCGTGATCCATCATGCACCGACGGCTGAGCTCGTCCGCCCTGGCGTTCAGAGAACCTGCCAGGTGTTGAGCCACCAGGGTCACGCCCTGGCATTCCAGCCATTGCCAGAGGCGCAGAGCCTCCTGGCAAAGGGTCCCCGACCCCACCCCGCCCGGTTTGTTGCAGTACCACATGGTGGTGGTGTTGTCCGTGAACACCTGCACTACACTCCCCCGGACAGAGGGGAGGAATGCTTTCAGTGCTAGACGAATCGCCCGTAACTCCAACAGGTTGATGTGGAGCCGGGCCTCCGACGGAGACTAGAGGCCTCTGATCTCCGCCTCTCCCATGTGGCCTCCCCAGCCCTGGAGGGAGGCGTCCGTCACAACTACGTGCTCCGGTTGGGGAAGGGAGAGGGATCTGCCGCTGACCCAATCGCGGTCCTTGAGCCACCACTGCAGCTGTCTCGCAGTGCCCTCCGAGATCAGGACGTGGTCGGAGAGGTTGCCCTGATGCTGGGCCCACTGAAACTTCTTGTCCCACTACAGATCCCCCATCCGCCACCTGGCGTGATGCACCAGCAGGATGCAGGAGGCCATCAGCCCCAGAAGCCGCAGCGTCAACCTGACCGAGACCCGGGAGAACGGCTGAAAGATGGGAATCAGAGCCTGAATATCCCAGACACGCTGTTCGGGTGGATAAACCCAAAACCGCGCCGAGTCGAGAACCGCTCCGATGAAAAGGAGCTTCTGAGAGGGGCACAGGTGTGACTTCGGCACATTGATGGAGAACCCCAGCCGGTGCAGGAGATCTGCCGTAGTCTGGAGGTGGCTGACGACTGTCTGGGGCGAGCCCGCCTTCAACAACCAGTCGTCGAGGTAGGGGAAGACTGAAACCCCTAACCTGTGCAGATGAGCTGCGACCACCGCCATCACCTTCGTGAACACCCGTGGGGCGCTGGTAAGGCCGAAGGGGAGCACGGTATACTCAAAGTGCTCGTGGCCAACCGTGAACCGCAGGTAGCGCCGGTGGGCCGGCAGGACGGGGATGTGGAAATAAGCGTCCTGCAAGTCCAACACTACCATCCAGTCTCCTGGGTCCAGGGCAGCTAGGACCTGAGCCAGTGTCAGCATCTTGAACTTCTCCTTCCGGAGGAAGCCGTTGACGTTCCTTAGGTCCAAGATAGGGCGTAGGCCCCCTTTGCCCTTCTTGGGTACCAGAAAGTAGTGGGAGTAGCAACCACACCCTACTTCTGGCCCAGGAACGCGCTCGATGGCCCCCTTGGCCAAGAGGGCCGTAACTTCCTCCTGCAGAAGTCGCAAATGATCCCCTGATACACGGTGGTTCTGCGGTGGCATGGCTGGAGGAGTCACCTCGAAGAGGAGGGAGTAGCCCCTTTGGACGATCTGCAGCACCCACCTGTCCAAAGTGACGGTGCGCCAGTGGAGGTGGTGATGGCGAACCCTGCCCCCCACTGGCGCCACATGGGCCTGAAAGCACGGACTAGGAGGGTTTAGAGGCGGATGCTGTGGGAGAAGGTGTGGACTGACCTCGCCGTTGTCCCCGACCGCCGGTTCCCACGGCCGCCACCGCGTTGGGTATTACCCTGCGGAGCGTGGCTGGCAGCACGTGTGGGTACACCCCTTCCGTGGCCACGAAAGGAATGAAAGGCAGCCGATTGCTGGCGCGGGCCGAGAGGCCCAAGGACTTGGCCGTAGCCCTGGAGTCCTTAAAGCGCTCGAGCGCATGGTCTGCCTTGTCGCCAAAGAGGCGACGGCCATCAAACGGCATGTCCATCAAGGTGTTCTGGACATCGGCCGAAAAGTTGGCGGACCTCAACCAGGCGTGACGTCTGACCGCCACAGTCGTTGCCATCGTTCTACCCAGTGAGTCAGTGGTATCCAGCCCACACCGTATAGAATATTTGGCTGCATCCCGGCCCTCCACAAGGGCTTGGCCGAATTTGGCCCGTACCTCCAACGGACACTCTGGCAGCACTTCCGCAACCGTATCCCACAGAGAGTGGGTGTAGCGGCCCAAGAGGCATGCGGTGTTGGAAGACCGCAGTCCCAGACTAAGGGACGAGAAGATCATTTTGCCATACTGCTCGTACCTCTTGGATTCCCTGTCCGGCGGTGCCGAAGGGAATGCGGTCTGGAAATTGGAGGCCTGGATGACCAGGCTCTCGGGAGTAGGGTGGGTGGACAGGAAACATGGGTCGCCCGGGGCTGGGCGGTGGCGTCTGGCCACGTTCCTATCTACGGGCGAACCCGTAGCGGGCTTGGACCAAGTGCCCAGAAGAACGTCGGTCAAGGCCTCATTAAAGGGCAGCAGAGGCTCGGCCGAGCTTGACTGCGGTTTAAGGACCTCAGTGAGGAGATTAGTCCTCACGGCCGCGACGGGGAGCTCAAGGCCCAAGGCCTTGGCAGCCCTCATCAACACCACACTGTAGGTTGCCCCCTCCTCCGAAGCCATGGTAGGAGGGGAGGCAAAACCAGTGTCTGGAGAGGTGTCCAGGCCACTGGCCTCCCCAAGGTCTCCTGCCCAGTCCTCATGAGACTGACACTCACGGGTCAGAGGGTCCTCAGACCCCTCCCAATCCCCTTCATCACCCATCTCCTGAAACTCAGGGTTCTCAACTAATGGAGCCTGCTCATAGAAGTAAAACTACCCAAACGCCGTCTGGAGCGGCGCCCACCGGGGCCGTCCCGACGTCGGAACAGGAATGAAGGGGGCATCGGGGACGGCGCCGCCCGAGGACGGCGCCGGAGGCGACACCTGATGGTCCGACGCCGGGGAGATCGTAAGGTCCACCGGTGACGATTCAGATCCCGAAGAAGGTCTAGCGGGGTCCCGCGGCGCCGGGGCCGCTGTACCTTGTGGCGCCGGGCCCTAAGGCGCCGGCGGCGCCGGGCCCGAAGGCACCGGCGGCGGCGGGAAAGCGGGAACCTGCGGCGCCGGGCCCGAAGGCGGCGGCGGCGTCGGGGCCAAAGCCCCCGACCCGCTAGAGGCCCCAGACGGGTCCGCTGGGCCCGAAGGCGCCGCGGAGCCCGTCGGAGGAGAGAGTTTCCTCATGGCCATGAGGAAGCGCTTGATCTCCCCGGCGTCGCGTTGAGCCCAGGGACCGGAGGGTGTGGAGCTGAACGCGGCGCCCGCGACTTTGACGGAGCCGCGTGGGCGGTGTCACCCGAACCCCCGGCCGCATCGCACGAGCGTCGGGGAGGAGTCCGCAGAGCGATGACGCCTCTTGGACTTCTTGTGCTTCTTACCTGACGACGACTTCGACCCGGAGGAGAGCGGCCTACTCTCGGAGCTGTGGTGGCTCCGAGCCCGCGACCTGTCCCTCGACCTCCCGTGGGACCGAGACCTCTCGCGGCGCGGGACCGACTGCCGGAGTTCGAGTCGCCTGCGGGACCGCTCCCGCCTGGCTTTCGAAGAGAGGGCCCGGCAGTCGGAGCAGGCCTTGTCGTCGTGATCGACGCCTAGACAAGTTAAACACAGGTGATGAGGATCCGTGACCGACATCGTGAGGTCGCAATCCTCGCAGTGCTTAAAGCCAGGCATCCCTACGGCACCAATCGGAGTCGAAAGACTTCGAGAAATGATCAAAAAACGATCAAAAAGTTAGTAAAAAATTGACTAGAGTTACTGCTTTTTCCAGATTTGCGCTTGCTGGCGCGGAAAAAAGAAGAACTGACGTCAGCACGCGGAGGCGGCGTCTAAGTACTCCGACGACGTCATCACGGCGCCCACGATGCCGACGACAGACGCGGAGCCGCAGACGACACCTACCGACGCGCAAGGGTACTGCTACGCAAAAGTTTCCGGATACAGTCTGACGCCTGGGGATATTCTAAGGTAAGGAATCTAATACTAACGTGTCTCTTTCAGATACACCATCTACAGCAAGGGCATCCAAAAGGCCCAAACCCAGCCCAACTCAGCAGTCACTGAGGAGGGGAAGGAGGAGGAGAATAAGGCGGAGGAGGAGGACGGAGCCCCGCCAGGAACCTCTGGATGGCGGAGTCAGCCGGGCATGGGAGAACAGGCTGCTGTCAAACGGAAGATCAATGAGCCGCTCCCAAATATTTTCAGGGAACACGCCGTCCCGAAGCCAAGCATGGCGACGGAAGGCGACTGAGGAAGCCATGGCCCGGCCCAGCACCTCCGAGATGTCCAGAGCGGAGCGGATAATAAACGCTGCTAGCTCCCGGCCATCAAAAGCATGATGCCGTAAGTCGAACTGAACAGTCTCCTGGGAATCCGCGGATCCCAGAGACACAGCCGAGTCCCACAAACAAGAGGAGGCTCTCGCCAATACACACATGGTGTTAAGGACCCACAGGGCAGCACTGGTCGAGGCAAACATGTTGCGCCCCCAAGAGTCCAGCCAGCGGACCTCCCTGGACGGCAGAGTCAACAGTGACGGCAGGGAGGGAAAAGCGGTCAGCAAAAGTGGACTGGCAGCAGAGGGGTGGAGGTAGAGGTCCACCGGGTCGGTGCAGAAGGTGTTGAGGCACTGGATCCCCGAGGTGGGACACCTCCAAGCCCCCGTCAGGGAAGAAAGGAGCAAACCCTCACAGGGGAGCAAGATCTCCCTCCCACCAGAGCCCTGGTGGAGAACCTCCACGAGATGGTCCGCCGGGAAATGAGCAATCGGGTCCCCCATGCACAGAATGGCCACAGCCATGGACACTGCGTGAGCGAAGGCCGCACCCGCCTCCATAGGGCCCAGCGGAGAAGAAAGCAGTTCCTCCGTGGGTGAAGGCTGCTGCCTAAGGCGGCCGTTTCCGAAGCCAAGCGGGACAGGCAAAGGCCAGACCTGGAAGCCAGAAGGTACTGAAGAATGGGGGACCTGCCACTCCTCAGACGAGCACCTGGGCCTCAGAAAAGGCAGGGAGCCACCCTTCAACGACGCCGGTGAAACAGACACCACATGGCGGCCAGTCTCCAGGGATGCGGATACTAATATGCAGCCAGCCTCAGGATAAGAGGGAGCGTCCGAAGACGAATCCGCGGCACAACCTCTGTGTGGAGCCATAGAGTCCACACCCTGAGGCAGAACGCCAGACCCATCCGGCGCGGAAGGAGAGACCGGATAGGGCTCCTCCAAGTCACACCACGCCGAGGACCAGAGTGGAGCCGGAGCCGAAGAGGCCATGGGGCGGCGCCAGAACGGTGACAACTCGACCCCCGCATGGAGGAACGAGAGGGACTGGGGAGTGACACGAAGCCCTCCGCCAGCCTCGGCCCAGAATGTTGCGGAGGAGGTCCAACGACCCATGCAGAGGCGCGAGGGATGAATCAACCTCCGACTCGCCCTCCGACGAGCTGCCGCCCCAGGGGAGGGACGAGAAGGGCCAGGAGGGGGCTGAGGAGTCCCCACCCCACCTCGACCCAGAGCGGGACGAGGAGAGGTCATCGACCCCTGTGGCACTGCCCGAAGCAGGCCCCAGTGCCGTGGCAGCGTCAGCTCAGCCTTGGACGAGGCCTTCGCCTGCCCAGAGGGCCGAGCGGGGCTCGGGATGCGACCCTAGCCCCGGCGACCTCCTGCGACACCACAGGTACTCCCGCAGGAGTTTGCGGAAAGGCAGAGGCACCATGGCCTGAAGGAGGGACCCCACAGGGGCCGCACCCCAACAGCACCATATCCTCCAAGCCCGGATCCGAACCAGTCGGTGTCGGAGCCACTGGCGGCAGCGCCGCGGACCAGCCCCGTGCGAGGCAAGGAATCCGCCGACGCCCCAGTAGGGGAAGGAGGAGGAGACGCCAGCGAGGCCTGCAAAGCCGCCGCGTATATCTCCATCTGGACTCTAGACACCCCAGCACCGGGAAACGGTGGATAGGAGGCTGACACGCAGGGCCGCATCACCCGCGGAAAATCCCCGCCCCCGGAAGAACGAACATCATTCCCCGGTGACAAACTGCGTCACTTAGCCATCGGGGAGTGACGCTCTTGCGACATCGGAGAAGGGCGAGGACGGCGACCATGGCCATATCTGAAGCAGTCTGCCAATGTGGTCTTACATCGATTTTGCCCTTCTGACAATACCCACAAGAGGTCATACTTTAGTGGTAAAACCATATTTTCTTCCAGGTTATGGCTGCAGATTTGTAAATTAACTGTCTGTGGCTTTTAAGTTTCTTGGCCACAATCTATGTCGCTCCATACTAGGCTTGGGTCAGATGTCAGTGTGGAAGTTTATTCCTCAGTTCAAGGCGATATTGAATTTGTTGGGTGATTTCTAAATGGCTTCCCTCTACTCCTTTCCCTTTCCCTTTACTCTCTCACGGTATATGTTTACAGTATATGTATTGTTTTGGCTCGGAGATCAATACTGTAGCTGCACTTCTTTATTCTGGAACATATTCCCGAATGCCAGTACCATGTTCATTCTAGTTGGTGCTTCTTTGAAACCATTATTTGTTTGTATGTTCTTTTGTTTGTTTTTATTTTTGCTCAAGAGATTCATGCTCATGTGCTCTGAAATGACCGACTGTGTTCTTATGGATCGATTCCTTAATCCCCTTCTGCCTCATCTAGCTTTTCGCAGGTTAGCAGTCCACATCATTAACACCATATGGCCACATTTAAGAGACAGCATTTTGGAGGGTGATTTTGGTGACAGGCAAAAGTATAGCACATAACTGTGCGTTTCGATGTAAGACTTTAATAGTTTGATTGTTTAAGTAGGAATTAAAAGGGTAGCTTTGATTTTCTTATTTGTATAATTTTTTTCTGTGATGAATATAGAATGAAACCAAAAAAAAGATTCAAAATAAAATGCAAAAACTACCAGATCTAGGTCCTCGAAATAAGTGATTGTATTTGCAGGTCTCCGTTGATCCTGGTTGGGGATATAGTTTTTTTATCTACTTTAGGAGGCGATAGAGGGAACGCAGATGCCTAGTGGGTGTGATTTATAATATGCAACCTTTTATTTCTAACCTATTCTGTTATGTCAGCAATAAGAAAGCAATTCTTAAATATTTATTCCTTAGGCATAGCCTGAGGGGATGGAAAATGTCACTTACTTTGGGGTCAAGTGATGTCATGGTGAATCCAGCCCACTTTTTTGTAACTTAAGCAATTTTAGTAGTTTTTTTTTTTTATAACTTTTTATTGTTTTTAAAACAAGATAACAAAAGAACAATACAAAACAAGGCAACACAGTAAAACGGGCCATCACGTGGTTTGTGGGGGGGGGTACGTAGAGAGTCAAACGGTAGTGCAATCAATAATTGGGGGGGGGGGGGAGGGGGGGGGGGGAAGAGACCAAAATATATACAAAGCAATTATATTCCTGCGGAGGAAACGTCAGGTTGGGAGGAAGACAAATCATCATCAATTTTCGACATTGGGGGAGTACATATATCTCCACGGTATGCGTTCCATTGGGTCCACACTTTCCCCCACTTGCCCGGCTTGCCACGGGAAATATACACAGTTTTTTCTCGAAACATGCACCAATCCATGTTTTGTGTCCACCCCAGAAGTGTCGGAGGCCTCTGAGCGCCCCACAATTGGGCAATATCACGCTTGGCTACCATGTTGCCCAAGGTCGCCCAACGGAGCTGCGCTTGATTGTAGTCATTCGGCTCCCAAACGTTCAACAAACATCTTCGCGCTTCAGGCAGCAACCGCACTCCCGTGACCTCACTCATTACTTCATGCACGCGGTTCCAATAACGTAGCACAGCAGGGCATTCCCAGATAATATGAAGGAACGTAGCCACCATACCGCATCCGCGCCTGCACAAACCATCCATCGAAAATCCCATTCGAACCAGACGTGGGCCAGTCACATACACCCTGTGCAAAATTTTTAATTGAACGAACCGGAGACGTGCCGGGATAGCCACTTCCTTCGGGGAAGAAAGAGCGGACTGCCAGTCTTCATCATCGAGTTCTAGACCATCTCCGGTCCACAACCCTCGAAGACTATCTAGTAGATCAGTCCTGGTATTGATCAACTTTTTATAGATTAGCGAAATCGTGCTATCAGGAACGTGGCCATCCAGAATCCTATCCTCGAGCGGGGACGCCTCCGGCACGTCAGAGCCCAGTGGAAAAACAGACAAGACTGCATGCCGGACTTGCGCATATCTAAAAAAACTCCTTATCATTCAGCCCATACTCAACTTTCAGTTCCTCAAACGTCTTGACCCTGTCCTTGATCCATACGTCACCTACCCTACTGATCCCGATCATGTCCCACCGATCAAATCCCTTCGATTGCCAAAGGGAGCCCAGTTTATCTGAAGCATATAGTGGGGTAGCCCGGGTCGGCCTGTCGGCCCATCCCGAGGCCGCCGTAGCTCTACGCCACACCTGCACTGCTGTTTTAGTGGGGCCAGTAAGAGGCCCGCCAGCTGATTTCGCATAGAGAGCCCTATTGTAGTCCCCACCGGGTAGCAACCATCTGTCCATAGCAAAGGCCGGGTTTAGTGGGGAAGTGTAGGTGCCATGGTTGATGGCCCCCAATTGAGAGGCCCAGTAATAGCGACGAATGTCCGGGAGAGCAATGCCACCGTCGTACCAAGGGAGTGTAAGCTTCGAGAGGGCGATGCGAGGACGGCCCCCCCATACCAATTGCCGCTGTAGACTCTCAATCTCACGAAAATAATCCGCCGGCACTACATCAAGCGTGTTTTGAAGCGCATAAAGGAATCGAGGGAGCGACATCATCTTAAACAATGCAGCTCGTCCCAAGGGAGAAAGGGGGAGTCCGCTCCAAGTCCCAACATCCGCCCGAAGGCGTCTGAGAGGGGGCAGCAGATTGCGCTCATACCGAAGTGTGGGGTCCAAGGAGACAAAGATTCACAGATATTTGAAACCATCTAGTACCACCGGAATAGGACAATCACGGGGCAGGAGAGGAATATCACCGGAGAGAACATAAACGCAAGATTTAGACCAATTTATAACTAAGCCGGAATTTTTACGGAAAGAAGTCAAAACGTCGAAAAGGACGATTAACGACCTTCGGGGCGATGTGAGGTACAAAAGGATATCATCTGCATACAGAGATATACGGTCTTCAAATTCCGAAGACCATCGAATGCCCTTCATGGACGGTTCCCATCGCAGCCAAGCCGCCAGTGGCTCTAAAGCAAGGGCAAACAAGAGTGGGGACAGCGGACAGCCCTGGCGCGTACCTCTACCGAGAGCAAAGGAGGCCGAGACACGTCCATTCACCACCACCTGGGCTAAGGGATCAGCATAAAGCAATCAAACCCAACGGATAAAGGTGGGCCCAAACCCGAATTTGGAAAGGACCGCCCAAAGATAGGGCCATTCAATCGTGTCAAACGCCATGGTGGCGTCCAAGGACGCCAAGATGGCGGACTCTCTCAATGTCCCCGCTCGCGCGAGGACTCCATGCAAGCGTCGAAGATTAAGCGCCGTATTGCGATGTGGTATAAATCCGGACTGGTCTGGATGAACCAGATCGCCTATAACAGCCACCAGACGATTAGCAAGAACTTTGGCCAGGATCTTGGGTTCAGCATTTATTAGGGAAATAGGCCTGTACGATTCGCAACGATCACGCGGTTTGCCCTCTTTATGAATAACCACTATGGAAGCCAATCTCTGGTCAGGGGGAAGAGACCCTTCCGCCAGTGATTCCAAAAACATAGATCGCATGTATGGTGCCAGCACATCCGGACGGAGCTTGTAAAGTTCTATGGGGAGTCCATTAGGGCCCGAGGCCTTCCCGGAGCGGATCGAACGGATAGCGGTCGCAACCTCATCCGCCGTGGGCGGAGCCTCCAGCCGGTCCCTCTCAGAATCAGACAAGCATGGTAGCGAAATATCGCGTAAAAGCATGTGAGAGTCCTGTTCCGGTCTATCGGACACAGGGGAGTACACTGCCCGAAAGTGATCGGCGAACCTCTCAACAATCGCAGCAGGGTCCGTGATATTGGCACCACTCTCATCAACTACAACAGGAACCACTCGACTCGCGCATTCTCTCCTATCTAACCAAGCAAGCAACTTCCCAGCCTTATCTCCCACATCATACAGACGTCCCTGCTGTTCACGACTCATCTCCTTCGCTGCATCAGTCACCAGAGCTCTGTACTCATGTTGTTTTAGATCCAACAGATGAAGCCTTTCAGGGGAGACCCCAGCATCAAACTCTCCCTCAAGAACGGTAATTTCAGTCTCAAGGCGAACAACCTCCTCTCGTCTACGTTTCTTAACATTGCCAATCGACGAGAGGGCCTGCCCCCGAATTACAGTTTTGTACGCCTCCCACAAGGAGACAGAAGAGGAGACTGACCCCACATTGTCAGCAAAGTATTGATCAATTGTCTTAAGTAGTTCCGCTCTTATCTTAGGATCACGGAGGTACCATGGGTTGATCGGGGCCACTCTACCCTCCGATCCCCCATGCGCGTTCACAACCAACCACAGTGGGGAATGGTCTGAAATACCCCTGGCAAGATGTTTCACCTCCCCTATACGGGAAGTCTGGGATGAGGGCATCAAAACATAATCCAATCTCGAAAGGCTGCCGTGGGCTCCAGAGTGAAAAGTATACTGTTGTTGTCCAGGATGATGCAAGCGCCAACAATCAGTCAGCCCCAGCGCCTCCATGAAGTCCCCAAGCCAGGATTGAGACTTAGCGAGGACTCGGGGAGGGTAACGATCACACATCCCAGACACTACTGAATTAAAGTCTCCCCCGACCACAAGCAAACCCTCGGGGACTCCCAGAATCACTCTTCCCAGATCTGCATAGGTCGTAGATTGAAGACCTGGGGGTATGTAGACAGATAATAATGTAACCACCCTACCCTCCCAACGCCCCACAATGGCGGCGTACCGCCCTCTATCGTCAAGTATAATGTCGTCAACAGCGAGGGGGAGGGAGGTCCGGATTAAAACGCCCACCCCTCTGGAGCCAGAAGTGAAACCTGAGTGTGCAATGAGTCGATAGCCACGCCTATTCATGGCGTGGCACGTATTACCCAGTAAGTGCGTCTCCTGAAGCAAAACCACATCAGGGGACAAGCGTCTCAGTAACTGCAAGACCACTCCCCGTTTAATTCTGTCTCCCAGACCATTTACATTCCAACACAGTATCCGTAGTCCCCTACCCCCCATCCCAGAGTCCACCCCAAGTCTCCCCCCACACCAGCCGCGACACCACAACACAGAAGTTCATCAGTATTATGCCTTGAAAAAAACAACAAAGAAACACATCCCTGAACTTCCCTACCCCCCAAAACAACATCATACCCCCCCACCCCGCACCCCTGCTTTAGACTCAAAAGCCACCCCAACTCGCAGCGTGCCTGTCGCCCCAACATACAACTAATCTACGAAAAGAACCCCAGAGGAGGAAGTCTCACCCACCCCCCACCCACACCCCAGTAAGACAACGGAGTAGCAATCATTATCAATATAGCAGCGAACCACTGCCGAAAGTCAAAACGTTGGTCCGGGGGCCGATGTCGCTCTCTATTCCTGCTCCGTCGGGCCGCCCTCCGCTCCACCGGAAGATTCCGATTGTTCAAATCGCCCTCGTCCCGTAGGCAGCGAGTCTAACCAGTCACTAGCCGCTGCAGGATGGTCAAAGAAAAATGTTCTATCATTATGGACGATGCGCAATCGAGCAGGGAAAAGCATGGCATATTTCATGTCCCTTTCTCTCAGTCTCTTCTTCACTCCTTGAAATCCCAGCCGCTGCTTCTGGACTTGTTGGGTGAAGTCCGGATAAAAGCTGACAGCAGCGTTCTCATATTCCGTGGGGCCTGATGTGCGGGAAGCCTGCAGTATCACATCTCTGTCACGAAAGTTGAAAATCCGCGCAATGATGGGGCGCGGAGAGGCACCCAGCTTGGGCGGACCACCCGGGACACGGTGGGCCCGTTCTACTGCAAAAAACTTGCTCAAGCCCTTGGGCGCTAAATGATTTAGGACAAGGTCCTCTACCAGTAGGTCCACAGCTGACGAGTCTGTCTTCTCCGGGACACCGACCAGTCGGACTTTGTTCCGTCGTGCTCGGCCCTCAAAATCGTCCAAGCGACGGGAGAGATAATCACGGGCGGATCTCAGATTACCGACCTCCGTCTGGAGGTCAGAGACGTCGGTGATAAGACTAGTAGTCTTCAGGTCGAGAGACTTGACCTTTTCGTTGGTTTTCGCAAGATCCGCCCTGATCAGATTGACGTCTATGGCAACAGTGTCCAGCTTGTGGGTTAGGGCCTCATACTGTTGTCCCATCACGGCCTGCATCCCAGCAATGGCGCACATGACGTCTTTCAACGACGGGTCATCACCCAGCAGGGATTCGTCCACAATTCTAGCCGGGGATTTAGCCATTCCGCTCGGAGAGCTCTTAGGGAGGGTATATCGGTCCATGACGTTGGATTGGACAGAGCCTCCTCGAGCCGCCGGTCTGGTCTTGCGCCTCTCCGCTTCAGGCTTGGTGGCCATCTTAGGTCGTGCGCCCCGGAGGGTAGTTTGAGACCTAGTGAAAATGGCTACACTCAGTGTGCCCGCAAAAACTCAGAGAATAAAGTGAGGACCAATCACTAGGCAAAGAGCAAGAAAGTCCGGAGCTCCAAGCGATGTTGCGAATAGTTGAATGAAGCAAGCAGCCAGGGCGACCAAGGCAAAGTCAATGACGTAGGGTCGTCAAAATCGAAACCGAAAGTAGAAGACCGGGCAAGGGAGGGTAGAGCAGGCCGTTGTTGTTCAATTACTACCCGGCTGGCAGAGTAGGCAAGCCCGGGGCAGTGCCATGGAGCAGGCCGCCAATATTCAAAAAGCCATATCTTCGGTTCCCGGAGACCAAATCGAAATTCGCAAACGGATAAAAGATCAGCAGGTTCTCGACCACAAAGGCCCGTCATCCAAATCAGGATTAGTTGCAGGATAGTCGATGGAGGTGGCGAAGGTCCGGGAGCTCTGAGCTCACGCGACCATCTTGGGTACGCGCTAAGCTCCTCCTCAATTTTAGTAGTTTTAACTTTGGTATCGTGCAGCTGTTTTTTAGCGTAAGTTGCCTAAACAAACTAACTCATAGTACAAAAAATTATTTTCTTGAACATCGAGTAAAACAAAGAACCGCAACAAGTGTCTCCAAAAGGCAGCCTGATTTATAAAGCTAAAAGAGCAGAAGGAGTGGTACAAATATTCTTTCAGAGTTCAGCAGTAAAACAGAGGTTGAGAAATGCGTAAATGCATTACAGATGAATGCAGGCTTTTGAGACATGAGAGAGAGACTTCTAAGCACAGTCTTTAGTGTTTCTTCTTTTAAAGTTACTTTCAGTTTTTTAAAAAACATCTTTTGTTTACACTTTCTCGGGTCTGGTTAGTTACTGGCAAAATAACTTTAAGGAAGTCTTTCTTGCAATCTGGCAAACTGATGCCTGGTGAAATGAATATTTAAAAGACGGGATTTTCTTGTTTACTGTGCTGAATGCCTGTTTTTTTGTTGAGAAAATAAATAGGTTAAAAACAAAGCTGCACAAAGTTCTATACACATGCTACGACCACCTGCAACTTTGCTTAGAATGTTAGGATTTTACAGCATATTATATTTGGATGAACAGGCTATCAGTGACCACATTTTTACCTCAGCAATTGCTGTATCAGCTGAACAAGTGGAAGGGTCTGCTTCCCAGCACTCTCATATATTCCAGTGTTGATAAGATCCTTGTCTAATGGAGTGCTGCTCCTGTGAAGACTAGATGCATTAGCTTCCTGCTCATCTATTTCTTTTTCCTTTTGTGCTTCTTTTTTCGCCTCAATATCCTACAAGAACACATTTGTTGAACATTTAGGTTTGGAATAGGAAAACTTTGCATTTAAAAGTCTAATCTGTTCCAGATTTACTACTGTTTAATATCCTCTACTGTAAACCCCACTGCATTTAGCAATAAGAAGCATCATTAACACTGCCAAACACGGATGACAATGAACTTACCTGAATTTCTGCTGTGATTGCAGCATTCAAAGCAGATTCCAAACCTCCATCTGCCATTAAACTGCTTACCAAAAGATCAATCATAAACCGACGGCCAGGGCTAACATTCATTTCATTGCCTATTACTGAAACAAAAACAAATGCACAGAAGGAATATTAATCCTTTATTTTTCATACATACCAAAACAAGAGTTCATATTTCATCAATGTCTTCTCCATTATACCGAACAAGCTACAGATGGGCTCACAATCTTCATTTTAGTAACCAATTCCTTTCTTTGGCTATCACATCTTTTGCATGATAAGAATACTTTACCCAATGTAAATAGGCGCATCACTGAGCCATACCAAACTTACTAGTGAAGGTGGCAGTTTGGTGCTGGAGGAAATGCATACATCGAGACAAGAGGGTAGTACCATATGCATCTGGTCTGCCGTTATGTGCATGATCACTTTGTAGGTTTGACGGCGATTTACCAGATACACACTTAACAGCGGGGTATAAGACATAGGAGGACATGGTGGAGTAGGAAAGAGGAGGAAATGGGGAGGTGGGAGAGGGGAGAGGGGAGGGGGGGGGACCTGGACCCAGGACAGTTTTTAACTTTATTCACCTCTCAGTGGGGTGGCAGGGAAGATGTTTGACCTTAATTGGGACCCGTCACTGGTAGCTGGTCCACTGGAATGGATATTAACTTTAACAAGTATGAGCCGGTGATGTCCAACATCTATGGGGCTTTGATTCAGGTTCCCACTGGTACATGCTTCCCAGGCTCAAGGGGTGGTGTGAGGAAAGATTGTCAATGGAAAGCTTTGGCACTACCTGGCAGAGGTGTATGGGGGTCTGTCAAAACGATTACGCATAATGCCCGATTCAGATTTACGCAGTTCAATTACCTGCACTATACATACCTCTCACCAGACAGGATAGGGAAAAATGTATCCAGACAGAGCGCTCTGCCCCAGAAATAAAAGGAGCAGATAATGGACGAAATGCTGAACAAACCAAATATTCACCCCGAGTGACAGATCTGGGTTTAATCCATGTTTTTTGGCTCAAAAGCAGTTTGGACCCAGCCATATGCAATTCAGTCTTGACCCTGCTCCCCATGGAAACAGTCCAGCCCGAACGGCCAGGCCACGTCCTTCCTGGACCGTAAAGAAGCATCCTTGGGCTGGTTTTGGGGAATCACACCACATCAGCCAGGCTAGCTTGAATCCAGTGGCAGTGAGGACGGGACCCACGTCTAGGTACACCCTTCCCATTCAGAGCAACTAAAGCAAAAAGAACAGATGATGGACGGAATGTTAAACAAATCAACCATTCACCCCCAGTCATAGGTCTGGGTTTAATTCATTGTTTTTTTGCTCACCACGCCAACCCAGTTTGGACCCAGCTATATTCAAATCAGTCTTGACCCTTCTCCCCCATGGGAACAGTCCAGCCTGAAATGCCAGGCCAGGTCCACCCTGGACCAAAAAGAAGCATCCTGTGGCCGGTTTCGGGGTATCACCCCTCATCAGCCAGGCTAGCTTGAATCCAGTGGCACAGTGAGCAGGGGATCCATGTCTGGACAAACACTTCCCACTCCAGCAGGATGACCGGTTGATTAGCATTCCAAAGCAGGGAGCTTCAAAGAGACCACTGCCTTTGGTATGCAAATCTTCCCTCAGAGGAGACGGGATGCCAACCCGCTTAGCCAGGGCCCATTATGCACAAAGTCAGTCTGGAAAACTAGCTATGCAGGTGGTGTGTTACACTGCCAGTCTGGACACACCCTTAGGGTGACCAGCTGTAAGAGAACATGAAATAAGGAATTCCACTATCTTGTATGTGGTGGAATTTGGAATTCTGTGGTGTAGCGACCCCGCAGGGGTAAGTTATCCCTTGGCTACTACCCCTCACTCCCCTTAACGCCCCTAAATTGAGTATTTAAGGGACTGCCTGACATCAGGGCTTCAGATTTGGTTGGACACAAAAGAAGGAGTGGACAAAGAAGACTGCTGAACCGAGAACCAAGGAGCATGGCGACTTGGTGCCAAACCTTCCCGCCTGCCTGCTGCACCAGATCCTTGTGGAGCAACAGACTCATCCTGCAGCTGTGCAGACTTCAAGAAACCCGGAGGACCACAAGTGCTTTACAAATTGCCAAAGGAACTCCCTTGGAGTAGAGGATCTACTCCCCTCCAGTCGCAGGCAACAAAGAAGCAAGACCTGGTTCAACAACCTGCTGATCACCGGGACTACAGATGCAGCAGCCTCCCAGGAAGAGGTAGTAGTACTCCTACAGGTCAGATACGTCCTCCCTCCAAGTGTGGGTACACCAGGACACACCGGAGCCGCACAGTAGAAATACCTGGGGTAATGAGCCCTTGGCAACAACCAAGGCTAGCTGTGTACAGTCCGGACACCATCACCGGGGAAAACTGTCCTGCATGTCGAGGTACTTCAAGAACAGTAAGACCCACATTGCGAGTGGCCCACCTGCCCTGTTTGCCCTTTTTCTGCAGAACAAAGACAAAGAAGTGAGTCTTCAATGACTACCGCCACCCAACACCTCAAAGCCTCACTACACCTGCGCCCAAGAGCCCGAGTTCAAGGAAGATGACAGCGTCCACAAGAGCCGACCCCATCCTTGGGTCTGGCCAAACTGGACTTCCAGTCAACGCCTGCAGTCTCTTTCTGCAGGCCCCCCTCCATCCGCAAGAGACTCCAGCACAGAACCAGACGCCAAAAGACACCACTGCACCCGAGCACCACAGCCCAAGGAGAAGTGGACCAAAGGAGTCTCTACAAGCCCAAGCATCTCAAGGGTCGAGCACCCCCTGTTGGTTCTCCCAGGCTGGTCTCCCCCGTCCCAGCTTGCAGCCTCTTTCTGACTGGACAGTTCCCCATTGAAGTGAATGGGACACCGGAGGCCATAACACCTCTGCACATGGATGCCCCAGAGCCTCCAGAGGTGACCTGTTGGTGTGGAACTGGACCTTACCACACACGCACCTTAAGGCCAGGAGAACAGTCCTGTTAGTCGCTGTTAAGTGCCCGAATGCAGTACATATTTTTCCCCCATAGGATAACATTACGGCTCACAAAAAATTGCAGTGTTGGTGTAAGATTTTTTTATTGATTGTGTGTCTCATTTACTGCCTTTGTGTGTGCAATAAATGCTTAGCACGACCCTCTAATATGTCTAACTGCTCGCCCACACAATCACAAAGGAGAGCATTTGGGGTATCATTTGTCTCGCTGTATTTCCTTTGAGGTTTGCATGGACTCTTTTACACGGTGTACCTCTTTTTGGTGCATATATAAAGACCCAGCTTCCTACAGATGGGAGGAAGGCCTTTAGCTCCAGCTGAATCGCCTGCAGCTCTAACACACTGATGTCCTGTTTTTCTGGAAACCACAGATCTATCCTACAGATGGGCTCCCCACCCTAAGGTGGAGGTATCCGTCACTACCTTAGTCACAGCCAGAGGGAGGAGTGAAGGCAATCACGCAGCTCAGGTTCATCTCATTCCTCCACCAAGCCCCTTTTGCTGCAGCACCGGGGAGAGATCACAATGGAGTCAGACAGGACTCCCCCATGGGACAGCCACTGCCTGCAGAGGCACGACTGCAGGGCCCTCATGTGTCAATGTGATTGCAGGGAATGCAGGGACCCAGCAGACCTAGGAATTTTAGGAGTCTCAGGACTGGAACTCTTGCACCTTGGCGAAGGAAGTAACCATTTTCTGGATGTCACTGATCCTTTGTGGTGGAGTAAAGGCACGGAAAATGGTGGTGTCTAGTACAGACACTATGAACTGGAATCACTGTGAAGGGCTGCTGGTAATTAGATCTAGTTGGCTGAAAAGCCATGGTTGAACAGCTGGGATGTTGTCAACTTCAGATGGTGCAACACCACCTCTGCGCGCCAGCTATGGCCAGCCAGTCATCCAGATAAGGGAATATTGCTATGACCAATCTCCTGGTTTGGGCTTTTACCACTGCCATCACCTTCGTTAAAACTAAAGTCGCCAATATCAAGCCAAAGGGCAATATTACAAATTGGTAGTGTCACACTGATGCTTGTTTTCAACTTTGCAGCTACCCCTAAGGAAGGGCTGGTAGTAGCACGAAATGCATTGGGTACCTTTGAATAAGAGTGCCTGGGGCTGCAGAACCCCACCTGCTGGCAAGTAAGGCTTGGGTAGGCATGTCACCAGCATTTTGAAAAATATGGTATTCACGTTGTGTCAATTTAAACAATGGAAATCAGGGAGATAAACTAGTGGAATATAACCTGGACAAACAAAGGAATAAAAGTGGTATGTCTGAGGACTAAAGGGTTTCTCTGTACTTTTTCAGCTGTGCGACGTATGTGGAGCACATTTACACTCCACTTGTTTTGAAATCAGTGTGTAGAACCCACCACAAATCACAAGTTCTTCCAATGTGACCACTAGATAGGGATGTGGAAGTACGCATACTGCAGGTCGAGTGACACCATCCAGACTCCAAGTTACAACAGCAGTGGTACTTGAGCTAGGGTCAGAATCTTGAATGTTTCTAATTTTGAGGAACAAGTTCAGTTCCCTGAGGTTCAGGATCATGCACAGACTACTGTTCTTCTGGAGCATCAGAAAGTAAGAACCCTTTTCTTTTCCTGTTCCAGGGACTTTATGAAGGAATAATGCAACCTCCTGTTGCAGTAGGTCATGGTTGAGTACAGGGCAGTGTATGGTTGTGGAGCCTGAAAGAACGGAATGGTGTAACTCCTTTAACAGCCCATAAGGCTGGGAAAAAGCAACACACTCGCCTTCCCACAGGTTCCAAGTGGGTTTAGAGAAGCAATCTAGGCCGCTAACTTGGTGGAGAGGGAGGAGGATGAGGTCTGCCTGGTGGATGCAAAGCTCCTTCATCTGGCCTTGCCTCAGTACTGTTAGACCAGTGGGTTTGGCTGCTCTTGAGTTTGCAGTTGGTATGGTTGACATTGGCAAAAAGGAAAAATCCTTTTGGAACAAATCAAAAACACTGAAACTGATGGTAGTCTCTTGATGGAGGAGGTAATAGAGCCAGGGAGGGAGCAGTGGCCTTGATGATTTTACAATGCACAAGCGCTGAATCTGCGTTTTCACCCAACATGTGTCCACCATTGAATAGCAGGGGCAGTAGTTTCACCTGGAAGTCCAGTGAAATGCTGGAGATGCAAAGTTATTCACACAAAAACAATGGCTCCTGTGGAAAATTACTCTAAAGGTATGATAACATTAATGCACAATGGCAATGTGGGTGATTAGGAAAAGATGAAAGACAAGTAAGTGGTATATCCAAAGTTAGGCATGTCGGAGGACAGTGAACGAAGTGCCCATCGCGCTGGCAACCAAGTCAGCTGTATTTAACCCAGATTTTATGATATGCCAGGAGGCATTTTGTCCGTCTTGCATCACCTCCTGTAAATGCTGCGGAATGTCTTCCGGTGCATGAGGAACTACAATCTGGGCCATATCCCACAGGCATAGTTGAAACGTGCCAGGAGACAGTTTGCATTGATCGATTTCAGGGACATGCTTCTCGCAGAAAACGCTTTCTTCCCTCAGGCATCCAACCGCTTTGATTTCCTGTCATCAGTGGTTATTGGGAAAGCTCTATCTGATTGACCAGAGCTGAAAGCTTCTATGACCAGACTATGGTGACAAATGAAAAGAGAGGACTGGTGGATCACGTGGCGCAAGATGGTAACGGTGAGCCACTAGCCTTTTAACCCCTGGGGCCAAAGACTGCTTCTACCATGCTGCCATAACCAGTTGTAGATTGGCCTCATTAAAATGAAGAACGGGCTCTGCTGTCGGTTCCGATGGCAAGAGGATGTCCACAAGGAAATGTGTTTTGCTGTCAGTGGCTGGAAGATGTAGGTCAAATACCTCGGCAGCTTTCGGCATAATCTTATGCAGGGAGAACACTACAGGTTTTGGGGACAGAGGCGGAAGTCCATGGTCAGTTCTCGGGAAAATATCCATTCCACTACTGAAGGATAGATCCTGGAAGTCCCCCCGAAGATCCTCCACTGTGTCTACAACATGGCAGAGACCCGGAGGGTCCAAATCACTTCAGAAAATAGCATGACGCCTGTTTTGGTATTCCTCTTACTCAATAGGGCACTGGGTTTCTCTGTGGGATCTATTCTCCGGAATTGCCTTGGGTAGCAGCACTGGTGGGGTTGTATCTGGCATTGGGAGCGGGTGGCTTTGTTGTATTAGAGGACCTGGTCGAAGCAATGAGGAGTCAGGATCCAGGTCAATGGTACGGTGCCAGTCAGCACTGGGACCATAAGGAGGAACAGTGGTATTTCATATGGAGCGGATGGGCCCATAGGAAGGCCAGATGGCATGGAAGCTCTTACACAATGGTGCACATGGCGTTTAAGAACATCCCCTGGTCCGACCCTGGCATCTGAAACCAGGGGGAAGCAGGCAAAGGCGTTGGGAGGGAGGTGCCGGTCCTGGAACAAAAGGATCTGGTGGAGGCTGAAGTTGATACATGTACAGTGGGGTTACCAAAGCCCGACATCTTGGATGGGGTGCTGCCGGGGCCAAGTCTACTAGCTCTAACTACGAGGCAGAATGTCCTGTAGGAGTAGGAGAGCAACAGGGTGACTTAACCCTGGATCGTTTGATGTTCTTCTTATGCTTCTTCCTTGGCTTCCAGGTGAAGTAGATGGTGACCTCGAGCGGTGTCAGGAATGCTTCCTACTCCATCTGTCCTCTCTTGCTCAGGCCATACAGAGCTTAGCTCCAAGTTCCTTAATAGTCTTGGGGTGCAGACTGCGACATAAGGAAGAGAGTCAGGAGTCATGTTCTGACCCCAGGAACCAGTTGCAAACTATGGGAGGGTCGGTGATGGACAGCTGTCCTTCACAGTCCGTACAGGGTATAAACCCCAGCTTTTTAGGAAATGCAAAGTACTGCACATTTTACATTTTGTGTGAGGAAACAATCTCTTTAGAGAGCATTGCTGCCAATAGATGTCAGAGGTGCAGAAAAAAGGATCTGGCGCTGCTAGACGAGGGCGGGCGCTATGTAGCTTTAATGATGTCACCCAATGCCACTTACAGCGTTGAGAAGATGCCAGCGTCCCCTACTGGCGTTGTGAGGGCTTAGAAGTTTCCAGATCCAGTCTGATGCCTGGTGTTGTTCTACAGGTGAGGAATTTGCAGGTACAAGAAGCCATCAGATAAGTGTTTGTTGTTCATGCAAGCTAATAGGGTTGTGCCGACGAGCAGGGCCAAGATTGCAGGATTTCTGAGCATGTTTTCCCCTAAAGTGATCTTCCTTGACAGTAATGCCTGCTGAAGAAAGGACTTAAATGCATGCTTCCGAAGAAAATGCTGCTGCACAGGAATCTCGACTGCATGTATCCTAAATGACCTAAACAGCATTTCCCTGCACATCATATAAAACTGTTACAATACAAAATTGAGCTTTACTAGCATAGCTGATTTTACCTGGTAACTTGCAAGGGCCAGATTGTTCATGCCTATTATGCTGACATGCTATAATTTACTGTGAGGCTACAAAGAAAACATTTCAATGTCCTATTTAGTTGTTAACTGTTTCCTTATTTATAGTCGTAAGACTGCTTGGAGAATATAGTAATTGTGCATAATTTCTGTGCTGCCAGTACCTAGGAGTTATACCCACAATACTTAAGCTTTGATTCCTTCTAATTACTACCCAATGGGAGTCTAAGCCTAACAACGAGGTTCTTAATATTTACATAGCTAGGAGTTATTTCAGGTTACTGAGGTTCAAGGGACAAGAGGCAATGAGTATCACAGATTGCCCTCGTGTTCCATAAGCCTCTGAGAACTGGCTTCTTAGACAAAATGAAAGGTAAACTTTCCCACAGGCATTATAATTTGTTTAATATAACTATCAAAGATACAATCAAAAGCAGAATTCAGAATTTCAGACTCACCTGCACAGGGAAGAAGAGCTGATAGAGCTCTTGCACGTTCCTCTGCAGTTGGTAGAAGCACAGACCATCCACTCTGGAGCACCGCTTGCGCAGCTGATTGTACTGTGTTGAGTACTCCAGCATTACTAGCCAACGTTACCACTGTTTGTTTTAGGCTATTCAACAGAATGCTTCCAAAACCAAGTCCAAGATAGTCAGGGTCAACCTGATGACTGATGGCAGCATGCAACTAAAGAAAAATAAGAATAAACAAGCATTTAACAAACATTAGAAAAAAACATCAGCACAAAAATGCAATTGAAACGTGTGGAGAATTCTTTCGGAGTTAGCTAAAAAGGTCCACTTTGTTTCTTTTAAAGTATAAAAGAGCCAAGAAATTGACACGATAGTAAGCAGGAGTTGTATATATATCTCAGTTTGCAGCCAAGAGGCACAGGGTAAAACAGCAAATCTTTGCACACCAATGTTATGTCATTGTCACAGAACCTCACAAAAGACCTTTCATTAAGCACTAGGGACATAATGTGTTTCTTGCACAAAAGGAAAACTACTGAATAGGACACTGTTGCCTCATTTTAGCAAACCTTGACTTGTCTCATATTGACTCCCACTTATTTGGGAACATATTCGAGATGGTTTAGCTACTCAAACCTGATTTCTTCCATTCATGCATTTTGACAATGCTAAATTTATTCTGTGAATGATATATGATTGATTGATTAAATGACCGCTAATACACACCAACATCACCCTAACCATACACAAGCCATGACCAATCGATGACAGACACAAGGTACTCTGAAACTGGAGCACCGGTTGGTGATCATACTAGACCCCTACTGCCTTTTCTGGGATCTGTCATATCTGAGACAACACTATCCAGAAAATATATGGATAAAGAAAGTCTCATACAAACAACGGAAGCACCCTCGATACAAAGCACCAACAATACATAATTTCTGATATCACACATGCGCAAACACAATCCCCATTCACAGCACAGTCTCATACCACAAGACACCCTCGTCAGAGTACCTTCCACTAGAAATAATACTGAGATGCATAATGATAGAACATATTAATATGAACGACATGGAAGGCTGGACCAAAATGAATGTGAGGTGAGTATGGGGCAAGGTAATAAAAGTACAAAATAGGGAATGTGAACCAGACTGTAGTGCTATTTCATCCTACGGTCATCTCTCGTATTGGATTGTTGCAAATGGAAGCTAATATAACCAAAATCTGCACCTTTCTGCGATTGCGCTTCTACCGCCATCTGGTTCCCTTGCAAAGGCACAGAGCAGACAAAACATTGTTAATACATCGCAGGCACACCCTGCAGGATAGAACTGCACTTCTCTTTTCCTGTTAAGTTCATTCTTTCTGTTCCAATATCTGACATGGGCATGTGACTCACATTCATGTACAATCATTCCCATTGCACAGGTTTTCCATTTTCCCAATTTTAAGCCAGAGCAGACTGAGTATGTGTATATTCAACAGTTGCAACCAAATAAACACACAACTGGGAACAGGAAATACACTTATAACGCTTCAGAAACATAAACATAAGAAGTAAGAAACCATATGTATGTAGAGACAATAAAAATTACCTTAAGGTGTTTTCCTGGAAGAATAATAAAATAGGGAAAGACTTCTCAATAAGAAAGCTCTCTTTTCGCAGAGGTATTTTGATTTGTTAATGAAGTGGGAGAAAGGCCTTAAACTGAGTCATGAGGCGGACTACAAAATCATATGGCACTTTCACATGTGATGTTGTTAATATTATGGTTAGCAGTATAAACAGAGCATTTGCTAACCAGATTTAAAATGAGATAATCAAAGGGTAAAAAAACTAGAATGAAATGAATGGGACATGGATCTAATAATCTAATGAAAGGACGCCCATAATCACCGAGTAGCCTACCAATTAAAATTAAAGTATCAATTGCAGCATTTTAGTAACCTCAAATAATAGCATTCAGACAGAAGGGGGGAGGACTGAGAAGCTGAATAATTCAGATTCAATAAAATAGATGGAATTATTTCAAAGCAAACTAATACTACGCAAGACAGTCATTTGCAGGGATACTCTATAAACAAACTACTTTATTCTGCCAAAGGCCATCTTGGTGGTTATTTATTGTCAATGTTGAGACTAAAAAATACCTGCAGTCTTAGCAAATTCAGGGTCGCTACAGCCATACACTCTTTCTCCTGAGGAGGAGGCCAGTCAGAACTGCCGTCCATCCCCTCGCTGACTTGCCGCAGTAAAAGATCAAGTTGTTCAAATGTCATTGGACAGACGTCCACTACAAAAGGCACACGTAAACCAATGGACCACTCTGAGCATGATGACCAGGCAAAACTCTGTAGAAAAAAAATGGACAGTTATATTCTTTGTTCAAAGGCAAGTTAATTTAGGCATGCAGCACATTTGAAGTGTAAAACCAGTTTTGACCCATCTTAAATACACCTCAGCTTATTGCAAACAATGTTGGGAGGAACACTGCTACTTACAGATATTTAAAATTATATTACGTGTTAAAGTTAATGATTACCCTGACTTTAAAATCTGAAATATTGCTGTTACCAGCATGTGAGCACTTTCATTGTAGATAATAGACATGAATTCCACTCCCAGGGCCTACATATCAAGTGAATAACTGCAGTATCCACATAATTGTTAAAAATTACAGTATAATATTTGACTGTACACACTTTATTAAATGCAGTGATTAAAGGATTAAAGTGAAACTTGTGCCAACACCTTTGCTCTGCAAAGTGCTGTAACTCCTCCTTAAAAATGTTTAAAAAAATTAAGTGTGCCACCAAATAGATCCCTAGGCAAAGCATTGCTTGAATGACTGCAGTGTAATTTTCATAAACCTATTCAAGAAACAAGTTGAGAGACAACATGTTCAAATATGGATGGCAAGGCCAGTCCTGGATTACAAAATACAAATAACCAATTAAACCAACGTTAAAAGAAGTCTATGAACTTCGGTGGGGCCCAGGATTAAATGCAAAGTGTTGATCATTATTGTAAGAAAATTAATTATTAATTGAGGTGGATGGTAGTCCATCACAAGTAATAAAGTCACTAAGCTGTTAGGTCCACACTAACATTCCTATAATTTAAACCTAAACTATATGGATTGTCCAAGCCAGAGATTTTACCTTGGGAGTTAGTCTCTGACATACAAGTCGAAAACCTACAGCAGAGCATGGTTGTAGGTTATATCTGAGCAGGTCCTCACAAATTGAGATAGCAATTGGACAACGTCCAGCCGAAGCCACTGGTTTTGGCGGGAATAGCTCAAGAGTGGGAAAACTCAAATTTCATGCCCAGGGATGTCCTCACAGTGTCCAGATACTATTGGAGCCTTCGCCCGGTCAAGATTTTGACTTTTAGACTTAGTTTATTTTTTCAGAGCTCAGATTCGTCCAGTAGGACATGGTTGCAGGCTGTGTGGGGCAAAGAAGCCGAGGGAAGCTCCAGGTGAAACAATCTGTACCTGGTGGGATTCTTGAAGGACGTACATGGGGGTAACCAGAAATCATCTTTACTGAATGGTTCAAATCATAGGTCCTGATGCATGACCGCTCATTGTGCTTTGTATTCCAGAGGGCTTAAGCAGCCATCACCAAAAACTACTGCCAAGCTCCCCATCTCACCCTGTTATCCCAAGATTACTGGATTATTTACAGAGAGATGAGCTATTTCAAGTGGTCCTATTTCAATAGATTGTCCCCCTTCAAGCAACGATGGTTATGGTCTTTCCTGATTACACAGTGAGGGTCCAGCAACAAGAGAATACTCACAGGACAAGATGAGGGCACTGCAAGTTAGATACATATTCCTGTACCTAGCGAGACTCAAAGCCATCCACCAAGGCATACTAATTTGACAATGATGACAAGGCTTGGGTGTAGAAGTGGGCACCTTTGAATCGGCCTCACATCTCACCTGTGGCCCAGGGGTTGGACAACTGAGATATTGCTGACCCCTCTAAACCCAACAGATGGAGACATTGCAAAAGGGCAAAATCCTCCACAGGTAGAAGACCTAGATCACACAAAGTGGACTCTTCTGCTTCTGAGGGCCATTGCCTGAAAGGCAAGAATGCGCCGCAGCCCACAGAATCGGACTCACAGGCACGGACGGCAGTCTTCGCCTGTCGAGGGTCAACCCACAAGAGTAGTCTGCATCCCCTGATTGCCAGGTGGCTCCCGCAACAGAGTACATACTAGCATTGTTGATGGTTAACTGTAGCAATATGGGTTCCACCCATTTAGTCCCCCAGAATTTTTGCTTTTTCTCTTCTTCTTTTTTGGCCTTTACTGTGGCGAGTCTCATTCCTCGCGTCTCACTTAAGGTAACTGCACCACATGGTAATTTTGCAGCACATGTTTATCACCAGTGCCCGACTTTTAAGAATAGAATGCTGCGATGATGCAGCTAGGGTAAAGGGTTCTGGGCTGTTTACACAAGAACTTGTATGCAGGAGGAAATCATTCTACTTCAACACAAATTATTGATCAGTAGATTCAGCTGCACCATTTTAAAAGCATTCAATGCATTAGTCTGAGGCCAAATTAAAGCCTCAGCAGCAGGGGTCGGGAGAGAGGAGACCAGAACTGCCAAAGGCACAGAGAAGCAGATCTAGGAACTTGAAAATGAGGTAATGTAGGAAGCCGGTTCTTCATACAGTAAACCAAAAAATAGGTATACGGTGCTGGGAGACGAGGTATATTCCCTTATGAGGGGATAGGGGCTTGCTCTAGCAATCCCAAGGTGCTCTCTTAGGGTGTAGTGTGGTCGAGCAGACTTAGACTTATCACAGAGCAGTGTTAGACATCTTCAATAAATGGTACACACAACTCAATAAGGATATCCACACCAATTTATAAAAAAACAACACTTATCTTTGGATGTATGACACTACAACGCATGCTTTTACCACGCATGCTGTTACAACGCAGTTTTTACAACGCATGCTGTTACAACGCATAGCGCTTTGGGGTGCTGGATAGTGAATAGTTTAATTTACTATTCCAACTCCAGTCCCCGTGGATAGTAGGTAAGGTGTTGGATAGTAAATTAAATCTATTCCCTATCCTAGAGCGCCCCCCAGTGCAATGCGTTGTAATGGTTTTCATTGTAAAACCTGCGTTGTAATAGCACTGCGTTGTAAAAGTTTCGTTGTAAAGGATGTTTCCCCTTATCTTTAGATAATTCTTGGCATCGAGATAATCAAAATCAGGTAACTACATTTCGAGATAGAATTTTTTTTTTAGTTTTCAAAAAGCAACAGTGCAATTTCTGAAGCGGTAATGATATCATATGGAGGAAAGTCATATATAACAACTTACAGGACCAAACTTCAGGACTTAAGGTGAGTATGGGGCAGGGACCAAGACAGCACCAACAAGTCACCTCGGGCAGCACTGGGGCAGCCAGTGCATAGGTGCTAACCTGCATTGGGGGTCCTGTGGAAATCAATGGGGCTCGGTCCAGTGGCAAAGTCCCTGCAAGTGGGGACTGGGAGACCAGTCAAGCTGAACCAACAAGAGGACTCAGGTCTCACGATACTTGAGGGCGTGGGGGCACCGTTGGTCCTCTGCTCCTTGGGCTGGGGCGGTCGGGTGCAGAGGTGTTCTGAGGCATCGGGTTCTTGTCCCCGGAGTCACTCGTGGTAGAGGGGACCTGCAAGAGGCTGCAGGTAGCATTGGAAAGTCCACCGTTGGCAAACATAAGGTCAACTTTAGCTCTGGAGGGTCTGGGGACTACGCTGGCAACTTTGGCCCATGTCAACTCTGGCTAGGGGGCATAGGTGCAATGTTGCTTTCTGGTGTCTGGTTTCTGGTGGTCTGGAGATCTCGCAGATCTTTTGGGTGCCAGCAGGATGCAGGGGAGCAGCTTCACCACACCAAGGTAGTTCCTGGATCATGGGTGAAGGCTGGAAGACCTTCCAGGCTTTTGGAGGCACAGGCAGCTGCAGGACGAGTCGTCTGTGGAGCAATTGTCGTGGGCAGCAGACAGGCCGGCAGGATTGGTGTCAAGTCAGTTGCAAGCCTTCTGTTCTTGCAACTCTTCAGCGTCTGTCTTCTTCTTTCAGGTCGGCAGGATCTGATTTCCTGGTGCCAGGAGCTCCCCTAAATGCTAGATTTAGGGGCGTTAGGGGAGTGTAGAGTAGCAGACAATGGACTACTTACCCCTGCATCACTACACCCCCTGTATGACCACTTCCTGTGGGAAGTGGCCATAAGCCTGTGCCAGAGTGCCAGATCTTTTGCAGTTCCTAATTCTGCCATCACAAAGTTGGCAGACTTTTAATGTTCGTACCCACATCAGGTAGTCCACCTTAGGGGTGGAACAAGCCTTCCCACTTGTCCCGGTGTCAAACGGGCCCTGGGCGTGGGGGGTTGGCATCCCCTCACCTCTGAGGCAAGTCAGATTTGTATACTAAAGGCGGTGGGCTCTTCGAAGCTCCCTGCTTTGGAATGCTAATTCACGGTTCATCCTGTTGGATGGGATGTAAATACCCTCTGCTGGACAGGCTTTGTTCCTGAACTCCTGAGAGCATGGGCCCTCACCTATGGGGGTCAAAAACTAGTCTGTGGTGGGAGGCTGCTCAGAACCAGTCAGCCAGCACACTAGTAGTTGGTAGGTTTTTCAGGGGGCACCTCTAAGTTGCACCCTGGACGCATGTATTAATAAATCCATCACTGCAATCAGTATGGGTTTATTAATAAAAGATGTTTGATACCAAAAATATTTGGTTTCAGTAAAGCCATCATGTAGCTATGGAACTAGTTTTTGACCAGTGCCCAGCACATGTAGTTAAAGGGCTTCCCTGATCACTTGCACTGGCAATTGACCAGCACATGTTCATATCTGCTCATGCAGATTAAGTATAGTACACCCTGCCTTAGGGTTGTGAGATCTGCTTTAGGAGTGACATATATACTGCATGCAAAGTCTGCAGGCATGGCACAATCAATGTAATTATATCCCCGATTCTTCACAACCAAAATGGCTGTCTGCCATGCTCTGGCTCCCAATATTGCATATGTTGGCTTCAGTTGGTCATTGTTAGAATGGCTACCTTTTTCTCAATAAATGTCGAGACGGCCTTTGTAATAAGAAGGGTAGATGGTACGAGTCAAATTGTGAAATGAATAGGCTTCAGCGGACGGTATCTCCTCTATGTTGAGGCCCTGTACCATGCTCCATGGATGTGAGTATGAGCCAATAAGGTGCTGTCTTCCCAACAGAGAGAGGTATGAGACAAGGATGTCCTCTATCCCTGTTTCTCTTTGTGCTAGTCATTGAGCCAATAGCAGAGTGAATCCATCGTCACCCAGGATTGTAGAAGATCAGATGGCCCTCAGGCCACGAAGACCTGGTCGTGCTTTACACCGATGACCTTCTGGTAAATATGCAGAGGCCGAAGTGTTCTGCATCGTGGCTGCTGGAAATTATCTGGGTGTACTGGGATGCCTCGGGCCTTCCCATGCTAAATCTTAATATGTCCCAATCATGCCACTGCACCCTGAATTGCTGGCAAGGGCAGAATAGGGAAAGGCAGACGCTTCAAATACTGCCTGCACATCATCCAGACCTGGATGTCCTGTGCCTACCTGAAGCTCAACCGAACGAAAGCAATAGGTTCATTGCTTCAGTAAAACTTTGTTGCAATACATTTGTTAACGACGAAGGTTTAATTGATAAAATCTTATTATGACAGTCTGCTGAGCTTATAAGGAAGAGTTCAATCATAAAAGGCTTCAGACAGAAAGACTAAAGCAACTCATAATTGAGTTCTATACAAATGTGAACATAACTCAAACATACTGGACGGCTCCAAAAACATACCTGTGCAGGTCCACAAGAAATTCCAACAATATGTTTTGTGTCTAACCCTGAGAGAGCTGTTGGTTCGGGCTTGGTAATCCGCAATGTGTCAAAATGTTGGCACTGATCATTGCTCCCCCAACTATGAACTTCACCATCTTCTGTAAGTGCTAAGCAATGTGTGGAGCCAACTGCAACATCCGTCACTTTTTTACCTGTTGGAATAAAAAAAAAAATGTAGTTCACTTTATTTCAGCTAATAATACCCCAAAGAAGGTATAGAATCAGCACAATACAAAAAAAAAATTCCCATTATATTAAATACAATTTCACAGCACATTAGTAACAATAACATAATAAATATGATATTAAACATCAATTCATCAAAGGACAAGTCTCAGAACATATATAACATTCTGGTATACGTATTACAGAAATTCCTAATACAGGGAAGTTGATGAGTCGAAATGGGCAAAGACTTATTTTCAAAGTGCAACAAGCATGCTACACAGTCCTTCCCTTTGTGTCAACCAGCACAAAGTAAAACAGTTTTCATACAATTTTTAAGTCAATACAGTCTGGCGTTTCAAAGGCAAAACAAACACTTGGTTCTTAATTTTAATGCCAGATAAAAAGAGGACGAAAAAGCAAAAATGAGAGGGCCAAATGTATCAGATTTTGCTAGACGAACAGACAAGATGTTCCTGATAACTAGGTTCTTAAAAAGCAGGACGATCAATTTCCTTTTAAATTTACAATAGAGCAGATAAAATATCAAAAGCTGTGATTCAGTTCCTTCAAGGTGATCGCAATAATGGAAAAAATGTAAAAGCTTAAGATTTGTGGCCCATTTGGAATTGATTTATAGCTCAGGTAATCCTTCACTGGGCCACCTGAAATGGTCTACACTATTCAGTTACAATTGCTATTCCTTAAATGCAATGTAAGTAGCACAGAAAAAGAGCAATTTGGCCTTAAGGAATCACAAATTACCACCAACTTCAAGTTGGTGGTAATTTGCTATTTCTCTGAAAAATGCACTTTTTGGCATTTTTCAAAGTGCCATGTGTGCCACATGTGCAAATATGCACATTTCAGGGGTGCAACAGGGTGTCCTTCTGACACCCTGGCACCCTTGAAATTGCATTCTCAATTTGCAATTCTCTAATTGAGAATCGCAAATTGAGAATGTCTTCCCATTCATTACTATGGGCCTCTATGCCCATAAGAATGAATGGAGAGGTATTGCTTAATTGCGAAACGCAATTTGCGATTTGCAATTAAGGAATATGTAGGATTCGCAAAATTATTTGTAAACCCTACATACATAACGTTTTGTGATTCTCAAATAGCGATTCGCAAAAAATCACTATTTGAGAATCGCTAAAGAACATTGTGATGCATATGGCCCTAAATTCTTAATCCCAGATTCCAAACATAAAGGGACAGTATAATTGTGGGATTAAACAGACATTTTATTTCACAAAAGGATATTGCACCTTCACAATCATTAGTCTTGTAGGTAAGAAAGAATGAAACAGAAGGTGAACATAGGTAAATTGAATAAACAAGACCCATTTCTTTTAATAACTGGCAACCAGGTAAGCAGTATTACTTCACAATAAGTTGGAAAACATGGTGTGCATGCTCATATGCAGAGTAAGGAGAGACCACGTTTAACTACGATCTCTAGGTTTGCAATCAAAATCTCTGGGTGAAAGTCTAAACGAAAGTGGGGAACCACAGCCATGGGGTGGGGAATAGGGAGGAGGATGGGGTGGAGGGGTGATACTCAGACCTGGAATTTTTGAGCTCTCCAGTATTTTTTGATTTCACAGTGGACCTTCCGTGTCTAAATCATAATGGGATGGATTTTTGGTATAGGTAACTCATGGGGTAGGGAAAATCCAACTCATTTACCAAGCCACTCAATCAGGGCCATCATGATACTTAATAAGAAGCAAGTTTAACAACAAGCTCATAGGTTTAAATGCCACCAGGTCCACTTTTTCCTCAATCCTTCCGAGGTAGAGCAAATAAACATCAATGAGTTGGGAGATAGTAGCATATAGAATTACAGAGCATTTACATTATGGTGATAAAGCACTACAGTGGTGCTTATTGGTCCGACAGGTTTCATCTAGTCCAAATCTTTAAAGTAATATAAAGAAAAGGCATAATAAGGAAAATGTACATCTGTTCTTGGCATGCAGAGCTGTAGATTCACATGCATTGCATAATCCTGCCATCTAGTGTTGGGTCCGAATGTTTGCAAGTTGTTTTTCTTCGAAGAAGTCTTTACAGTCACAAGGTAGGTGACTCCTCTTTTCGGTGATAGTGCGCATGGGCATCGACTATTGTTAGATTGTTTTTTCGCAGAGGGTGAGAGTGGAGTCAGTAAAGGTAGAATAGAGATGTCCATGATATGTAAGCAAGATAAGAAAGAATTGCAACAGGTATAGGTACCCGGGGAGGCCGGAGGGCGCATGTGAACCTACAGCTCTACATGCCAAGAACAAATGCTTGCTGGGTAAGTAACATTTTCCGTTTTAGGTATGTGAGCTGTAGATCACATGCTTTGAAAGACTATATAGAATTATTATCCCAAAGTGGTGGCTAACCTGTAGCTGTTGCAGTTGTTTGGAAAAGTGTTTTAAGTACTGCCTGGTCTACATTAGCTTGTTGCCTCGCAAACACATCTACACAATAGTGTTTGGTGAATGTGTGCGGTGTAGACCAAGTTGCTGCCTTACAGATGTCAGCTAAGGGAACATTCCCTAAGAAGGCCATAGTAGCCCCTATTTTGCGGGTGGAATGCACTCTAGGGGGTATTGGCAATGTTCTTTTTGATTTTGTAGAACATGTTTGGATACATTTAACAATCCATCTTGCAATACCCAATTTAGAAATGGAATTGACTTTGTGTGGTAGAGAAAAGGCAACAAAGAGTTGCTTTGTCTTGGAAAAATCCTTTGTTCTTTCTACATAATATAGTACTGCCACATCAAGTGTGAGTAGAGCTTGTTCTGCTACAGAATCAGGTTCAGGAAAGAACACAGGTAACAACTGATTAATTAATGTGAAAAGCAGAAAACACTTTTGGAAGAAATGTGGAATTGGTTTAAAGAACCACCTTGTTTTTGTGAAGTTGAAAGAAAAGGTCTTGTATAGTTAGTGCCTGGAGTTCACCAACTCTCCTTAAGGAAGTGATTGCAATAAGAAAAGCAACCTTCCATGAGAGAAATTGTAGTTGACGCTTGTGCATTGGTTCCAAAGGTGGTCCCATTAGCCTTGTAAGGACTATGTTCAAGTTCCACACTGGTGCAGGTGGAGCTCTTGGTGGTATTACTCTTTATGGTCCTTCCATAAAGGCTTTAATCACTGGTACTCTGAACAGAGATACGTGCTATCTGTTTTGAAAGTATGCAGCTACTGCTGCTAAATGCAATCAAATGGCTCTATAAGCTATTCCAGATTGCTGTAAGTATAAGAGATAACAGGTGATGTTTTGTACTGATGCATTCAGGGGATTGAAGTTGTTATTGTTACAATATATAACAAAATGTATCTACTTTATTGCACAACATGCCCTAGTAGTAGGTCTCCTAGCCTCCTTTAGGATATTCATACAGTCTGGTGGTAATTGTAATTAACCAAACTCTATGACTTCAGGAGCCAAATTGTCAGGTGGAGTTCCTTGGGATTTGGATTCCAGATTTCTCCATGGTTCTCAGTGAGGAGACTGGAGTTGAGATGCAGCTTTTGGTGTGGAACTACCGACAGCTCCAGCAGGGTGGTGGACCAGGGTTGACGTGCCCATGTGGGAGCTATGAGAATCAGTGTGAGGGATGTTTGCCTGAGCTTCCGAACTACCAGTGGAATGAGTTGGAGAGGTGGAAAAGCGTAGGCAAATATTCTTGACCAGTTCATCCATAGGGCATTGCCTTTGGACAGCAGGTGTGGGAACCTGGAGGCGAAGCTTGGACATTTTGCGTTTTGAGTTGTGGTGAACAGGTCTATGTGAGGAAATCCGCATTCCTGAAAGTAGGGAAGAAGAATTTGGGGATGAAGTTCCCACTCGTGGATTTGCTGTCTCAGTCTGCTGAGAAGGTCTGCAATTTGAGTGTTTACTCCTGTAAGGTGTTCTGCTAGGAGATCGATTTTGCCATGTATGGCCCATTTCCAAATGGCTCGTGCTAGGGGTGACAGTTGGAGAGTGCGTGTCCCCCTGTTTTTGTATGTAGTACATAGCGGTCATGTTGTAAATGTAAATGTAAATGTACAGGAATTTATAAAGCGCAAATCACCGAGCGGTTTCTAAGCGCTTGCTTAGGGAACCCGTCCTGGTATTCCCCTGGGAGATAACCCCAGCAGGGTATCCGCAAGGTGAAAGCCAGGCATCCCGCCGCGAGGGGCCGTTGTGGAGATTAAGCAAGCTATTGCCCAGAGTCGCAGAGTGTGAACCCGTGAATCGAGTAGGCACCGGAGCGAGAATTGTCGAGTCCATGGACATTTTAGGACTCAAGACCCCGCCGAGCCGGGAATTGAACCCTGGTCCCGAGCTGACCTCTGCTTCCAGGTCTGCCTCCTCTAACCAGTGAGCCACACTTCTCCACTGTCTTGTCTGTGCGGACTAAGACAGTTTTGCCTAGAAGGTGAGTTTGAAAGGCTTTGAGCGCTAGAAACACTGCTAGTAGCTCTAGGTGATTGATCTGTAGTCTCCTGTACTTTTGAGTCCATAATTCTTGGATTGTATGACTCTGTAGGTGAGCGCCCCAACCAGTGAGCGATGCGTCTGCTGTTAGCACTGTCTGTGGAACAGGGTCGAGAAAGGGCTGCCCTTTGGATACATTTTGTGGGTTCCATCACTGCAGAGAGCGGTGGGTGCGGCCATCTACCAACACTAGATCAGTCAACTGACCCTGCAATTGGTTCCACTGACTTGCTAAGCATTTTTGAAGGGGACGCATGTGAAGTCTTGCGTGAGGAACAATTATAACGCAAGACGCCATCATGCCTAGCAGTTGCAGGAATACTTTTGCTAGTAATGACTGGTTGGGCTGAAATTGAGACAGAATGGGCAGAATATTGTGAATCTTGGCTGCTTTGGGAGAGGCTAGAGGTTTCTGAGCGTCTATTGTGGCTCCCAGATAAGGTTGTGTGTTGGAAGGCTGTAGATGAGACTTTAACGCATTTACTGTAACCCTAGTTGGTGAAGAAAGTAAATAGTGCTTTGAGTGTGTTGGAGACACATTTGGTAATTGCTGGCTGTGATGAGCCAGTCGTCCAGGTATGGGAAGACATGGATGTGTTGTCTTCTTAGATGTGCTGTGACTACTGTCAGGCATTTGGTAAATACCCTGGGATCAGTGGTGACTCCAAACAGGAGTACTTTGAATTGGTAATGATGACCCGCTATCATGAATCTGAGGTATTTGCAGTGAGCGGGAAGAATTGGAAAGTGGAAATATGCGTCTTTTGAGTCTAAAGTAGACATAAAATCTCCCTGCTGTAAAAGTGGGAGCAATTGTTGATGTTTTACCATGTGAAAAAGCTCTGACAGTATGTAGAGGTTTAGTTCTCTGAGGTCTAGAATAAGTCTCAGGGAGCCGTCCTTTTTGGGGATTGGAAAGTACAGGGAGTACACACCTGTTCCTTGATGTTGTAACAGCACAGGTTCTATGGCTCCTTTGGACAGGGGAGACTGTACCTCTTGTGAAGTAAATGTTCTGGTGACATTTTGTGAGAACGTGGCGGAATGTATGGAGGACTGTTGGTAAACTCCAGGCAATAACCATGTTGGATAATTCCCTGGCACCCATTTGTCTGCAGTTATCTATTACCAGATGGGGAGGAATTGTAAAAGACGTCCCCTGAAAGGTGTGAAATGATTGGGGGGGGGGGGGGAAACGTAGGCAAGTCACTGTTTGGTAGGAGAGGGGGAGGTACATGTTGTGGAACATTTACCCCTACCCTTGCCGTTGTTACCCCTGTACCATCCTCTAAAGAAGCCACTTGACTAGGAGGATTGATTGTTGCCCTTGTAGAGTGCAGCAGTAGTGTCTAAAGAGATGGTCTTGGACTCCCCCCACCATAGGAACGATGATAGGAGCCATGATTAGAAGGAGACCCTAGAGCTCCCATAGATTTAGCTACTTCCGTATCTTTTTTGCATCTTTCCTAAGGACGTATCTACTACGGGTCCAAAGAGATGCTGTTTATCGAATGGTGTATTCAAAATGGATTGCTGGACTTCAGGTTTAAATCCAGAGATCCCTAATCATCAATCAGTCATTGCATTTGTAAAGCGCACTACTTACCTGTGAGGGTCTCAAGGCGCTGGGGTGAGGGGAATGCGGCTACTTCTTGAAAATCCAGGTCTTGAGGAGTCTTCTGAAGGTCAGCAGGTCTTGGGTCTGCCGTAGGTGGATGGGGAGGGTGTTCCAGGTCTTTGCGGCGAGGTGGGAGAACGATCTGCCTCCGGAGGTTGCTCTTCGGATGCGGGGGACTGTGGCGAGGGAGAGGTCGGCGGAGCGTAGATGGCGGGTGGGGGTGTAGAAGCTGAGTCGTCCGTTGAGGTACGCTGGTCCGGTGTTGTGGAGTGCCTTGTGTGCGTGGGTGAGGAGCTTAAAGGTTATCCGCTTGCTGATGGGGAGACAGTGCAGGTCTGTCAGGAGGGTGTGATGTGGCTGCGGCGAGGGATGTCGAGGATCAGACGTGCAGAGGCGTTCTGGATGTGTTGAGGCTCCTGCGTAGAGTGCGTTTCCGTAGTCCAACCTGCTGCTGACGAGAGCCTGGGTGACTGTTCTTCTCATTTCGGTGGGGATCCACTTGTAGATCTTGCGGAGCATGCGGAGGGTGTTGAAACAGGAGGAAGAGACGGTGTTGACCTGCTTAGTCATGGAGAGGGTGGAATCGAGGATGATCCCTAGGTTGCGTGCGTGGTCGGTGGGTGTTTGAGCTGTTCCCAGTGCCACCAGGAGTCATCCCAGGCCGAAGGGGTGGATCCGAGGATGAGGCCCCTCGTCTTGTCAGAGTTCAGCTTCAGTCGGCTGTTCCTCATCCATTCGGCGACAGCCTTCATTCCTTCATGGAGGTTGGTTTTGGCGGTGTGGGGGTCCTTGGTGAGGATCAGTTGGGTGTCATCGGCGTAGGAGATGATGTTGAGGTTGTGTGGTCGGGCAACGTGGGCAAGCGGTGCCATGTAGATGTTGAACAGCGTAGGGCTAAGGGAGGAGCCCTAGGTTACGCCGCAGATCTCTGTGGCTTTGGAGCGGAAGGGGGGGGGGGGAGGCGGACGCTGTGTTCTGCTGGAGAGGAAGAAGGCGGTCCAGTCCAGGGCCTTCCCTTGGATCCCGACGTCGTGGAGGCGTGTTCGTAGTGTGCGGTGGCAAACTGTCGAAGGCGGCTGACCGGTCCAGGAGGATGAGGGCCGCGGTTTCTCCGTTGTCTAGCAGGGTTCCGATGTCATCTGTGGCAGCGATGAAGGCAGTTTTGGTTCTGTGGGGGCTACAGAACCCGGACTGGGATGGCGGGTCCAGGATGTTGTTCTCCTCGAGGTGGCGGGTCAGTTGTTTGTTGACAGTCTTCTCGATGACCTTCGCCGGGAACGGGAGCAGGGAGATGGGCCGGAAGTTCTTGAGGCCCTTGGGGTCCGCCTTGGGTTTGAGTAAGGCGTTGATCTCAGCGTGCTTCCAACTCTCCGGGAAGGTTGCTGTCTCGAAGGAGATGTTGATGGCTTTCCTGAGATGGGGTGCGATGGCGGTGCTGGCTTTGTTGGAGATGTGGGGTGGGCAAGGGTCTGACGGAGATCCGGAGTGGATGGTGTTCATGATCGGGATGGTGTCGTCATTGTTGATGTTGGTCCAGGAGAGCAGGCGGTTGGTGCGGGTGGTGGTCGTGGGGGTGGGTGTCTCCGTGGTGGTCGGGGCTGATGTGGCATTAAAGCGGTCGTGGATGTCTGCGATCTTGAGATGGAAGAAGGTGGCGAGCGAGTCGCACAGGTCTTGTGAAGGTGGGATGTGGTTGGTGTTGGAGCTGGGGTTCGAGAGCTCCTTCACGATGTTGAAGAGCTCTTTGCTGTTGTGTGCGTTGTTGTCTAGGCGATCTTTGAAGGAGGCCCTTTTGGCGGATTTGATGAGGTGATGGCGTCTGCGGGTGGCGTTCTTGTGGGCTGTGTAGCTGTCCGGTGTTCGTTCGCAGAGCCAGATCTTCTCTAGCTTTCGGCAGGTTTGCTTGGAGGCCTGGAGGTCTTCAGTGAACCAGCTGGCTTTCTTGCTGGTGTGGCATATGGAGGGTTTCTTGAGTGCGGCGCGAGTGTTGGCGCAGTCGTCGATCCACTGTCTGAGGTTGCGTGCGGCGGTGTCGGTGGGGTCGGAGGGTGGGCCCTGGGCAAGGGTGGTGGTTAGCTGGTCTTCGGTGACTTTGCTCCAACAGCGGCGGGGCATCTGTTGGCCACGGTGGTGGGTTTCCGGAAGGTGAAGTGGATGCTGCGATGGTCAGTCCAGTGGAGTTCGGTGGTGTGGCTGAAGGTGACGTTGGAGCTCGCGGAGAAGATGGGGTAAAGTGTGTGGGCGGCGGAGTGGGTGGGTGTTATGACGAGTTGTCGGAGTCTGAAGTTGGAGAGGTTGTCGAACAGGGTGGTGGAGTTGGAGTCGCTGAACTGTGATCGGGGTCCAGGGGGGTCTGTAGACGAGGGTTCCTCTGAGGGTGGTGTTGGGGTCAGTGTGGATCTGGAAGTGCAGGTGTTCGGCGGTGCTGAGGGTGTCGGTGTTGGTTGAGCCTCAGAGAGTTCCTGTGGACGATGGCGATTCCTCCTCCTATTCCGTTGGTGCGGTTCCTGTGGGTGATCTTGTAGCTGTCCGGGATGGCTATGGCGATGTCGGGTGCCGAGGAGGGGTTCATCCAGGTCTCGGTTAGGAAGGCGACGTCTGGGGAGGTTGAGTCGAGTAGGTCCCAGAGTTCGATGACGTGTTTGCAGGCGGACGGGTGTTGAGAAGGATGCAGCTGAGGTGGCTGGGTTCTTTCCTGGTCGATGGGTTGTTGGGCCGGATGCTGGTGAAGCTGCAGTTCCGGCAGGAGAAGGGCCCTTGGGTGCGCTTCGGGGCGGCCAGGTAGCAGGTGCGTGCTCGTCCGGTGTGGAGTGCGTGGAGGGTGCTGGAGTCGTAGCGGAGACAGGCGCTGTGGCAGTCGCGGGGACCAGGGGTTCTGGCGCTGGGCGCGGTCCACACGCGGACGGGCGCAGGTGGGCTTGCCTTACGTGCCAGCGGCGCGGCTGCGCAGCGGTCGCCATTTGAAGGGGTGGAGGGAGGGACGATGAGCTGGGAGGCGGGAGCGGGGCTTGAGGGATAGCGGCGAAACGGCGGGAAAAATATGGGGGGAGCAGAACATGAAAGAGGAAAAATACAGTGGCAATCAGGGAGAAAGAATTAAGAGTAGAATAGAGCCAGGAGCGGAACAGAGGAAGATAGCAAGAACAGAGGGCGAGCGAAAATTACAGTGGCAGTCACGGAGAATAAGAATGAAATTAGACCCAAAACCGGAACAGAGGCAAAAAGTAGGAACAGAGGGCAGGCGGACTCGAACCCTGAGCAGGAGGGCTGGCTGGGCGTGAGGCAGCGCAGAGCCCTGCTGGGGAGCTGGGGAGCTGGAGGCAGGAGTGAGATCCTTGGACCAAGGTCTGAGGACTCATCATGCATGCTTCCTTAATAATACACTAGTATTGATTGTTCTAGCTGCAGTGTCAGCAGCATCTAAGGCACACCTAATTGATGAATTTGAGATGAGCTTTCCCTCTTGGACTAGGTCTTGAAGCCTTATGCTCATCTGGTAGAAATTGGAGCAATTGCTCCATTTCGTCCCAGTGTGCCCGATCATACCTGGCTAGAAGGGCCTGTGTGTTAGCAATATGCCCGTGATTTGCTGCTTGGGCAGCTACACTTTTACTGGAGGCGTCTATAGTTGGGACTCTCTGTATGGGGGGAGGGGGCCCTAAAGTTTGTGAATTAGCCAGCATTAGAGACTACTAAAGAGTCCAGTGGTGACTGCCCTTTGATAAAATCTGGATCTGATGGGGCAGGCTTGTATTTTTTGTCTATCCTGGGGGGAGAATGCGAGCACAAACAGGGTCTTTGAATATATCATCTGCATGTCTCATCATGCCTTGAGCATAGGGAGAGTGTGAGTAGACCTTTGTGAGCTACTAAGGGTTTCAAATAGAAATTCCTCTTCTAGGCATTCCTCATGTAATTGTACCCCATGATACTCTGCAGCTCTAGATAGTAATTCTCTGTACCCTACATTGTCGTCAGGTGGGGAAGGCTTTGTAGGGTAAAGGTCTGGGTCATTCATTATCTGTGGGTGAGTCAGTGCTATAGTCTTTCCAGAAATCTGCTGGTAAAAGATCATCCCCACCATTCCCATCATCAGGTTGTTGAGGAGAGTTAGGTGGTGTAATTAGTAAGTGATGTAACTGTGAGGAAGGAGGCGATGGAGAAGGAGGAGAGGGGTTAGTACCAACATGCTTCCTCTTCAAAAGAATATAAGTGGCTTCTGACTCTGGTTTACGCTTCTGAGGCAATTTGGTAGAAAGATATCCTGAGCATTAATATAGAGTTCTTTCTGTTTGGCGTCCGTTTTAGTGAGTGGGATGTTGAAACAGGGGTCCTGCTGCTGCAGAGGAGCATCTTTCTGTTTCGGAGCCGAAAATGTCGGTGCTGGGGTCAGATTAATTTTCGGTGCCGAAGGTTTAAGTTCAGAAGCCAGTCTTGATTTCAGCGTCAAATGTTTTGGCTCCGAAGCAGTTTTTGGTTTCGAGCCCGAAGGTTTCGGCTTGGGCCCGACTCGATCCTGAGCTGGAAGGCTTTAGTGAATTTTTCGGTGCAGAGCCGAAAGGCGGGGTGTTGGAAACATCTTCTCGGTGCCGACCGTGAACCAAAGGCGGAGGTGGGACCGGAGCCATTTGCTTGGGCTGAATAGGTATTTGGGGCAAGGGGTGTTTAGTACTCACGATACGTTAACCCTGAGGCACATGTTCTTCCATGTCAGCGTCCGATTCCGAAATGGATACAGGTTCTTCCTCGGCCACTTGCGCATCGTAATCTTCTTGCTGTGAACCTTCTCCAAAGATGTCCGGCGTGGATTCAATGATATGGCTCTGCATTTCATGACATGGAGCCAGACGATCGTGGAGCGTTTTCTTCAAACAGAAAGATTTGCACGCATCGCAGTTCTGTTCAGTGTGCTCCGGAGATAAGCACAAGTTGCACACTTCATGCGAGTCGGTACGCGGATACATCGCGTGGCACAGAGGACAGAATTTGAATGACTGCAAGGTGGACCGACGCGGTGAGGCACAACGGCCTACCACGAGTTTTCCGATCGAAATAAAAGTTATGTCGACAGATACGATAAGCGGAGAAGTGGGCTACACGTACGAAAACAATACAGTCAAGGGTAGAACGGATTGCACACCGTGGGGAACCCGGAGAACGGTTTAGAACCGGAGCAACACACTTCCGAACCCAATGGCGGAAAAAAACAATCTAACAATGGAGGCGATGCCCATGCGCACTATCACCGAAAGGAGGAGTCACCTACCTTGTGACTGGAAAGACTTCTTCAAAGAAAAACAACTAGCAAACATCCGGACCCAACACTAGATGGCAGGAATTTGCAGAGCATGTGATCTACAGCTCACATGCCTCGAACAGGCTTGTTTTGAAGTGGACAGAGCACCATCAAAAGCATTTACTTAGGTTCTGATCATTCACTTTGAAAAAAACTCACCTAGGGAATTAGGTTAGTGCCACAGAGTAGATTTGCTATCACTAGAATGAGCACTACTAGTAAACTAGAAAAAACATCTGCATTCCGAGGAGCAGGACAACACCTATTTCACACCTACTTAAATTATTGCAGACTTGTAATGCAACCAAGATATTTTGTACTGCTTCAAAACAAATTATTTTTTTCCAACGTGATGGATACAGCTGTAAAACAAAACACAAATGATGCTGTGCAGACACCACCCTTAGCACTTACTAATTGAACCCCACAATGTCTAGCCTCTGAGTCCTGGTAGCGTATGAGGAAATCATCTACCACAGTCATGACACAGCTTTGTCACAAATTCCTTATAGACTGACACCCAACAAAATTAGAAAACTCCACATACCTTGCAAACCTTCCAGAAGTCTTGGGTACCTCACGTGCTCTTCAGTTCCATGGCCAAGTCTCTGGTTGTCTCCTTTGCCCCAAGTGTACACCTGACCTTCTTTGGTGAGTGCAACAGAAAACTGGCTCCCACAGCGGACTTTGATAACATTAAGGTCCTGGAGCTTTTCTATCATTTTGGGAGTTTTGCATCCATCACTTCCTCCTCTTCCTAACTTGCCATAATCTCCATCACCCCAAGACCATACTTGACCTGAAATACAACTATTTTTAGAGGACAGCTTTTTTTTTACATTTTTATATATTTTGACATTCAAGCAATATGAATCACATGCAATAACTTGTAAATGCAACACAGTCATTTCATTATTTGATTTTGTATTAATTCCATCAAAGACTACACTTCAGAGGATGTCTTGGATCAGAGATAAACATGTAATCACTACTAATAACTCAGATTACTAGTTAAAGCACTGTACTTAGACTACAAGATCTCAGCAACTGACAGAAGGAGGACTGTATTAAACATATATATTAGACATATTAAAGACTACTCATATTTGACACAGATTATCAAAAGAGCTTCCAAAACAGATATAGAATCGTCTTATGTGACAAACTGATTACAAACATCACACATGAACTATAAAAACGTAAGTCATCTTTGCACAATATAGAAATCACTAATGCATGGCTCAAAGTCTGAATGGTAAAACGTTACATTTCTTGCGTCTATTAAGACGCAAACCATTAAATACTATAAACAAAATGTGTTTACAGTAACCAATAGATTTAAGTCAATCTGTACTGTCAAATCAGCTGCAATAGTTCAGTTTCATTTATTTTTTTTAACTTCCTAGCTCCCTGGTTTCCCTACTGCTGCTCCCCATTCTTAAAGAAGTGGGATCACTTGTTTCTGGTCTATACACCTTGTATAATTTTCATTTCTTGCCAATTAACACGCCACTACTCCTAGCCTACCACAGGCTTTTTAGTTTTATGTTAACGTCTAAGGCTCTTGATGTGTTCAGTTCATTCCCTAATGCTCTGAACAGAGAAGAGCTGAATAGCTCGTTTCTGAAATTATTTCACAATGTTATACCATACTTCTGATACTATCACTGATGGTATGATTTGGTTGTCAACAACACTGCAATCCATAAGAAATATCGCATAAGAGACAACCGCTCTCTGCTTGGATTATATGTACTATAGAATGGTGTTGTCATGTCAAGAAGTATTTGTTGTGTTTTTATTGAAAAACAAATAATAAGATTAAGACATCTTTGAAGTAGGCAGGGCACGTCCTGAAAAGCAATTAAATAGTATTCAATTTTATTATGGAAAAGTGCACACATTATCCACTCAGTGAAATATTTATTTGCTAATCAACTTAAGTGATTTTTTGGTTTTGTTTTATTATTTGTACATGTATTTTGTACATTTTTGTGAGGTTGCTGACCTGACTTTGTTGAGTGATATCACTTACTGAGTCGGGATCACTGTGCAACTCAGTTCTCTCACTTCTAAAAATATGGACTCACAAGGAGGCAAACAAAACTAAAGAAAGGGGGCCAAGCCTTGGGGGTGATAAATAAAGTGATATTGATTTTTCTGGCCAGTGGAATCTTTGAAATTTGGTCATGAGATTCAAAAGGTGCTGTGAGCTAAGAACATACAGGGCTACTCATCCCCGTCAAATATTGGGCTCAAAATAAGATCTACTCAAGTTCCCCTTGAAACTGAATAACTTTAAAACACATTTCTTTTGCACATGCGAACATCATTCAGAAGCACGGAACATAAAAGCATCAGTTTAATGTCCAGGTAGTGAGTGAAATTGGGGGATTTGGTCAACAATACATAGGAATCAATTTTCATAAAAAATCTATGGTTTGACACCCAAAAGGTTTAATTTGTGAAGTGGCACTTTGGGCAAAGCCACTTGATGGAGGCATATGGACAGAATGTGCATCTATTACAGAAGCAAACCGCAAATTTTAACATTTGGACTAAATCTACAGTATTCAACAACTACAATGAACCACCACATGGTAAATAGTGCATCCAAGTCATATCCTTTGAAAGGTCATCAAAATAGAGCTAAATGTAACACACATTTGGGTGAGGGTTATATTTAGTCACCAACCATTTTCAGTGACGGCAAGAGTCTGAGCATCACCACTTCCACAAGACACGTCTACAACCTTCAAACCCTTCAGTCCAGTTACCAGCATCGGATTAGTCTGGTCTTCACTTGAGCCTGTAAAAATAAAAGGCAAAGACTGATAATTATTTAGAAAATCAGCACTGTCCTTCTTAAACACCATGCTAGCATAAAGTCCAAATAAAAAATAAAAAAAAGAAGAGGGAAGTTTTACACAAAAATATAATACATTTGTTTGTAGATCTTCTGTCATCCTTGGGATTCAATACACATGCCTGGGAAGTGATGTGACATTTTCAAGGGTTAGCATTCCCACAATGGAGCACTGTAAACAAAGTACAATTCCACACTGGGGAAAGACAATGATTCTTTTTTTCTCTACAGTGACATTTGTTTCACTGAAAAATTACCTTGTCCTACAACCCCACTGCCCACCTCTTGCTTGGGATTGCCTCAAGCACATTACACTTACATATGGTAATACTATAAAGGAATGGCCATTGGATTGCAGTCATCATTCCAGCCGTTTTCTTTCAGAAAAGTATTTCTGTAAGTAAGTAGTTAATAGTTACCTGTATTCAAAACCCCTACAGATACGACTCATATTGCCATTTTGTTTATAGCAAATTATCTAAATTATGTTTCTTTTTTGTCAGACTGGATGGGGCAGCAATTTTGCATTTATCAGTTAGGTTTAAAAAGTAATTGTTATTATGTAGAAATCTAATGCAATTACAATCAACAATGATCTTTTGAGGAGCTTGCCCCACTTTTCAAACACAAAAGGTGATGACCGTACCATGTCCAAGTCTGCCGTAGTTACCACGACCCCAGGTAAACAGTTCTCCATCTGCAGTAATGGCAGCGCTGTAAGAGCTTCCACAAGCTATGCAAACAACATGCTTCCCAGTCTGCTTTCCGGACAAAGCAGCTATCATCTTAGGCTCTTCCACTGTCCTATTTAGAGATTTAAAAAAATGAAGAATTACTAAACATTTCATTAATTTGGGGAATTTCACATAAATAATCACACATGCCTGTGTTATCAACGTCAGTATATAAAAAAACACATTTCTGATTTAAAAACAAAAGCACACTCAGACTGAAAGTTATCTCGATTTCGTGGTTGGGTTATTAGTCAGGTGCTTCAAGAATACATGAGTAAAGATAAAACTAGAATCTAAAGTATCTTAAGCATTCAACAAGCAGAAGCGGAACAGTCAAAACAACATATAAGAAAATCTTTTCGTAAAGTTCCCTTTGCTTAGTTTTTATGCGGCTCTTAACATGTATGCATTGCAATTTGCTATAAAATCTTGATATTACCTCCAAATAAAATAAGTTGTACATTTCCTTTAAACTCAGAACAACTGATGTTTTAGGTCAACTATCAGCAACTGCCAACAACTTATGACTACTGGTAGCTGAGCAGTTTGAAAGCATATGGGGAATAAAACCTGTTAACAATAAAATATGACTTGTAAGCAAGGCTAGTCACCACCCAATATGCTCTTGCAAAGAGTAATGGCACCTTAATAAAGCAGCTATCTTGGAAGGCCTATAATGACTTGTCATAAAATATGCATTTCAAGCTACTACTAAAGCAGAACGTCTCCCTCCATAACAAAGGCATCACTACCATCATGCTACACTTCAGATTCACTTTCTTCTAAAACTGAATTAGGGATAAAGATAACTAAACTAATACAGTTTACAAATCCGAATGCAGATTGCCATAAATATATTAGAATGTCACAGCGCCATTCAATTTACAGAGGATCTCTTGCACTAATCCACTATGTGGACTGGAATATGTAAGCTGCTGAGAAATATCAAACATAAGATCTTTTGCTGTTCAAGCAAGGTTTGTGTACAAAGTAGGTAACTTTCAGACTTCAAGTAAATTAACTTATTTTAGAGAAGGTAAGCACAATTTTTTTATTGATAACAGTCAATAAAGTATGTCTTTCAAAGCCAGATTACTCACAAAAGCAATAAAAAATACTCCTAAACCCAGATCTCCCAATCCCATTATCCTATGAGCTAAGCAAAGGACAGAAGTACATACGGCAGGATCTGGGTACACATAACTGACCCTTCATAGAGCAAATAACTTAACTGTGCCTTTAAGATCCCCAAGGCGGACATGTTAACACTAGAGAGCATTGTAGTGGAAGCGGACATAAGCCTTACCTGAGCTTCAAAATTAACCAAAGGTTGGCTGCCCAGGTTTAATCTCATAGGTGTGTGAAGTGATCTAGAGGCACCCACTCTGCAAATCTAAACCAAAGGCATGAAAGGACTGCACAGCCACTGTTACCTTGCAGAATTAGTATTAGGTTTTTAGAAACCTATTATTTGGCCTTCTGGTCTGGCTGCTTCAGGTAACCATTTTTGTTCGGTTGGGACCATCATTGAAAGCAATGGTTTAGATTTTATCATCGCCTTCTCCCAGTGAAGTAATGTTGGAGAACTTTTCACATCTAGAGTGTGAAGGGACTTTCCTGAATTCCTGCAGGAAAAGGAATGGAGTCTAAACTTTGACTTGCATGGAAATAAATTATTACTATGTAGCAAAACCTTTGGTGGGTTTCTAAAAATAACCTTGCTCCTATAGAACAGAGCACAATGCTCATTAGAATACTGGGCCTGAATCTCACTAATCCTAGGTGAAGACGTTTTTGATGGAAAGAGGAAAGCCTTGTTTAACTCCCAAGAGGAAGCAGGGTTTCTGACTGGGGAGAAACACTTATCTAAGACCCTTCAAAAATCACAATACTGGTACATAAATGTAGATACTTTTCCCATATGCAGCAACAGCAGCTTTGTGATTTTCTTTTATCAGAGAGAACTGTAATCCAAGGTTTACAAACTATAGACGAAAGGGTAAAAAACATCCCTTGAAGGATGTTATGGGGTTGACTGCTAAACAAACAAACAGTACTTTATTCCATTAGAAGCAATTAATTATAAAAGTGAACATTAATCATTGTAAACAACAAAATTACATTTAAAATACATATAAAAATAGCATTAACAGTGCATACAGTTTCTACAACGAATTACACATTTTTAAAAGGATCCCACAGCAGCACATAAGGACAGACCTTGCAGTGATTGTAAAAAGAAAAGTGCGGTCCAGCACCAGCTAAAATGATGCTTTCAAAATGGGAATAAAAAACTCTTGGTATACCTAATATACAACATGTACAGCAAAAGATAAAATGAAATAAGGATTGAGGGGATACATTGCCACAAGGGCATACTAGAGGAAAACCCACTCCCATACTGCCTTAAGGGGAAGCAGAGTAAATTGCGTATAGTAACCAGTCTGAACCTTAACAACAAAGCCCTTTTCCCAATGATTGGCTGTAGGCTTCAAATAGGACTCAAATGTAGCGTTAGTAATAATATTCTGTCTATTCGTGGGCCTCAGGAGTTCAACCACATCCCTCTTCATTTTCATGTCCTAAAGGAAGGTGTATTTCAGCCAGATCTCAGACCTATTTGTGCTGGTGAGGTTAACGAAGAGGGCAGGTCTGCCCAGTGACAAAGCAGGATTTGTTGTAAAGCAACCATGGTGTATACATCCCCTGATCACATTTAAGGCGCTCCGTGATTACTAGCTGGTTAAATGAAGCATTGTTATTATTCCATGTCGACACCCGTAGTAGCAAAGGGGATAGTTTGATGTAATCCTTTACACTACGACACTAAGATCAATACCCTGCTAGCCGACCTCGCCGCCCTTCAGCTCTGCCAACTTGTGAGTGGTCCCACTCACAGCGGCGGACATCTCCTAGACCCCATCTTTTCGAATATGATCAATGTGAGTGTTGAACCCCCTATCCCTATGACCTGGACTGATCACTGTTTAGTGATTATGAATATACCTCTCAGAGATGACCCCAACTCAAAACCCGTCCAACAGGTTTTGAAAAGACCGTGGAGGAAGCTCCGTCTCGAAGACTTCCACGCACTCCTCACCAAGAATCCTCCCCAACCTAGCGAGGACCCTGATCAAGGATATGACCAGTTTTGCGAGTGGATTGGCAAAGCACTGGACACCCTGATACCATCCAAATGGATCAAGGCGCGCCTCCACGAATCCAGCCCTTGGTTCAATAAAGAGCTCTCCTCGCAAAAAAATGATTGTAAAAAAGCCGAACGAAGATGAAGAGAATATGATCCGGCACTCAAGGCCCTCTATGTCCAATCACAAAAGAGTTACCACCGCACATTTGCAGGACTGGAGCGGCGTACTATACTGCAGAGATTAAGAATAGTCATAATGCCTCCAAAACCATTTTTAGAATATTAAAAGAGCTTAGCGCCAAGAAAACGATAGACAACCCTAATACTTCTCCTATACTTTGCAATAACATGGCGTCTTTTTATGAACAAAATCAAGAAAATCTATAGTACCTTTCCAGCGACTTCCCACCTCATTCCCTTAGCCGATCAGAACAGACCCAATCTTTCTAACATTCCGGCACTCAGCCAAGAAGATTTCCTCAAACTCTGTAATAAAATTAAATCAGGTTCACCTGCAGACCCCCTTAAACCTGAACTATTTAGAGAGTCAGACTGGACTGTACTTGGTCCCCTTAGAGACATTGTAAACCTGTCCTTTTCCACTGCCAATATACCCACAAGACGGAAACAAGCCTGGGTGATGCCCATCATAAAAAAGCCCACGCTAGACCCCACCTTACCCGAAAACTTCTGACCTATATCACTCCTCCCCTGGCCAGCTAAAGTAGCGGAAGCCCATGTTAATTCCATCTTGACCAAATATCTGACGTCCAATTCCATTCTGGACAGGTCCCAACATGGCTTCCGCGCCGGCCACAGCACTGAGACAGCCCTCTTAAGTGTGACAGAACATCTTCGTACCATATTAGATTCTGGCGGAACGGCAGCACTGATTCTTTTAGATCTCAGTGCTGCCTTCGACACGGTGTCACACGAGGTATTGCTGTTCAGGCTGGAGGAGATAGGGGTCACAGGATGGGCCCTCAGCTGGTTCAGAGCCTTCTTGCCAGGCAGATCTTTCAGAGTCTCCACACCTCCTTTCCTTTCTGAAGAATGCTCCATTGAGCAGGGTGTGCCCCAGGGGTCGGCTCTCAGCCCTACCCTGTTCAATGTGTACGTCCAACCTCTGGCAGAAGTTGCCAGGAGACATGGACTGTCACTTGTGTCGTACGCTGACGACACCCAGCTAGTGGTGGCATTGAAAAATCAAAGCGGTCTTAGGGCACAGAATTTTAAACAAACTCTCGTAGACATCACCAGTTGGATGACGGCGAATTACCTCCAACTTAACGCCAGCAAAACAGAGGTTTTGGTGGTGGGCAAAGAAACAACTGCCTGGGGGAACAGCTGGTGGCCAGAGACCCTCGGCCAACCACCCGTGCAGAAAGACTGTGTAAAGAACCTGGGAGTCGGGTGGACTCTGCCTTGAACTTTACCCACCATACTAAGAAAGTGGCTGCCACTTGTTTTGGAATTTTACGTAATCTCAGGCCGATCTTAAAATTCTTCGACCACCAAACCCGCCAGCTAGTGGTTCAATCAGCCATCCTATCGCGGCTGGACTACGCTAGCTCCCTTCTGTTAGGGGCAAACGTAGCAGAGAAATCTAGACTCCAACGGGTCCAGAACGCCGCCGCCAGAGCTCTGACCGGCCTCCCTCGTCATAAATCAGTGACCACCGTTCTCACGAAACTCCACTGGCTTCCCGTGGAAAAAAGAATCCATTTTAAAACCCTATGCCTAGCATTTAAAATCCTCAAAACTGCCTCCCCCCCCAATGTTAAGCCCACTCCTTTAATCCTACGTTCCCCGACGCACATTGCGTTCTGAAGGACAGAATCTAGCCGTAGTACCCCGCATTAAACTAGCCAGGATGGGCGGCCGGTCATTCAGATACCTTGCGACAAAGCTCTGGAATGAACTCCCAGTTCAAATACGGGGAATGGAAGATCTGCTACCTTTCAGGAAAGCCTTAAAGACTCATCTTTTCTGTTAACTGCAATTATTGCTATTATGCCATTTCAGCATTTCCTCCCGCTCAGTTTCTTACAGCGAGCGCCGGGACGCCCCTTGGCTGGGGCAGCCGTGCGCTATACAAGTCCATATAACATTAACATATGTAAGGCCAGGTACCTTGTGGCAAGCCAAGTGAAGGCTACCTTGGGGTTGCAACAGCATCTTACATTAAAAGTAGTTCGCTTCAATTTGCGGGGTAGGTGCATAATCCCATACGCCTGTGTTATAGATCACAGCAGGAACACATTGGAAGCTATACATTTTGAGTAAAGGTGCGATCAGTTTGCCCCCTTCCTTGGGGATTAAGTTGAAAAGTGCCCCACAGACTGTCAATATGAGGCGCCTACAGAGTATGCTAGGGGACCGAGTGCCTCTACTGGTGAAGAAGACCCCCAGGAAGGGGAATATAGAGATGACTGACAATATGTCAGAGTTAACATGCATAGATCTCAAATGATCACTCTCAGCACCATAAAGCCATGACATGGCACTTAGAATAGTTAATGCCCATATCCTGGGACAACATAAAAGAAGAGAAGGACTCTTATAGGCGCAACAGACTTCTTGGAGTGTGGAGAAAGAAGATGGCATCGTCAGCACTGAGTAATGTAGACACCCGAGGCTTGCCAATCAGTGATACATCCGGCCCAAATTTAAACATTGAATAATACTGGAGCCAAGATACAGGCCTTGCAGCACCCTTCTATGGAGTCCAAACGGGTCAGAGCTCTGCCCATATCGAACTCTGCAGGATAGGTTTGGATTAAAAAGTTCAAACAATTCACCAAGGGAGTTTCAAGCCCCAAGTCAAGAAGCAAATACCGCCATCTGCACACACCAAATAAAAATCTTTTCAACATGGGGGGTGAGTTAATGGACAGCTTCTATGGCCTTTTTTTAACATGTGAATGTTGTGTGGGGTGAAATAAAACATCTGAAAATGAGGCATTCAGGATCAAGTCTACATAGTTCAGTTACTACATTGGGGTGAACGAGGAGTCTTTACACTAAGAATTAAAGCTCCAATCTGAACTACAATTTGATGTGTAGTTGCTCCAAAAAGATGTAACTAACGTGTATGCACAAAGAAGAAGGTGTGTATATGAAGATTCTTTAGGCGGTCACTGTTGCTTCGGGGTCTTAAAGGTCCTTCTTAGGTACATCAGCTTTTAGCAGCCAATCATCCAGTTATGAGCAACAGAGCCTCGATCTGTTACGGCGGAATGCTGCTTCAGCCAGGCCTTTGGGTCTGAAATCTGATCCACAAGCCTTTTGGAAAGTTAGGGAACTTCAACTGCTCTTTATCTTGCATGAAGTTTCAACATTCCTTGTGCTCTGAGGGAACAAGGATGCAGAAATGTACGTCTTTGGCACACATCTAATCGTAAAATAGAAAGAGGGGCCCCTTCTGAACCAAAAGGGATTAGGGCACTAGTACAGTGAAACAAAAGGCAGGAAATCCCTTGGAAAACAATGTGATCATATAGACTTTACTTCAGCAAACTCATCCTTCACTTATATCACCCCACTCACTCAAAGTATCAGCTCATTACAAGATTAAGCCACAGATGTAAAGGAAAAATACTCCACCACTAAATAAAAAGCGTATGACAATTTTATTTTGCCCAATACAAAATCTTCTCAAGGTAAAAAACACAACGAAATCCTATCCGTTGATGCACAATATTAAAAATTACAATTTATAAAAATACATTAAATGAAAATATAAAAAGAATGAAAAAACAGAAGTTAGACCCGACAATTTAGTCTTAACAAATTACACATCCGTTTTGGTATTTTCACAGGAACATGGGCTAAAGCATTCTGTACTTTGCTTATCAGGCACCACTGTTCCCCAGTCAGATTGTGTACATAAGTGGCGTCGACGCGTTTCGATGGAGAAATCTTTATAGGTCCATCTTTTTCAAGACTGTATTTATTTATTTATTTATTTTGAGAGTTTTATACAGCGCGAACAAGATCTTTGCAGATATCAGAGCGCTTTACAAGTAAAAAATACAAAGTAAAATATACAAAGTAAAAATACAAAGTAAAGAAGCGAATATACAAAGTAATATATGAGGTAGTTAGGTACAAGGTGCTAGTTACATAGGTATGTCAAAGGACATGAGGTAGGTAACAGGTGTGGTAGTGTAGGTACACTGAGTATAGACAAACAATTGTGTCAATAGCATAAAGTGCAATAGCAAGGAGCATATACTTGCTTAAGCGTGTTTAGAGTATTTAGAGTTTAAAGGTGGGCCTAGTTGAGGTGGGTGTGTGCAGGATGGGAAGTAAGGATCGTTGAGGTGGAGAGGGTAAAGTGTGCAAAGTCAACCAGGTGCGTCAACAATATAACAATATACATAATCAACCAGGTGCATCAAACATTATAACAAAATACAGAGAGTGAGCGTATACAATTACGTAATTCGATAATACAGGGTACAATAGGCCATGGACGGGCAGGACTTACAGCGCAGATTCATGAGTGATACGTAGAAATAGGTCATGTGTATTTTGCCATGAGGATCGCTTTAACTTCATTCTTAAAGATAGTGTTGGAGGAGATGAGCCTTGTTTCAGGAGGGAGTGAGTTCCAGATCCTGGGTGCCATTCCTGAAAAGGAGCGTTTATACGTTTTTTCCTTCCGAAATCTTCGGGGTTTTAGCAAAAGATTGCTTGTGCTCCTAGTAGTTCGAGAGCCACCCGAAAATGTCAACTTTTGAGTGAGGTAGGCGGGTGAATTCAGATGCACAGCCTTGTGTGTCATGCATGCGATTTTCAGTTGGATTCTGGCTTCAAAAGGTAGCCAGTTCAGTGATTTAAAGTCCGGGGAGATATGCAAGTGTTTTTTTGAGCCTGTGACGAGTCTCGCTGCGGCGTTAAGGGACGCTCTTAGGGGTGCCGTAGTAGTTAGGGGGAGCCCGCAAAGGGCGGTGCTACCGTATTCTATGTGCGGGATGACTATAGATTGTACTGCAGTTTGGAAGTCTTTGGCAGGAAGGAAGGGTTTAAGTTTTCTCAGGGTATTGATTTGGAAGTTCGCTCCTTTGGTTGCCTTGCTGATGTGCTGCTGCATGTTGAGATTGGTGTCAAGTGTTATGCCTAAAGATTTTGCTGAGTCTACTACGATGGGCTGTACATTTAGAGCCGTTAATTGCTTAAGCCATGTTTGAGCCGTGGATATTTTAGCGGGAGGTGAGATCAGGAGGAACTCGGTCTTCAGAGCATTGAGTTTGAGGTGATTCTCTGCAAGCCAGGATTGGGTGTTACTGATCGTGGTGTTCAGCAGCATGATGTCCTTGGGAGATTGTATTTTGAGATAAAGTTGGGTGTCGTCGGCGTACATGTGAAAGTGCACATTAGAAGCCTGTAGCAACGTGGTGAGAGGTTCCATAACTAGGTTGAACAGTGTTGGGGAGAGGGAGGATCCTTGAGGGACGCCTAGCAATACCGGTACCGGAGAAGACAGCAGGTTGTTGCTTTTGATTCTTTGTGTCCGGTTGTGTAGAAATGAGGTGAACCACTTTAGCACAGTCCCAGATATGCCCATTCTTGTGTTTAACAGTTCGAGTAAGTTCTCATGTTTAACTGTATCGAATGCTGAGGAGAGATCCAGAAGGATGAGGAGACAGGTATCGTTTTGGTCTAGGATTTGGAGGGCATCGTCCACAATGTGAGTCATGGCAGTTTCGGTGCTGTGCCCTGCTCGGAAGCCTGACTGATGAGCGTTTAGGAGATCAAACTTATCTATGTGTTTAGTCAGTTGTAGTTGAACGCATTTTTCCAACAGTTTAGCGAGAGTGGGAATGTTTGTAATAGGGCGGTAATTGTTTAGATCAGTGGGGTCTGCTGTTGGTTTTTTTAATAGTGGTGTGACTTGGCCTACTTTGAGGGCGTTGGGGATGGATCCTTGTTGAAGAGAGCTATTGATAATCTTAGACCAGAGTGGGAGAAGCCACGGGGAAAAGTCTTTTACAGCGTTAGCAGGAAGGGGGTCAGAGAGGTGATTGGAAGGTTTCAAGGCGCTGAGCAGTCTGCCAATTTCTTCTACTGAGTAAGTGTCAAAGGATGACCAAGTAGCATTGTTCTTTGGTTGAGGTATTGCTGAGTGTCGGGGGTTGGAGTACAGGATAGCGTCATTGAGGAGATCGCTTCTTATTCTCTCAGTGTTTTGGATAAAGAAGGCAGAGAAGTCTTCGCAGGAAGGAGTAACGTCCATGGAGCTGATTGTCTGGGGATGCTCTTTGGATTGTGTTCTGACTAACTCAAACAGTTTTCTTGGACGATTTTTAGCTTGGGCGAGCTGGAGGCTGAAGAAGTCTCTTTTTGAGCGTTTTATTTTCCTGAAGTAGGCGTTTCTCTGTTTCTTTAGACTTTTTAGGTGCACTGCAGAAGGGGCTGACCTCCAGGTGCGCTCTGCCATTCGCATCGCCCGTCTATCCTCATTGAGGCTTCTGTCATACCATGGGTTGGAAGTCTTCTTGGACGAGACTCTTTTCAGTTGCAAGGGCGCCACCTCATCGATTATTGTGGACATAGTATTGAGATAGTAGTCATTCAGAAGTTGAACGTCTGTATCGCCGGGAGGGGGAAGTAGCCGATTGCAGCTGTTAGGTGGTAGGGAGTTTGGGTTGAGTTTCTTCAAGTCTCTTTTCCACACTTTGTGCTTAGGGGGTTGAACTGAATTAAGTCTGGTTTTTTCCTTGATGATGGAGACAATATGGTGATCTGACCAGTCACAAGGTTGGATTGACTCCAGTTGAATAGCGCCCTCTTTGGAGATGATAAGGTCAAGGGTAGAACCTCTCTTATGGGTCGGGCTGTTGCATATTTGGTTGAGATCAAGTGCGTTGAGTAAGCTTTTGAGGCTGTTTACCACTGTGTCACTGTTGTCATTCCAGTGGAGATTGAAGTCGCCAAGGAAAATTTGGGTGTGCTGTCGTCCTGAGTTGGCTGTAATTGTGTCCATGAGTTGTTGGACGAAGGAGAGATTGTCCCCCCGGAGGGTGGTATATAATGTGTAGTGAACATACCGGTTTGCTTTCGCTGATGATATCAAGGCAGAGGTATTCACAGGAAGTAAGAGAGGAGACGGTCACTTTGGAGACTGAGAGGTTGCTTCTGTAGATGCAGGCAATTCCACCGCCTATCTTTTTGTCCCTGTCAAGTCTAATGATACAGTAATTGTGGGGGCCTAGGATATCCAGTATAGGTGTGGAGGAGTCAGACAGCCATGTTTCAGTCAGAATGGCTAGGTCCAGTTCCAGGGACATGATGAGTTCGGCGACCTCCGTGGAATGTCTTTGGGCCGATCTGCAGTTGAGAAGTATGCATTTAAGGCTAGGGGTGCAAAGGGTGGAGGATGATTCCAAAACGAGGGGTACATTAGTGAGGTTGTTGGGGACAGCGCCTCTGTTGTTATCCTTTTGGTGCCTGAGGTGGTTAGATATAATCGTTGGGATGGACATGTTGTTGGTAGCTAGTGGCTTTTGGGGAGCCGGGTCGTAAGAGTGGAGAAGGGTGTGTACGTCAAGGTCAGAGATCGTGTTGGTGGTGCGTCTGGGGCGATTGGTGGTATTGCAAGAAGGGGTAGAAGTCCAATGTGGGGAAAGATGTGTGATGAGGCGAGAAGGAGGTGTGGAGGAAGTGTTGTTAGGTGTAGAGGAAGGAGGAATATTGCGCTTGGTAGTAATGAGATTGCAATTGTTATTGCGATTGTTGGTGTTGCGAGGGGGGATAGAAGTCCGGTGTGTGGAGAGTTGTGTGGTAGGGCGAGTAGGCGGTGAGGGGGACGTGGTGTTAGGTGTGGTAAGGGTGGTGATGGGGGGGGTGTCTGATGGGGTGTGTGATGAGCAACTCTTTAATGGAGTGAAATTCTTCTTTCAGTTGGAGGAGGGTGGACATAATAATGTCCAAGGTGATGATGGGCGCGGTGTTGGGGGAGGGTACTGGCGCTGAACCGGCGAATACGTTGACAGGGGGCAGTCCGGGTGGAGAGGCGGAACTGATGTGGGTGTTGGGGGCGTTAGCGAGAGGATAGGTGTTATTGGGAAGCGCATCCGTGCTAGGGGGGGGAAGGGAATAAGGGGGCGATGTGAAGGCTGGCTGTTGTGGGGGAGGAGGTGGAATATTGAGGAGTGAGCGAGGGGGGTGGGAGGTTGAGGGAGGGATACAGGCTAGGCGTGGCGGGAGTGCTAAGTGTGGGGGGGCGGAAGTCGGAGAGAGAGTCAAGATGTGTGGGGTGCCATTGGGGGAGGAGGGGTGCTCTGATAAAAAATGTGCGGGGGAAGGTACGGGAGTGCAGAGTGTGGGGGGGGAGACAGGAGGATGAGCGGAGGTAGGGAGGTTAGTAGGGGGGCTGGGAAAGCGAGTGGTGTGTGGAGGGACCAGGTCTATGTCTGTGTATGAGGGGCGGGGAGGGGTAGCTGAGACGGGCAGGTGATTGATTGTGGAGCAGGGTGTGAAGGTGAGGTGCGTGTCTTCTTGCTGCTGAACTGGGTTAGGAGAGTTAAGGGTGGGAGCTGTGACGTTAGGAGAGGTAGGACAGGGGGTGATATGCGTGTAAGTCCGAGGATTGGAAAGGTGCTCTTTGAGAGAGGGGAACATGTTGTCAAGTAGTTCCAGGTTCCTGTCTGTCGCTTGAATTAAGACAATCCCGTTGTTGTATATAGTGACGGTGGTTCTGCCTGGGAGGAGTTGGGACGATGTGATGGAGAGTGTTACGCCATGTGCGGATTTCCGGGAGGTGGAGATGGTGAATAGGGTGAGGAACACTTTTTTCCATTGCGCTCTGCGTGTGGTGTGGAAAATGATGTCGGTGTTCAAGGGTCCATTGACCGATGAGAAGTAGGTGTCGGCAAAGGGTGTTTCTGGGTGAGACCTAAGGAAGTCGTGTTTAAAGCGTTTAGTAGCTTTTTTGGTGAGCACGGGAGGGTAGTTTATTTTATATGTGTGTTTGCCGCTGAGCTCCATGTTGGTATGGTGGCAGTATAGCGCAGGGGTTGGTGAGCCCTAGTGATATGCCGGAGCAAGATGCACATGCAAACACCGCCGGTTATCAGGATCAGGGATGGCACGGCACTAGCGGGCAGAAGATACACTAGTGAGACGACAGGCATATGTGCAGTCGATGCATTACATGAAGGATAGGTAAAGTGAATACAGGTGAGTACAGGTATAGCAGTGCGGTTGCAGAGTTGTGTAAAGTGGTAGTGCAGAGTACAATTGGAGGAATAGTTCCGGGACACTATAGACCACCAATGGGTGCAGGTTGCAGCATTGTGTAAAGTAGAGCAGGGTATACTTGGAGGAGTAGTTTTGATAAAAATATAAACCTACACTATATGAGGTAGCAGTAGTGTAGAGTAGTGCAGAGTACAATTGGAGGAATAGTTCTGATAAAATACAAATCTATAGATAAAATATACAAATATAAAAATAAACAGCAGAATACACATGCAACCAGTCGGTTACAAGACACAGATAGGTGTGCGTCAGTGTAAAGTAGTTGGGCTTAGTCTGAAGTGGTAAGTTCTTAGTGTCAGTTTATAAAGTGAAGTGAATCAGTTAATAGCCCAGCGATACTGACTAGTCCAAGATGGCGGCCCGAGAGGAAGAGATTCGTCAAAATGGCCGCCATATAGAGGGGGGAAGAAACATTAGTCCTCTGTTTATTGTGGTTGCTTTGTGAGCCGGGAGGGCAGTTTCACTTTCCTGCTGGAGGGAGCCTTATCTTGAATAGCCTCGTGTCCACAGGCGGTGATTTATTGCCTTAGCTTTTTGAAACTTGGACCCCCGCCATTTTAAACAATGGGTTTTTAAATAGGACTGTCGGCATAAGCACATAAACAAAGTACCTTTTCTCTACTCCTCGTCCAGGCGGTGCTTAGCTCACTAAGGTCCGCTGCAAGAAACTGTGTCACCCCGGTGGGGCGTCCACAGCCTCCCGTGACCTCCGCTAGGTCCGTAGGGCTCCCGGTGCATCAACCAGCAGCCCCTCTCAGCCCTCCACACCGCCAGGACTCCTCTGCTGCAGGGCGGGCGGGAGGGAGGGAGGGAAAAAGCTCTCCCTGCAGAAGAAAACTCCGGGCATAGAGTGACCAACCTCAGGCTTGGGGAGGGAGGGCTGGCCAGAGCTGAATAATTTCTTTTTCATGCAATAACCTTATTAGTAATTGCATATATATTCCAGAAGGCCTTTTTAAAGTTTTCCTTTCTGGCTGTTGTCTGCTTCAAGGTTGGCTCCTCTCATATAGAGTGAGGGAGGAACACACTCCTGATCGATTATTCGGTCCTCGCACTCCCAATTTGAAAACTGTGCTACTTCTTATGAGTAGGTCCTTGTGTATTCATTCGCGGGATCCGTAGGGCAGGACGAGCAGCAGCGGATCTTGTCAGTCAATACGGGCAGTTGAAGTTGTTCTAAGATCAGGGTGGAGGGAGAAGAACAAGTTACTTATCTTCGGTAAAGCTTTTTCTGGTGGATACAGTATCTGCCTGTGGATTACACATCTCATGAATATCCCCTGCGCCAGCATTCCGCGGAAATGTTTCCTAGCTCTCCACGCCGAAGAGGTCGTCACAATGCCATGGCTCCGCTTGCAGCTCAGCATGACGTCACAGGAGCCATAAGAGGACCACGTCGGCGTTCATGACGTCAGTTCCAACCATTTTTTCTGTGCCACCGAGGCAAAACGGGCGGACTGACCATAGAGACAATGCATACATAGCACACAGAAATCACATAAATACAACCAGTGTAAATTGAAATAAGAAAGCTCACATTTCAAATAAGCCCTCATATAGACAAATAGAGGTAATACATAAAGACCACATGAAATCACTAAATTACCCAACACCTCTCTTAAAGGTATAAAAGGGTGGACAACGGGGAAGCAGGTGGGTCAGTGAGGAATCCACAGGCAGATACTGTATCCACCCAAAAAAGCGTTACAGAAGGCAAGTAACTTGTTCTTCTGATGGATACATCTGCCTGTGGCTTCCTCACCTCATGAATAGAATTCCACAGTAGTCCAAACGCCCGGAGGAGGGTGTCCACTCTTCTATACCAAAAAGTCTTGCAAAACAGAGTGCGCAAAATGGCCGTCCCTCCTCACATCGGAATCTAAGCAGTAAAGCTCTGCGAAAGTGTGGAGGACAGCCCAAGTTGCGGCTTACAGATGTCCAACACAGGAACACCTTTAGACAAGGCAGAAGTAGATGATTTAGCCCTGGTGGTATCAGCACTTATGCCTAAGGGAGGCTCCTTACCAGCCAGAGCGTAGCAGATCTTGATGCACAAGATGATCCACCTGGATAAAAGTGTCCTTGTGCACCACCTTGCCCTTCATACGTCCAGCATAGCCCACAAAGAGCTGATCATCCTGTCGGAAGTCCTTTGCTCTATCCAAATAGAAACTAATCGCCCTCTTTGGATTCAAGCGATGAAGCCTCTCCTCCTCCTCCTTGGAAGGGTGAGAGGGAGGATAGAAAGTAAGGAGGGTAATGGACTGACCTAAATGAAAGGGATTCAAGCGATGAAGCCTCTCCTCCTCCTTGGAAGGGTGAGAGGGAGGATAGAAAGTAAGGAGGGTAATGGACTGACCTAAATGAAAGGGAGTTACCACCTTAGGTAGAAAAGCAGCCCTGATCCCGAGTACCATCCTTTCAGCATGTATGGTCAGAAACGGAGGCTTTGAACTCATAAACCTGAAGCTCACTCACCCTCCTAGCCAAACTGATAGCCACAAGGAAGACCGTTTTGAATGATAGCAGTCTCAAAGGACAACTGTGCATGGGTTCAATCGAGGAACCCATAAATGCGCGGCCTCCATTTAAGGGGTAGTGGGAGGGAGGAGCAGCTGGGAGGCGGGAGCGCGGTGGCGAATGGGGCAGCGGGGGCGGAGCCGCAGGGATGCATCGGCGGGAAGGAGGACCGGGGGGCAGCGGGGGGGGGGGGGGGGGGGCTTCGGGTCTCAGAAGGACGGGCAAAATCACGGGGGCACACGGGGCACAGAAGCAAAAAACAGACACAATCACGGGGGCATATGGGGCAAAGAGGCAAACTGGCACAATCACGGGGGCACACGGGGCACAGAAGCAAAAACGGCCACAATCACGGGGGCACAGAGGAGAAGGGGGCAACAACAGGGCAAACCGGGGACAGAGGCACAGAAGCGGCAGGCACAGGAGAGCTTACCGGGTGGCAGCAGCAGCGAGGGCACAGGCGGGCGGCTGCACAGGAGGACCGTGCGGCGGCTGGGGGGGGGGCGACCTACCTGCTGGCAGGGTCAAAGGTCGCTCCCTTCAGTGCTGCGCGGCCTCCATTTAAGGGGTAGTAGGAGGGTGGAGCAGCTGGGAGGCGGGAGCGGGGTGGGGAATGGGGCAGCGGGGGGCGGAGCCGCAGGGACACAGCGGCGGAAAGGAGGACCGGGGGGCAGCGGGGGGGGGGTCTTAGAAGGAGGGGCACAATCACAGGGGCACACGGGGCACAGAGCAAAAAACGGACACAATCACGGGGGCATACTGGGCACAGAGGCAAACGGCCACAATCACGGGGGCACACGGGGCACAGATGCAACAAGCTTTTGCCATGCAATAGGTCTCGCATTTACGTGAGTTTAAGCTATTGGTATTGTAAATGACAATGCCTTTTATTTATGCTTTAAAAACAAAAACAAAAATAAAAGGCATTGCTATTTGCAATGTCAATAGCTGAAACTTGCGTAAGTGCGAGACCTACTGCATTGCAAATGCTTGTTATGTTTATGCAAAGAGCCCGATGTGGGAAAGGCTGGCTTGATCCGGTCGAGTTCCTCGTCTGGGAGGAGTGGGAACCCACATGAGGATTGGGGGGGCGGCCGAGCTGCCCAGCTCTGCATAGAGACTTGAAGCCCCTTCTCAGAGATGCAAAGATACCAAAGAGTTGTAGCGAGAGAGACCGAGGTAAAGGGCAAGCTAATTTGTATTTTTCCCCGAAAATAGAAACACTCATTATACCACCCTGTAAGAGATGTAATTCGAAGTTCGGGTCGGACTGAAATCCATGACTTCTGGCACAGACCACTGAAGCAATAGCATTAGCGAACACACTATCTTCTCACTAATCCTACATATACGAGGTCGCTTTAATAGCTCCTATATTAAAAAAAAAATGTAATATGAATTTAACAGAGTAGCACTTTTCGGATGAAAAATGGAATTGCATCTTTTTACTCTGAGAGTTCTCCGTGCCTGCTTTGTGTTAGAGATATAGCTCAGAGGGCTGCCACCTGCTGCAGAGATCTGCGACCAACCTGCAAATCTTACGTCTACCGCTCACAAGTGTCACCCTTCTAAAGTCCCTGAAATGATTACCCTCGGGCTACCCACGCCTATTGTTAACATTGCCAAGAAGCAGCTCATTTTGTAGTATGATTTGTGTAAATGGACAGTACCAAGATCACACATTTAATGCATCACAGCTGGACAATGTGGAGGAGTGGCAGTATTTTTTATGGAAGGAATGGCCTGCATTATTGCATGTGCTCGACAGGCGCATTAAACGGCAATAGGTATCTCCTTCTACAAATTGCCAAGCCCATGGGCTATCCCGTCTCGGTGAAGTTTTGAGTGTATACCCGAACAGCCCGATTATATTTGACCGTCCGTATTCTGAAACAACATCGCGCCAGGGCGTTTGTAAGTGCATGAGTTTATTACATCCATATCCAGTTTCATGCGTCAGCTGTGCAATTTACATTAACCATAACGCTCTGCATTAAGCACCTGGTGATCGCCATTCACAGCTGAACTACTGATTGAATGAGCATGTGCTTTCATTCAATGACGACTGGATTTGGGTGGCTGCGACTTTCTTTTAACATCATTGGGGTTCTCGGGATCTAATATAATGGCTTACATTTGAATTGCATTTGTACAGCGCTAACTGCCCCTATCGAGGCTTTGAAGTTCAGGTATAATGTCATACAGCATTTTGAGTAAGTTCAACGAGTATTTGAAGATAAGGGCTCACTTGAAACCTCGGAGAGGCCACAGCACAAGCAGGGGTAGAGCTCCGTGCACAGGTGTCTAACAAGACCATGGCTGCGTCAGCAGAGAGGCCAAGGAGGCCGCTTAAAACGAAGGGGCGTTTTGAGATGTGGTAAATAAATAAATAATACCCTATTTTTGACTAGACATATATCATAACAGATAGCTCAATAAATAAGAGTCAAGATTCGAGGTAGTAGGAGTTTTGCAGGTTTAATACAGCATAAGGACAGGAACAGGACAACCTGCATAGGAATAGGATGACAGGGCCCAGCAGCTGCTGGGGCTGGATCTGGGATGAGCGCGCTGACTTTTAATAACAATACATGAGCATATATACATAACGCAAACACATAGCATTACATTGCAGTAGGCGTAGCAGTGGGTGGAGCAGAAGGCGTGACGCGTAGCAGTCGCGAGAGATAAAGGCAAAAGTAGGTGTAACTGGGCGTATACATAGACATGTGGTGCAGACGTAACAGGATATGTCATGAATGGGGCGGAAACCATGGAGGGGGCTACCTAAGGAGCCGGGACCTCTAACCTGATGGTGCGCGCAAACTAGCAATGACGTATCACTAGGTGAAGCTGGGGGCTATGAACTCTGTGCTAGGAGCAGAGACTGAAGTCTGGAGAGTCAGGGCGACATGTACCTAAACAGTATCTAGTATCTGATGTTTAGAGAACATGTTGATATAAACTATAAGTCAGGAGAGGAAAGGCTAACAGACTCTAAGACTGGAGCATGCATTATTCTACATGTAGTACGTGATGAAGAATATGAAATGACCATTAAATACAGTATTCTCTAACATGGAGACGTGAAGGCTAGACAATGACGGAAACTATTGATGCGATTCAGTAGTTTAGGAATGCAGGGAAGGAGGACTGAACTGATAACTGGAATCATAACATATTCTTGGCAGACTCAGAGACTGAGCCAGGCTGCACCGGGCACTGCGAGGCAGGAAGTAAGTGAAGGGTCGAGGATACAGGTGGGGGCTGCATCCCTCCTCAGCGAGGCTTCAGGAGACAGGAGCTGAATTTGGTGTCCGGGCCCTTTTGAGGCCTAGAAACGGGGACTTTATAATAGAATAACGTGCACACTGAGAAACGTGGCAACGTAGCTTTACATAGGCCTGATATTCGTAGTATTCACGAGGACTGGAAACTGGCATACTAGAGGTGGACACAACTGTAATTGCGTCATTAATCGGACATGGGGAGTACATATGCATATTTAATCATGCACACATAACATATGATGGATGACACGTAGGGACACAGAACATGGCAAAATTTACTTTTCCACAGAGAGAAGCCGTTTCATCAACATCACCCCCTGGCAGTGTGGCCTTCAACTCAAGACTTGATACCAGCAGCTTCGTAAATTCAGACTACGAAATTACTGAAAGTGTTCAACAATACAAAATGGAGAACAAAGACTGATTTTTGGCAAAGAAATATAACCTATAGCACCCAATTACAGATGCCTACACTGCCTCCCAGTAAATGACAATCACATCACAGAAAAGCGTCTCCCTGTGACCCCTAGAACCAGAGGCACGCACTAGACGTCAGAAACAACCTACCCAGAGCAATCCAGACATAACACCGGTAAAGCATCTGGCATGTATACAGTCAATCGTTAATAAAAATAATTATGCCTCGCAACTGCAAGACCCCAGCCAGCAAGGCCCCGCCACTGCACGCACAATCCTACCCGTCCGCATGTATGCTGTACTGTACACACAGTACAACCGCCTGGCACTACTCACAAGTACCTCCCCTTGAGGAGTACCGATTTCCACTTTCCAGCACCTGAAAGCAAGGCAGTTCTGCAATTTACACAATATAGAAACAAGCATCGCGGCACCTGTGCTCCACATCTGGGCCGGGGAGGAGACAGAGGGGGATAGGAGCACGAGGGCTGCTCGCGCATGCGCTGTTCCTGGATCTGCGGTTCGTGCACAGTGGCGGCGATGCAGACTTAGGGGGCTCCTGTGATCAAGACGGAGGCCCGCGCGGTGCTGCAGTATGCTGATGAAGACACGAGACCAGCGCAAAGTCATAGCAATTGCTGGTAAGTGGGGTATATCTACATTTAAAACATTTAAAGACTTATATGTTGAATGCGGTGTTGTTTACGTGTCCACTAAAAGCCTGGTGTAAGTGCAGTGTCTACGCGAAAGTGAAACTGCATGCTTTTGCCTCGGGACAGGAGATGTGCGTGTGGCTGGACGTGCGCGTCCACGACCACAATCTGCTCGTGCCCCGGTCTGTCTCCCTTGAGAGGCATCTCAACAACAATAGGTCTCGAGAGCAAGACCTAAAAACGACCACCCTCAGAGGCACTCTCATCTAAAGACCCCCGGGACCACGCACACAATTCAGCGAAGCCATTGCAGACTTCGTCAGCCCGCACGCCCTAACCTCCTCAGACTACATCCTCCTAGGGGACCTCAACTTCCACCTGGAGAACAACAATGACAGCAACACCGCTGCCCTGCTGGACAACCTCGGACTCAAGCAACTGGTTAACACCCCCACCCACTACGCCGGACACACGCTAGACCCCATCTTCTCCTCCAGCAAGCACATCTCCTTCAGCCACTCCACCGGACTACACTGGACAGATCACAGCTGCGTCCACTTCAACTTCAGGAGAACCATGACCCACCACCACCCGCAACAGGTTCCCCGCAGAAGCTGGAGCAAGATCACCGCCGACCAGCTCACCACCTCCCTCAGCCAGAACCCTCCCACCAACACGACGGACCCCAACGAAGCAGCCCGCAACCTCACACAGTGGCTCACCAACTGCGCCGATTACCTCGCACCACTGAAGAACCCTCCCAGCAGACCCGGCAACAAGAAAGCCTCGTGGTTCACCAACGACCTCAAAAATTCCAAGAAAACCTGCCGCATCCTCGAGAAAGCCTGGCGTCACGACCAGACAACAGAAAACATGACAGCCCTCAAGAACGCCACCCGCACACACCACCAGCTAATCCGCACCACCAAAAAGACAACATTCAAAGAACGACTGGACAACAACACCCACAACAACAAGGAACTCTTCAGCATAGTTAAAGAGCTCTCCAACCCCAGCAACAACGATATCACACCCTCGCAAGACCTCTGCTACTCACTCGCCTTGTTCTTTCACCGCAAGATCGCCGACATACAGAACAGCTTCGGCGCACAGACCACGCACCCAACCACCGAACCAGCGTCCCCCCACCACCACCCTCTGCAGCTGGACCCCGGTCAGCACCGAAGACACCACCCGCACGATGAACACCATCCACTCCGGCTCCCCAACCGACCCCTGTCCACACCACATCTTCAACAAAGCCGACTCCATCATCGCACCCCAACTCCGGGACATCATTAACAGCTCCTTCGCATCGGCCACCTTCCCGGAGAGCTGGAAACATGCCGAGCTCAGCGTCCTCCTGAAGAAACCCACCGTGGACCCCACGGACCTCAAGAACTTCCGCCCCATCTCGCTCCACATTTTCCTGCCAAGCCATCGAGAAGACCGTCAACAAACAACTCTCCGCCTTCCTCGAGACAAACGGATCCCTCGACCCCTTGCAGTCCAGTTTGCGAGCAAACCACAGCACTGAGACCGCCCTGATCGCAGCTACCGACAACATCAGGTCCCTGCTCGACAACGGGGAAACAGCTGCCCTCATCCTCCTGGACCTCTCAGCAGCCTTCGACACCGTATGCCACCGCACCCTGATACAGCGCCTCAGCAACACCGGAATCCAAGGAACGGCCTTGGAGTGGATCATCTCGTTCCTCGCCGGAAGAACCCAGAGAGTCCGCCTCCCCCCGTTCCGATCCACGGCCACCGAAGTCATCTGCGGCGTTCCGCAAGGATCCTCGCTCAGCCCCACCCTCTTCAACGTCTACATGAGCCCACTTGCAGTCATCGCACGCCAACACAACCTAAACATCATCCCCTACGCTAACGACACCCAGCTGATCCTCTCCCTCTCCAACGACCCCGCCACCGCCAGAGCCAGCCTCCAGGAAGGAATTAAAGACATCGCGGAATGGATGAGGCTCAGCCGTCTGAAACTGAACTCAGACAAGACGGAAGTCCTCATCCTGGGACCATCCCCCTCTGCCTGGGACGACTCCTGGTGGCCCCCTGCCCTGGGCACCGTCCCCAAGCCAACGGACCATGCACGCAACCTGGGCTTCATCCTGGACTCCTCCCTCACGATGGCCAAGCAAGTCAACGCTGTCTCGTCATCCTGTTTCAACACCCTGCGCATGCTCCGAAAGATCTTCCGGTGGATCCCCACCGAAACCAGGAAGACGGTCACCCAGGCCCTCGTCACCAGCCAACTGGACTACGGGAACACCCTCTATGCTGGAACCACAGCCAAACTCCAGAAAAGACTCCAGCACATACAGAACGCTTCTGCACGACTCATCCTGGACATCCCCCGTCAAAGCCACATCTCTGCCCATCTGAAAGACCTGCACTGGCTCCCCGTCAGCAAGAGGATCACGTTCAGACTCCTCATCCACGCACACAAGGCTCTCCTCGACAATGGCCCCAAATACCTTAACAGCCGCCTCACATTCTACACACCCACCCACCAGCTCCGATCCGCCAGCCTCGCCACCGTCCCACGAATTTGCAAAACCACAGCCGGAGGAAGATCCTTCTCCTACCTGGCGGCCAAGACATGGAACTCCCTCCCCACCCACCTACGGCTGACCCAGGACCATCTCTCCTTCAGGAAACAACTCAAGACCTGGCTGTTCGAGCAGTAGTGACTCCCCCTCCTCCCAGCGCCTTGAGACCCTAGCAGGTGAGTAGCGCGCTATACAAATTTGTTGATTGATTGATTGACAATAGATTTAAATCCCACTGGGGCATAATAAAAGGAGTGGGAGGAAACATGTTTGTCAGTCCCTTAATGAGCCTTAAGACTATAGGAGACTTAAAAAGAGACGGCTGATCAGGCAAACGAAGAAATGCTGACAAGTATCCTTTAACTGTGGCCACAGCACAACCCTGCTGGGCCAAGTAAAGCGAAAAACAAAGATCATCAGAAAAATGTGCTTTCAAGGGATCAATGGACTCTCCACACCAATTAACACATTTTGACCACCTGTAGGAGTAGATCGACTTGGTGGAGTGTCGCCTGGCTGATAAAATAACGTCAAGCGGGAGAGAAAAAGAATTCAGGTTGCCCTGTTCAATCTCCAGGCATGAAGGTGCAAGCTCTGGAGGTGGGGGTGTAGAACCTGCCCCTCCGTCTGCGAGAGGAGGTCTACCCTGAGAGGGAGACGGAGCGGAGGGTGCGACGAAAGGTGAAAAAGGTCCGTGTACCACACCTTTCTGGGGCAATCAATATAACTTGGGCCCGGTCTTGGCGAATCTTCCTCAGAACGTGAGGAATCAAGGGTATGGGAGAAAACGTGTAAAGGAGTTGTGCGCTCCAACTCAACTGAAACGCGTTTTCCAACGCTCCCTGCCTTGGAACTGGAGACTACAGAATGACGGGCAGTGCGCGTTCGAGAGTAGCAAACAGGTCCACCTGAGGAGTGCCCCACGTCTGGAAGATATGTTGAACTACCTCCGGATGAAGCCTCCACTTGTGGTCGTCAGAGAACCGCCGACAGACTGTCCGCAAGCACATTCAGCACCCCGGCCAGATGATTTGCATCAAGCAAATCCAATGGTCCTGAGCCCAGGACCAGAGCCGCAACGCCTCTCTGCAAAGACGGTACGACCCTACTCCTCCCTGTTTGTTGATGTACCACATCGTGGCAGTGTTGTCCGTCAGGACATGAACCGACTGACTGCGAAGGGAAGGGAGAAAGGCCTTGAGCGCCAAACGAATCAAACGCAATTCCAGAAGATTGATATGAAGCAATCTCTCCTCCGGAGACCAAAGACCCTTGATCCACAGATCCCCCAGATGAGCACCTCACCCTAGGGTAGAGGCATCAGTTATCACTGTGGCCACCGATGGAGTAATGTGGAAGGGCTTTCCTTGAGACAGATTGCCCTCCACGCTCCACCAAGACAGGCCCGCTGCACCTTCTCTGGAGATCCTGACTGACTCCGTGAGATCTCCGTTGTGCTGATACCACTGCCTGCAGAGACACCACTGGAGCGCCCTCATGTGCCAGCAGGCATGATCGACCAAAAGAATGCAGGAAGCGAACAGACCGAGCAGGCGTAAGACCTTCAGAACTGGAACAACCGCTCCATTGTGAAACAAGGGAATCATTTCTGAATGTCGAGAATACTTTGCAAAGTTGGGAAAGCTTGACAGTGGTATCCAGTACTGCCCCTATAAACAGGTTGTGCTGTGAGGGCACCAGGTGAGACTTGGGTACATTTATAAAAAAAAACAATTTGTACAAAAGCTGTATTGTTACCTGCAGATGATGACGCACCATCTGTGGAGACTCTGCCTTCAGAAGCCAGTCGTCCAGGTAGAGGAAAACCGGGATCCCCAACCTCCTGAGATAGGCAGCAACCACTGCCAACACCTTGGTGAAGACTTGAGGTGCAGAAGTAAGACCAAATGGAAGGACCGCAAACTGGTAGTGCTGCGAACCAACCGTAAATCGGAATTTCCTTCCTGTGTGACTTCAGAATTGGAATGTGAAAATATGCATCCTGTTAGTCGATGGACACCATCCAGTCCTCTCATTGCAGTGCCTGAAGAACCTGCGCTACGGTGAGCATCTTGAATCTCTCCTGCTTGAGAAACAGATTCAAGATTCTGAGGTTCAGGATAGGACATAACCTGCTATCCTTCTTGGCGGGAATCAGGAAATACCGAAAGTAGCATCCCCGACCCCTTTCCTGCTCCGGAACCACCTCTATCGCACCTTTTTGTAACAGGGCAAGTACTTCCTTCTGAAGGAGAAGTAAATGATCCTCCGTGCAAAACCCTTGGCAAGGAGGAGGGAATCCCCTGAAGGGAAGGGCATACCCATTTTCTACCAGATCTAAAACCCAAAGGTCCAAAGTAATACATTTCCAATCCTGTCGAAAATGGGTAAGCCTACCTCCCACAGGACCCACATGATCCAGGATGGCGGATCTAGGGCTGCTTTCCTGCATTATCAGGAGGGTTTGAGGAGGTAGAGGGGGAAGAGAAAGAAGGCTGACAGCCGGCTCCACGAAGGCGACCTCTGTCTTTACCCCTGTAGCTCTTGTACAAGGGATTTTGTTGCTGTTGCTGTGGCGGTCTGAAACCTCGAAAGGAAGACTTGCCAAAGCCACAGTACCGTTTATACCCATAACCTCTTGTCTGAGTCTACAGACCCAAAGACCTTTCCGTTGCCTTACTGTCCTTAAATCTTTGCCGGACAGATTCCACCTTTTCTCCAAAAATTCTAGACCCATCAAGTGGCAAATCAAGAAGAGCAGCCTTCGCATCAGGATAGAACCCAGGAGATCTCAACAAAGCATGTCTCCTTGTTGCAATGGATGAACCCATCCCCCTGGCAACAGAATCCGCCATATCCAGGCCAGACTGGATGACTTGGCAAGCTGCAGCTTGAGAGTCAGCCAACACCTCACTCAGATTCCCCCTGTCCTCCTCAGCCAACTTAGGAAGAAGCTGTTTAGCAGAGTCCATTAAGGCATGAATATATCTGCCCAAGAGACAAATGGCGTTGGTAGATTTAAGTGCCATGCTAGCTGAAGAAAAGACCTTCTTTGCAGACTTTTCCAACTTCTTGGAATCCCGGTCATCTGGAGCCTGCGGAAAAACCCCTGTAGATTGCTTCGAGCAAGAAGCCTGCACCACCAAATTTTCAGGAGAGGGGTGAGAAGAAAGGAACACTGGATCTCCAGGAGCAGCTCTACATCTTCTTGAAACTGACCTTGAAACTGCAGGAGCCGAAAGATGGTTGCAGGAGCCGAAAGATGGTTGCAGGAGCCGAAAGAGGGTTGCGCCACACATCGAGGATTTGCTTAGTCAGTGCATCATTAAAGGGTAAAAGTGGTTCAACCATCGAAGAAGGAGAATGAAGCACTTCCGTGAGTAGATTAGGCTTATACTCCGCCATAGGAAGCTGCAAATCCAAAAGTTCAGCAGCCTTCCTAATTACGAGGGGGGAGTCTTTTGAGAAGCAAAGTTCCACTCTGGAGAAGTGTCAAGTCCACTTGCCTCACACAAGTCCTCAAGCACATCTTCTGTGTCATACACTTCTCCTTCCTCTCTCTCTTCAGCCTGGTATTGATCCTCCTCCAATAATCTCTGTGCTTCTCTACTCGAGCGCATCTTCGGCTGCGGCGTCGCCACACGCGGCATCGATGGCTCCGGGAGCGGCGTCGATTGAGGATCCAATGTAGTAACCGGCGCCGATCAAATCTGAGAAGCTTCACGGGATGGAGCCGGGAACGGACCATATGGCGTAGACATCCTCGGAGCCGAAAATGCCACGACGGCGTCGCCGGCAAGAAAGGCACAAAGGGGGCCTGCGGATATTAGTGAGGCACACCCAAATTAAACGCCAAAGGATCCATGGGACAGGAAGGTGCACCAGAGGGGTACACGGCTCTGGCGAACACGCCATACATTGCAATCAGAAAATGCAATGGATCCGAACCCGGCGCCGGAAACGGAGGGTATGGAGCCGGTTCGAGATCCAAACAAGGTAACTTTGGAGTCGGAGCCACTGGAGCCACAGGTGGAGCTGCCGGAGCCGAAGGGACCTCTGTATCAGCCAGATTCGACACACCTCCTGGAGTCAGTGAGAATCTCGGCGTCTATGTCTGCTCCGGAGTCCCTTTATATGATGGAGAATAGACCGGAGTAACCCGAGGAGACACTGAAGGTGAAGGATAGACAAAGTCTCTTTCTCAACGTCGCAGGAGAAGGCAACCTCGACACCACAGCCTTCGACGACCAACGCCGAGCAGCATATCTCCTCTTCTTCTTATGCTCCCTCTTGGAGTCATGTGACGTCTAAGACTTAGACTTTGACCTTTTTCGACCCCTTTTTTAACTTTTCTCGCCTTGGCCATATCTAGCTTGGCTTCTCGTTCCTTCAGAGCCTTTGGATTCATCTTCCTGCAGGAAGAACAGCCCTCGATGTCGTGGTCGGACGACAAACAGAAAAGACAATCTTCATGCGGGTCAATGATTGACATATGGCCCCCGCATTCCTTACAGGGCTTAAAACCTGACTTCCTTGGGGCAGACATGTCAAAAGAGAAAAAGATACAAACGAAATTACAAAGTATCCAGTCGAAAGTATGGAGAGTCCCAGAAAAAACCGTTAGTGTCGATAGCGTGGGAAAAAAGGGAACCGACTTCATCACGCCGACGTAGCCCTCTTATGTCTCCAGTGACATCATGCGGAGCCGCGTGCAGAGTCATGGCATTGTGACGACCTCGTCGGCGTGGAGACCTATGAAAAATTTCAGCGGAATGCTGGCGCAGGAGATATTCATGAGGTGAGGAATCCACAGGCAGATGTATCCATCAGAATGACACTGTTTTACTTAGCAGATGCTGACCACTAATGTTGATGGCTGCTGGAGTTGTGGCTTTTTGGATGTAGGTACTAAGACAATTGTGATGGATTAAAGATTGATGAACCTGGGTTGCCAATCCAAAAGCATGCAACGAAGCCAGGAGCGTTTCCTTATTTTTCTAAAAGCCTACAGCTTTACATGCTGTCAGCCTATCCTTTAATCTTGTGCAATTAAACATCAGCATGCAACCAAACAAAAAGAATTACTCAGCAAGAAAAAACGAAAAATCTCTTGCTGAGTTTTGGATTTCAGATCTGTTGGCATCAAAAATTAAGAGAATTGCCTAGTGATTCTACAAAAGTAGCCATACAATAATAAATCTATAACATCCACTGTGGATCCGATAAACTGCTTGGTCACTGTAGGAAAGTAGAAACTGCTTCTTATGGTTAAACCCACTTTTTGCTTGATGTGATGCTGTTTTGACTAGTCTAACTGGGATCCTGCTAATCAGGACCCTAATCTATCTGATTTCTCCCTAAACTGTTGTGTTCAGTACCTAGGTACATCCCAGATTGGATCCTGAGGTACCCTTGTCAGTCCCTAGTATATGGTACCCATGTTCCCAGGGCATAGGTACCCCAGAGGTCTCCCATGGGCTGAAGCATGTATTATGCCACCCATGGGAGACCATTCAAATTGGAACTACAGGCCTGCCATTGCAGCCTGTGTAAGTTGGTGCTTGCACCACCTACTAAAGATATAGGTTTACTATATCTAAGGGTCACTGCACTTAAAACCTATAAGTCAACCCTATAGCAGGCCTTGAAAATCATTAGGCAGGATGCTTGGTTTTAAATCAGAGGGTGCCCCTGCATGAGCAGGACACCCCTGCAGCCTAGGGAGACCATTCTCCTAGGTTGTCAGTAAAGCACCCATTTACTATATAGAGGGGCATCGCATAATTAAGCGATGACCATCTCAAAATTGGCTGCAACGAATCTGATCACGTTTGGTATCAAACACGTTGGAATCATACCTCCCACACCGTAAACGGTGTGGGAGGTAGGATTCCAAGCACTGGAAGAGCCCTCCGTTAGGCTCTCAGTGTTCCCGGTACCAGCCTTCTGGTCCTGGATAGCAGAAAATGGTTGCTGCCGACCAGAGACACATTTCTACCCTCCTGCTGCCGAGCCAAGCTCGAGAAGAGGAAAGTGGAACAATAGGCATCCTGTCATAGGGAGGTGTGACCACCTCCCAGACAGGATTTAGTGTATTGGGGTTGGGTGGGTATGCTTGCCAGCGCCAGAAAGTCTGCATGAGGGGCACATTTGGTGTCCCTGTCATTCGGCTAGTTCAAACCAGTCCTGGGAGCCGTTGGCTCCCACTCTGGCATGAAACTGGACAGAGGACATGGGAGTAACCTCCCCCCAGTCTAGACCTTCCCTGGGAGGGTCCCCTGAATTGTCCCAACCCTTCCCCTAGGGTACTTAATGGCTTACCTGAGGGCGGGTCCTGAGATTTGTCGTGGGACAAGATTCAATTCAAATGCCACTTCAACTTTGACCGTCTGGACACACTGAACTTCGCTGGACTTCGTAAGGGCCTGACTTAGTCTCCCTGTATCGTCTGTGTCCGTGCTTCATACAGAGATCCTGCAAGGCCTATGGAGCAAAGACACTTGTAGGAATCTCTCTTGAAGTGAAGGAGTCACTTCCCTGCATTCACAGGCACCTCATCACTGCTAACCGGTCTGCTGATCCCGAGCTCCTGCGGACTCCGAAGGGTTCAACAACACAGGTGTGGGTTTGCTATGTCACTCGAGGCCTGAGCTGTCCTTTCACTGAGTTTGAGGCAAGTATCCCTCGTGGGGGCTGCAATAACCAAACTCCTGTGCACTGCGTACTTTTACAAGTGCAAAGGCTTGTTGGCATCTTTGCACCAAGTACATCAGGCTTAGCCCCAACCTCTGGCAACTTCTTCCACCAAGATCTTCAGCCACATCGCATAGTGGCCTGCTGCTTTGGTAAGCTGCCCGATATTCTCCTGCTACTCCAGTGCCTTCGGCCTGGGGGTCCTGTGGAGGGTCACCTAAGTCTTATTTGGGCTCCCCTAATTGCTCTGGCCTGCCCAGACTCCCCTGCTTTTGGAGTGTCCCCTGGACCTTGCTGGTCCCAATTTTGCACCTTCTTGACTTCCTCCATGGGTTGCATTTGCCAAGGCTTGTTGGTGCTCCCGCCAGACACCAGCCCCTTAGCACTCGACATCCTTCGTGGGACAGCTCGTATCCGGCTCCTGGTCATCCTCAGCATCACCTGGTCACCACAGCAACAGATGTCAAGGTCATCGTCATCTTCCCTGAAGCAACAGACATTGGACGGCATTCGACTTCCAAGTCTCCTGGTCACTCCCGAGTGACAGACTGTCCCCTCTGCTTTCAGGTACTACTCTTCAAGAATCCACGTCTGGATTCCCCCGGACACTTTCTCCTCTTCCAGGCACTTTCCTGAAGCCTTCCAATGGGTTTGACTGCGGTTTCCTACGCCACTTCAACCGGCTTTCCTGGTGTAGGTAACATGGGTACTAGGGTATCCACTGGTGGGGTGGCTCTCCAACCTTCTGTCTTCCACGGGGTTTCTTCAGGGTCCACTGGGTAGGGTCCTTAATCTTTAAAAATACAACTGCAACCTGCACGTAGAGTTAGTTATAATATTACAAGTACATTATATACGTCAATAAAAAAATGTAATTGTTAAGGTAAAACTAACAAATAGTCAATGATTATTTTGACCAATTTTAGAACTGCACAAACGAAAATTATCAAACTGAGCTTAAAGGACTGCAGTTCTTGATGCACTGAATGAATCAAAAGTAGATTAAAAACGTACAGTGTATCACCATGGCCTAATCTTCCACCATCTCCACAGCCCCAGGAGAAGACCTCGCCTGTTATTGCCAAGGCCAGATAGTGCTGGCCATCAGAATGAGCTGCTATCTTCACAATGTTTCTTGTGCAAAGGCCCTGCACGGGCTGAGGTGCCTGTAAAGGAGACAAATTAAACAAGATTTGCCCGTTGTAAAGAACAATACAAGATATAGTAGCTTTTAACAAGGGTTCTACTTTCAGATAGCATTTTTAAAATGTCTTTAATAAGTGGTTATATTCAGAAAACCTCTTCATTCTAAATGCCCAACTGGGAGGATTATATTTCATAAATGTAACACAATTTTGGATATACGTCTATGAACCCATTGCTTTAGATGTTGCAAACAGAACATTGCTCTGCAGGAAGTTGATCGCCAATCAAGTATGTTCATCTGAAGGATCAGGCCAGAATCATGTCCCAAAATGAACTGCTGTCATGTGCCATGTACTACTATATACTCCAGCTAACAAATGCACCTACTCTATGCTGAGATGTAGGTATTGTCAACATAAAACTGAACTTCCCAGAAACACCTGCAAAAACAATGTAATTCGTCTCCTAGCCCATTTGTACCCTACACATGACTAGCACATAACTGCAAATACACTTATGAGATGTCCATTACATAGAAGTCCAGTTGACTAATCACAAAGTGTTTTGCCAGATAAAGGGATATGTTACTGAGGAATTGCAATGAGCACTACATCGCAGATGAGCTAGTCTACTGAAATATATTACCAAGCACTGAAGCCTAAACATTAGAACCGATTTCGGCCATATTTACTTTCTTACTCTAAACTCATTCATGGCATTGGTTCATAAGGGGTGTGTACATTACCTTATTACAGTATCCTTTTCGACACATTATTAAGATTAAAACAGTGTTCACAGGTACAGAACACCTAACATAAGCAGTGTTACCTGTAGAATTTATTCCTGGTTTAAGATTTATCCTTATAAAATTATGTACCAATCACTCCTCCTGGTAGACACAGTCCCCCAGGTAAGTTGATCTTATCCCATCCAGTGGGAAAGCATTAAGGTGAAACAGAAAGCGTATTTCTGCCTTAGTCCCACTGTATAAGGAGATCGGCAACTGTGCAGCAGTCCTACTACTTTTTGTGTTATCTTCTCCTATTAACGAATCAGAAAGCCAGCATCTACGAAGGATAATGAAACTAGCCAATGACCAATATGGGCAGAGAGTGGGCGGGGCTTTAAGTCCATACTCTAATACAGTATACTTCGCCCAGGCTCAACCTAACAACAGGAGAGCTACTCACAGCCTATCCACAGAGAGAACTAGTTTCTAGGAGGGAGACCGTGGATTGTGATGTGCAGGGTCCAATATCCAAGATGGACAAAGGCACCCACACATAAAGGCCACCATTTTGAGTAGCACACAAGCATGACGTTCTAAGGACTACAACATTCATCTATCCAAGTAGACATGTGAAAAGTCACACTAATGAAACAAGTCTTGACTCTACAGTGAAATAGAATAAATAATGAATTGTAGAGAAGTTTAGAGTTTTAAGTGCTTAATCTTTCCAAGACCAAGCATGCCCAAGAGTATAGTATGAGAGGAAGTGATAATTTTGATATCTAATTTCTCTAAATTGAAATTACCCTTCATCAGTGTGACCGAGGATTAGCACCTGCAGCACTAATCTGAAATCTTTTAGGTGAATTAAATGTGTGACTTACCCGAGAAAGTGAAATTGATAATGGTCAGTCTTTTAAATTGTCACTAAGTGGTAGAAATGAGAGTGAGGGGTATACATATATCTCCAGACAATAGGATTCCGTGCCAAACATAGCACGGAATCGGCCCTACTGGCCGTTATGGAACATCTAAGGGTGACACAGGACATGGGTAGCACCACAGCTCTGGTCCTGCTGGATTTGAGTGTGGCGTTCGACACGGTCTCCCATGGGATCCTTCTTAGGAGACTGTGGGAGATAGGTGTCGGAGATGGAGCACTGGATTGGTTCGTGTCATTTCTATCTGACCGTTCCTTCCAGGTCCATGCTCCGCCGTACTCATCCAGCAGATTCCCCTTAGGCTGCGGTGTCCCACAGGGTTCTGCTCTCAGCCCCACGTTGTTTAACGTGTATGTCCGTCCCTTGGCCATGTTGGCCAGGGAACGTAACATCAAATTAATTTCTTAGGCGGACGACACGCAACTGATTTTTACCTTCTCCAATGACACCGTGGGGGACCGAGCCAAATTTCAAGAAGACATCTTGGCCATTTCCAGCTGGCTAACAGAGAACTGCCTTCAGTTGAATTCATCTAAAACTGAGGTTCTCCTTATTGGCAGTGACACTCAGAAGTGGGATGAGCAGTGGTGGCCCCCTACATTGGGCCCGCCTCCTACTCCCAAGAAGGAAGTTAAAAATGTGGGTGTGATTATAGACAACTCACTTACCCTTGAATCCCATGCCAAAAGAGTGGCTGGCACTTGTTACGGCCGCCTACGTTCTCTTAAACCCATTCTTGGCTTCTTTGAACCCTCCATCCGTCAGACAATCGTTCAAGCTATGGTCTTATCCCATCTAGACTATTGTAATGCCCTTATGCTTAGTTCCAACTTGACACTCACTAACAGACTGCAAAGGGCTCATAACGCTGCTGCCCGCATTCTGTTCGGACTGCCGAAACGCTGCCATACCTCCCAGGTTCTGCGTAGGCTGCACTGGCTGCCTGTCAAACAACGCATTCAATTTAAAACCCTTTGTCTCATTCATAAAATGCTCTACTGCCTTGGCCCCCAAATCTTGCAGGGACTCTGCTCCTATGTCCCGTCGCGTGCTCTCCGCTCTGCGGACCTTTCTCTTGCCCGTACCATCAAGATCCGGAGGTGCAGAGCCGGGGGCCGGTCATTCAGGTATTTGGCCCCAAAACTCTGGAACTCATCCCTTTAAGTGTGCGTACTACTACTAACCATCTACTCTTTCGAAAACACATTAAAACCTGGTTGTTTTCTTCTGTTTAGGGTTCCCCTGTGATCTGACACTCTGTCGCCTCCATTCTGGCTGTCCTGTAATTAGGCATGTCCGCAAGCGCTGGGACGCCCTGTTGTTGGGGTAGCCATGCGCTATATAAACAATTATAACATAACATATAACATAGGTATGTGGGTCTAGGGTAGGGGTGCCCATCCAACTTGTAACGAATCTTTATTGCAGGGGCCTCTAAATTAACAGAAATTAGGTTTTTGTTGCAACAAGCTTAAGAAGCTGGCGGCAGATGTAGCACCACTAGTTAGGTTTTCACATTTGAGAGGTCATTTTAGGTGATTATTATCCTGTAAAGAGGTCTATTAAATCAAAAGATGTAAATAGATCACTTAGGTGATCCATTTAGTTCAAGCTGTATCGAGCTGGGTAGCAGATATTTTGAAAGCCAAAGGTTGGAGCATGTACCGTTAAGTATATTTAGTGTCTGCAACATTATTCTTCGAGGAGGAGTTGAAAAATTAGCTCAACTCCATCCCCTCATTTATTTAGTTTGTCTTGGTGTTACATGAAGGTAACCAACATGGAGACCGAGATCCAATGAGAGAAACAATGATTGGAAGAACCAGGCTTCCCTAATAAATAAAAGGCCTAGAAAATGTAAGATGGTCAATTTAGATGGTATGTTCTTAAGCAAAGTGGGTATTTATGAACATGGGGTTTAAGGCAAAAGCAAAGAGTAAGCATTAGAATTCTGGGGAGGTTATTGTGTGCACTAATTTGCTAAATGTTCTGAAGTTGTTGACTCTGCAAGCTTATAAATCAGCAAATTACAGTAGGTAAGAGTAGGAGTTCAGTGGTGTCATTCCAAAAGAAGTCACTGGCTCCATCAAGATTTAGAGGTAATTGTTTTATAAAAAAAAGTTTTGAACCTTACATAAACATCACTGACATAATAAATAAATAAATCCACATTTGTAAAACGTAAACATATCACCCGTTAAGGTTTCAAGGCGCTGGGGCCGTAGGGGAGATTAAGTGAGCTATTACCCAGAGTCACATGGTGCTTAGCTGAAATGCCACCAAGGATCAAACCGTGAGTCCTGTGCTCCGGAGTCAGGTGCTCTGGCCGCTGCGACACACCTCTCCCTCTATCTACTATTACAATGATTTTATTCAAACAGTTTCTGGCTCACAGAGGGAAGGGGAGTTGAAAACAAGAAGCAAAATATCAAATAAGCAGAAATGAAAAAGAAAGCAAATGCTTATTTTAAAAGCAGTAAGCACTTGTTGTCTTTTATCCACTTACCAGAGTGTCGCTGTTGTAGTTCTGCATATAAACACGGCCATTTCTGGATAAGATTAGAAAGCACTTCTCTGCACATGCAATTTGCGTAACCCCAAGATTGGCAAGCGCTTCACATTGAATAGGGCCATTCACATTGGCATAATATTTCCAGCCTAACAAGCCCCAACCTATGACTTCCTGTAATGATCCCTGCAAGTTTAAACAAAAAAGAAAGTTTCAATTGAAAGTAGATTCATCACAATTTCATTTTCATCCTGTGATTCTTTATAAGGATGGGCAAATTCTAGACTAAAACTTTTTATAAAACATTTAACTTTGAAGTTCAAAGGCACATTGATATCTAGAAGGCCCTCATTCCGATGCAGATCACAAGAAATGTAAAATTATCGATAGATCATGGCAAAGAATATGACCACGGAGATAAGGAGCCTGTTTGGTTGGCACACATAAGAGGAGACCGTTTCCAATCCTATAATTATATGGTTCCTAGGATGAGAGATCTTGCCAAATCAGGTCTCCAAGCCATCACTATTCACTCACTTTTACGAGCAGTTCTAGTTATTAATTCACTAATTCAATGTGAATGGCTTCCATAATGCAAGATCAATGTACGATTTAACTAAAACATAAAATTGTTCTTTTTATATTTAGACTGAAACATCACCCAGGTGTACCTCAAAGAAGTGTACTGTAAGTCAGCAGTGCATATTAGAAAACTGCATGAAGCACACGGTTATCATTGTTACAGCATTATTGTAGGGGTACTGCATTGACCCTTTAGTAGAAATTGATTAAAGCATCACATTCTTCATATTAATCATTAGTGAGGGCAATTTTGCTACAGTAAGTCACAAACCCACATACCTATGCTTCTAAACCCTTTCACCAGCAATGTATATTTATATAATCACAGAAGATGCTAATATTGGGCGAGGAAAATCAGAAAGTTTAGCTAATCTTGATTCCAACTAAGGTATTTGGTTGCCTGTCATGATACCTGAATTCCCAAAACTCCCAGATGTTCAGAAAGCACTGGCTCCATACCGCTATAGCAAGTGCTTCTAGGAGCTTCATGCTATATTAAGAGCCCAATCACATTCAATGTGTCCACCCTGGGCGACTGATGTGGCAGCAAATAATATCTCAGGTTTCAATAGCAAAGCTGGGATCTTACACTGATGTATATATTAATGCATTCTGTGTCCCTCCACCGAATAGTATGTGATGTTACAAACTTGACCAGTACAATTACTTCTCATCAAAATTAATTCAAGCACTTGGACATGCAAAAGAAAAATCAACAGGAACCCACCAGGGATTCTTATACAAGCACTCCAAACCTACTTAGCAAGAGTGGTACAACTTCATAAAGATATTCTGACTTTATTCAATAGTAAACAGGCACATTTAGCGCACGTGGTGGACACAAAGAACACTTCCATGTTCTTAAGCGTTATTGTGGCCTCGATGCTCAATGCTGTGCTTACACTAAGTAGTTCAGTGTGGTCTAGGAGCACTCTGCAGTTACCAGACCAGCAGCTTGCTGTACAGAGTGCTAAATTCAAGAAGGCTGTGAGAGAGTGATGGTTTTCTCAGAAGTGCACATCGAAAGGGGATGTAGCATTCACAGCCATAGAAGAGAACAGAAAGGCGGGGCACAATAGCAAGCAGCAGGTTATACGGTACGAGTAATGTCATAGGGAAATCAGGTGCTACACCCCTTTGTTGGAATGGTGGCAAGCGACCAAGCAGCGGGACACTGCAGGAAGGCCAGCAACATCTCGAGATCTAGGGGGCAACAGTTACTAAGAAGCAAAAGTGCTTCCGCAAAAAGGCAGTGGTTCACCCAGAGGCTCCTAAGCTCCTAACTGTTCCTGGCAAACAGGTGCCTGAAGCAGCAGGGATCTCACTTGTGTCAATGTGGAGAGGGGTAGCAAAGCACTTCTTGGGGAATGCTGGGTAGCAGTTTTGCCACAACAGTCTTTAGCACACTCCTTGTCCTCAAGCAACTTATACTCCTGCAGCTCTCACAGTAGGTGGGCTTCAGAGCATTTTCAAACTGTCAACTGGCAAGCTAGTAAGGCGGTCTCTACCTCCTTCACCTCGGGAGAAAGAAACAAGTGGCATGCCTGCCTTAATTCTCAATCTGGTACCAACTTCTAAAGAAGAAACTTCATATTGCTCCAGCTCCAACCCTTCACCTTTACTGGTGTACAGAGCTTCACTAAATTCAAAATGTACACTTGCTAGCCTAACAGGGCCAAACTATATGGTGAATCAGAAGCAGCTGGTGCTGAACCAACCAGCCACAAGCTAATGGTGCAGCAATTGCACTTCTGGTGAAAACAATGAATTCCAACTGCACCTTCCCTGAGGCAGAGGCAAGTTATAAGGTGATTAACATTACATAAAGCTCACAATGCCTCAGGAGCAAGCGCCCAACAAATACTAGAAGGAAATGTGCATTTCTTAAAGATAAGGGGCTGTTTCTCAGCTTCTGCTCCCTTTACCATGATGGGACTTATGAGCAGGCAGTGCAATCTTTTTTGAGAGGAGAACAGAGGCAAAGACTGCAGTCATTTTCAAGATGTTGCATCTTGCAGGCCACAGGTCAACTAGTCGAAACTAGCTGTCTAGTTGAAGTTAAAACAACGATGTTCTCTCTGCTCCAGATAGCTTACCGATGTGACCTAGGTACATAAACTAGGTTACAGTAACCTGTGCAGGAAAGAGAAGAGATGCAAGAAAAACTGGGACACAGCCACGGAAAGCCCTCCACTATCTAGTGTGGAAACCCAAGAAAAGAGGGCTTACATTCATGTGCGGGTGTCAGGTTCACATGTGGGTATTCAGCCTGGGCTGGCCCAACATCCTTTCCATATACTAATAAACATAGCACAAACATACCACTCAGGCTCCAGAGGAAAGATCTGCAGTCATGACATACTGCATCAAATTACAAAGAAAGGCTAGTAGCCAGCATTGCGCAAAATTGGATGCTGGTAAAAATGTCATGACTATCAATTAGCTGCTCCACACGTCCATCATACCGTTACACGCCCTGAACAATGGGACGAATGTTAAACCATGTTAAAACAAGAATCCCTCTGTGTGCATTTCTATCTCCAACAAAGTTGACTACTTTGTTGGAGAGCATATAAATAACAAAATCATATGAAGCACCCCTCAAGAACCTCACAGCATGAGTCTCCTCAGCAGGAAAACATACCAGGGTCACCAAAATCGATACAATTAGCACAAGGGAGGCGTACAGTACTGTGCAAAGGACCTCTGATGTAACATGCCGTCCGTCCATCCTTCCATCCCCATAACCAATATGCCAGAATTTAATCATGTCCAGTAGAAGTAAAATTGAGCTAACCGATTAATATGAAAATGGTTTCTCCAGACCGAATGGAATTATTTACCAAACTGCATTAAAGAGAGTAGGTTGTTAGCTCAATTTGGTATGTTCTACATAAGAGGCAAAGACAAACTCAATAGGTTACATCAGCCACTTCAAAGCAGTAAGCCTCTGCCACTGGCATGGAGGGAACAAGAGATCAGAAACACAAGTTTGTTCTGGTCTCGAAACCTTTATCAGATGTTGACAAAAAATATATAGACTGGAAAGTCAATTGTATAAAAATAGCAATTTTTAGATTTGCCCTACAGTCATTAAAAAAGTGCATTTTTCTGATGTCTCATGTCGACCATTGCTAATTGAGCAAACTGAGATGCCGTTAATCACTTCAATGTATACTTTTTGGCTGAGCGTTTGTTTTTTATGTTATTTTTAATACATCGGTGTATTGTTTTTGCATTTACTAAACCACATTCAATATACAACCAAGGCTCTACGTTAAGGCAACATCAATGGTAAAACGGTGATAAATGTAATCCACGTCGCGACCACCCTTCCCCCAATCCTAACCAAATATAAGTGGAAAGAACAAAGCATAAGACTCAGCCGTCATCATCCATACAACCTGCAAGTCTGGGCCCCAAATCTTTTAAAGTTTAGAGGTGCACCCTCGCCACATATTTCCTTTCAGCTCTGCAGTAGAAGTCCATCCAAGTGGAGGCAAAATAAGGTTTATGGGGTCGCCCAACATCTGGGTACCAGGTAACCAATTCCAGCAAATAATCTCTGGTATCTAGTGTTAGACCAGACTTCCATAATCACTAAGAGGGCCAGCTTGTGTTCCAGGGTTTCAGAGACCTGTGTGATAAGCTTATGTATTGTGGTCCAGAAAGGAGCAATATAACATTGCAGAATGACCCATCTGGGTCCCCGCAACGCTGGCAGCATATGGACGCTATCCGGCCCATCTTCCACAGCCTATCTGGGCTACAGTATGTGCAGTGAAAATAACAGAGTTGTAGTAGTCCAAGGTTGGAAGGGAGAGTCAACCAACCAACATGAAGCCAGTTTCACTTCACGCCCGTGGTCGTCCTTGTCTAGCTCCCCCATGTTGTTTACCCAGGTGTCTTGTAATTTCCTGAGGTGATCAGGCATATTAAGGAGGAGGGACGTGTATAGGCGGGAGATGCCCTTCTGACCCAGAAGACCCTTGGTCAACTTCGCCTCCATGGGACTGTAATCCTGGACCTCACTCAGAATTCCCATTTGCCTCGAGAGCATGTCTTACCTGCAAGTAATGTGATTAAGTTGGTGAACTGCTCTAGGTAGTGGGGTTTAAAAAAGCCAAGACTGTTCCATGTCAACTAGCTAAACCTTCGAAGCAGAATGTTCGAGTCACGGACAACCATTTATAAACCACAATAATAAAATTAATTCCCTAGTATTAGTTGTTCCCCTGAGGATTCCATTATCAAGTTAAAAACACGCCCAAAAAATCTACTGTAAAAGGCAAAGGGCCACATATAATTTTATCTGCATTCTCCTTATGAGCCTCCTGAACAAAAGTTACTGCCTCTTCACTGCACTACTCCCGTACATCTATGCTCTCCCACACTCACCTAGATGTGAGGCATTTAGATGCTTTGCTTTTTTGTTATTTCATAAAATTAAAAAAACTTTTTTTTTCTTTTCTCCCATGCAGACTGAGATCCACCTTCATTAACACTTCCTGTTTCCGCCTGGTACCAAGTTCCTCACTGGAAGTTGGGTTGCCACCTCTGGAGCAATGCACTCTAAAAACTCCAAAATAAGTCTGTCACAACTCCCACTCTACTCTGATCTGCCCATTCCCAACTACCTGATCCCCCATATTTCACCCTAAAAGTGTAGCTTCACGCCCCTCAATACTCCCAGACCACACCATACTACTTTGTCACGGTACAATGCATCCTTTCTACCACAACCCCACCAGACAATTTACCTTCTCCCAGTAATTACATAAGCAATCTTTTACAATCTATTATCCTAGGTCCTACCACCTCCTTCAGAAGGCATAAAATGTGTATGCTGCAGCATCTCAATCTTAATTCATGATTCTTTGCACAGGCTTCCACAATCCTCACCTTTTTCGTTTGGTAATTTTATTTGGCAAATTATGCAAAACATTCCTTCCCTTCTGAGATTCTCTTTAATAGTAAAGACACTTTACGGAAGTAGAATCTCAGTAGCCTTACATCAAACCCTACTCTATTGATCTTCCCATGCAACGACTCACGGAGAGAAAATTTGTGATTTGATTATCTGCTTGAGTGAAAGTGCAAGAGGGGTCACTGGCCTTTGTCCCTTCCGAAATGCTAAGTCGATGTAGCGAAAGCATATACAAAATGCAAACTTTAACCGGTTTCGACACTTCTTAATCTGTCCATCAATAACATGTGCATCTTTACCTTCCTTGTATTGCTTAAAATTCCTTTAAAAATCAACACATTTGCATAGACTGCACACTAAGTATGGTTTTATTTAACTCTATGACTGGTTCATAATGAAATTACCATAATTGCCAAAGCGCCTCTAAAGAGGAGGCTGTGCCACATATTCAAATAATATCACAGATGCATGGCATACTATGTAACAGTGCAAAATGTGTGTGGTCTAATCTGTATATATACAGGAAAGCATACAGGTACCTTGTGAGACGTAGGTGAGCTACACGGAGAAGGCATACAAGGCGTGGCCAGGCGATCTAAGTGAGCCATAATCACAACTGCGGTTTGTCGAAGATCAATAGCTAGTTCATTGTCCTGTGGCAGGGTCAGATATCTTAGGAAACTCTCATTGGGTGTCAGAGGGCAAGAAAGAATCTGCGTGATATAAAGAAAACATGCAGCATTTAAATGTTATGTTATTAGCATTCATGCAGAATACTTCTACCATTGGTATGACACTATAGCGCTAAGTAACATATGAGACATTATCAAAATGTTTAATTTTCAAAAAGGAGCAATAGGTCAAATAATGACTAATTGTTAAAAAGGCAACATTTCAAATGGTCAATTATAAAAAGTCTTTAAAACTGCACTGTACCATGAATAATCATCAAATAATAGTCATCTGTAGATTCATACTTATTTATTTATAAAGTTTTATGCAGCGCAAACAAGATCCCGAGGGATATCAGAGCGCTTTACAATAGGATGGGAGGAAGGACATAGATGCAAAACTGACATCAAGTAGGAGTAAAAAAAACAGGAATGATCGCATATTCAGGGACAGTTGCACAAAAAAGAACCATAACAAATGATAGTCCAATGGAAGTAAGAGCGATATCTTTGAGCAGGTTTGCCTAGCCGAATTAGGGTAAGAATGTATTCCCTTGCATACCTAACTGATGTGATTTTTCATATTCAGGTACTTATCCAAGGTAACTTCGAGCGATTTGGCTGAGTCTATGATGAGGAGTGCAGTTAAAAGGAGTGAGGTGATTCAACCAGAGGTCAAGCTTGGGGCTGTGGTTCGGAGGGGAGATGACCAGGAATTCCGTTTTGGAGGTGTTGAGCAGAAGATGGTTCTCAGTTAACCAGTTTTGAGTAGACATTAGGGTCGAGTTGAGAGAGATGATGTTTTCGGGGGGGAAGAGATTTTCAAATAGAGTTGCATATCGTCCGCAAACATATGTAAGAGAGTGTTTGAAGGGTTTAAAGAGTTAGCTAAAGGTTCCAAGACCAGGTTGAAGAGGATCAGAGAGAAGGCGGATCCTTGGGGGACCAGCATGAAAATTGGAAAGGGCGGGAGAGAGAGAGAGAGGTTTGCAATGACCCTTTCAGATCTGTGGTGGAGGAAAGATGAGTACCATTGTAGCACCGGACCAGAAAAATCCATCCTATTTTTCAGAGTTTCGAGGAGGTTGTCATGATTAATCGTGTTCAATACGGAAGAAAGATCAAGGAGGATCAAGAGGCAGGATTCATTTTGGTCAAGCATTTTTAACAAGGCATCCATGACGTGAGTGAGTGCCGACTCGGTGCTGTGCCCGTTCCAGAAGCCTGATTGAAGCTGGTCAAGGAGTTGGAAATGCTCTATATGCGCATAGAGTTGGGATTGTACGCATTTTTCTATGAGTTTCGCTAGGGTGGGGATGTTGGAGATAGGCCGGAAGTTATTGAGATCAGCTTTGTCAGCGTTAGGTTTTTTAGTAGAGGTGATGCCAGAGCTGCTTTTAGGCTGTCAGGGATCGTACCTTGTGAAAGCGAGGCGTTTAAAATCTTTGTCCAGGTGGGGATGAGTACATTCTTGATTTCTTTGAAGATGACCAGGGGTAACGGGTCACTGAACTGGTTGGTTAGGTTGATATTCAGAAGGATCTTGTAGATGTCTTTCACTAAGTGGAGTAAAGGTGCACCATGACGCTTTAATCTTGGGGATCAGGCTGGTAGATCTGTGATTTCCTTAAAGGTCATGGGATGGTATGTCCCTGGAAGAAGACAATAGAGCCTTCTTAGAGGCGAGGTCAATGGAGAGGAGTCTTGCTTTCTCCGTGAAGAAAGCAGCAAGTTAGTCGCAAGAGGGAGGGGTGCCACCAGCGTCAGAGTGGTTGGGACCTACTACTGATTGCTGTTTGACCAACTCGAAGAGTTTCTTGGGGCGATTTGCCGCTTGGTCCAGTTGGTGTCTGAAGTAGTCAGACTTAGCGCTCTTGATTTGTTTTCTGTAGAGGCTCCTAGCCTCTCTCAGGAGTTTTAGTTGTTTCGAAGAGGGATTGGATCGCCAGGAATGTTCGAGTGCTCTAAGGTTGCGGCGTTCGGTGTTGAAGTTGTCATTATATCAAGGTTTGGATATTTTTATTGAGGCATTTTTTTGTTGAATTGGAGCAATGTCATCCATGATGTTGGAGATGAGTCGGTGAGTGACAGCGCCTCAACCAGGTTGGCTAGGGCCAAATTACAGTGGGCCGTTATTTCACCGGAGTCTACTGATCGGAGGTCCCTTTTCCATATCTTTAATTTCGTTGGATGAGCCATACAAAATTAACAACATAAATCTAGTTTGTCACAAGAGATTTGAGGATCATGGAACGCCATCTCTGTTCAATCACTTTAAAAGCTTTTAATCTGTATCGAAAGAGGTTTGTTATGATGTCCCTGGAGTACGTCTGGAATACATTCCTCTCTTATTTTATGCTGACAACGCTGTCTGCTGTGCAAGTCTGAAAAATGGTTTAGCACATCATTTAACTTCTTTTGATCAACTCCGTGTGGAATTTAACAGTACAACTAATGTTCACAAATCTACGTTTTTGGTTGTTTATTGGATCTAGATCAAATCTATTTGAATGGCACTGCACTATCCCAGGCTGCAGTTCTAAAAATTGAAAGTCTGCGGCTGCGTCCTTTGACTAAAGCTACAAAATATATTAGCAGTGAATAGGGAACTGAACTTTAGAGTCGGTCCAATCTGTTAGTGCTTATTAGAGTGCAAACCAGCTTCTTGAAAGGACTGTTGCCATTGCCCCAACCCTCTTCATCTATACTCCTGTATGAATAAATGGGAATCTGTAGCCTCATCCACCAAGCTTAACTGAAATCTTTAATTACTGCACTCTGTTTTCAACAAACTCAGGTGGTGCAAAGTATAAAAATACCAAGTGGGATTTATTAAGGGGTGACGTCTTTCAACGGGCTTAATAACATTAATAAATTTACTTTAGCATTGGTCTTATTGAAATATGATTCTACTATGACATCATCTACAATATAGACAGCTTCACTGCTAAGTAAAAATATTATGATTGGGTTCAGTTTAATAACTTTGAGCTAATGGATGCAATGTTATATTCCTAAGGTAAGTAGACAAGACAGAGCTCTCCTTTTTCCCTGCTTTTATCCGCACTGTTCATAATGCCTCGGATGTGCTGCATCACACTAGAAAGTCTGGTAAAAGGATTTAAGTGACGCACTAAAGTGGAGGACAAAATACCATTGCATGTGTGGCCACTGGAACCTCTGCAAACGGTACAGAGGCACCTCAGCATCTTCCAGCAATTCAGGAAGTATACCACCTATAGGATGTATTATGCAAAGTCCATCAGATGCACTCCTAGGAATTGGAGAGACTGTAAGCTTCCCACACTCCGATTCATACGGATGGGTTTAGACAACTAGGGATCAAGGCTACCTTAGGGTTGTTGGATTTCTGTGCCCGTAGTTTAGAAGCAGCCTAATCCGGCTACAGAGAGGATGGAGGCGATGGAAGACATCCACCCATAGCTGATGTTGCAGATCAATTTTTCACTAAGTGGCAATGTTCAATTTATGTATTTTCAGCTTTAAAATATTCTGGTCTGGCTCCTCTACACGAACCCTGAGGTTCGGGTGAGGCTGGGTCCATATATTTCGGAGCCAGTGGCGGTTGGCCGGGGCACTCGTCAGGGATGCCCCCTGTCCCCGCTGCTGTTTGCTCTGGCAGTGGAACCGCTGGTGGCGATGTTGCGGAGGACACTAGGAGCGGGGATTCCACTAGGGGACACGACACACCAGGTCTCGCTCTACGCAGATGACTTGGTAGTGTTCGTTAGGGACGTGGCGCATATACCGGAGAGGCTGGCCCAAGCACTAGAGCAGTTCGCAGCTGTTTCGGGGCTTAAAGTAAACGCGGGCAAGTCATGCCTATATGCCTTCAATGCGGAGACGGAAGGTCCGGGGTACCGCCTTGGTGCCATGTGGGTCCAATGGAAGGCTGACACCTTCCGGTACCTAGGGGTACAGGTCTATCGACAAGCGTCCGATCTGTTCGACGGCAACCTGGGTAGGGCGGTGACAGCGCTTAGATCCCAGATACGTTTTTGGACTACTCTTCCGCTGACCACGACGGGCATGGTGGCCCTGGCCAAAATGATTATGCTCCCTAGACTCCTGTACTACTTTGTCAACTTGCCCCTCTATGTGCCACCCTCCTTCTTTTCCTCGCTCAACACGATACTGCGGGACTTCATATGGGGAACGTCCCGACACCGGCTGGCGCTTCCGAAACTGTTCTTGCCGACAGATAGCGGCGGACTGGCTGCTCCCTGCTTTGAGCATTACTACTTGGCGGCACAGCTCCAGTGGATCGCTTGCTGGCTGGCGGACAGAGGTAGGGAAGACACCGCCACGGCGGAGCCGCAGTACTCGCTAGAGCGAATTTCCCAGCTCTTCCACCCGCTGGCGGCGCCTGCAAGACCTGCCCCGCTACTGCTGGCGGTAGCCTACAAGTGCTTCCGCAGAGCCCTCTACATTACCCGGAAGGTCCCAACATATGCGCCTGCAGTGCCATTGGAGGCTTTCCTAGGGGGTGGGGGGGGGGGGGGGGGTTAGGGGGGTGCGTCCTTGCGCGGCCCATGTTGGACCACTGGAAAGAGGCAGACATAGTGACACTGGGAGACCTATACCGTGACGGTGCGCTGGTACCATACGAAACGCTGGTAGAGGCAGATGGACTTTCCCCAGGGGGGTTCCTGCTGCACCGGTCCCTATAGCTAAAATGACGGCCAAGTGGGGAGACATGGCATCGGAGCCTGAGACACTTAACCATACAGTACCTACATGTCATGGGGAGGGGTAGGCACTTGGTGCGCTGGTTTGCGGGGTCCTTGAGGGCGCATACAGGGATCAGTTTAACTCCCCTCAGGGCTAAATGGGAGCAGGACATGGGCAGGGCGTTGTCTGACAAGGACTGGAACAAAATACTGAAGAGCCCGGTGCGCATCCCCAGATACCTGCGCTTCCGCCAAATACAGCTTTATGTGATACACAGGGCCTACCTCACACCTGCGCTCATAAATAGGTACTTCCACCGAGTGGACGCGTCCTGCCCCAGGTGCGGGGAACTAGATGCGGGGCTCCTCCACCTCCTATGGAGCTGTCCCAGGCTGGCCTCCTACTGGGGCGTAATAGGCGATTCACTTCGTAGATGCACGGGTCGCAACATACCTGGAGTGGCCGGAGTACATACTGCACCAATTCAAGAGACCACCCAAAGACAGGGCATCCTCTCGCTTCTTGGACCTGGGGCTGGTGGTGGCCACGGAAGGCGAGCGACCCGCCAAGTACGCAGGCGTGGAACTCTTCCCTTCAGGCGTGGGCCCGGGCAGAGTGGACGGCCATACGCAGGGAGGAAACGGTGGGACTCCGGAGAGAACCTATGGCGGGGCGGGGGGAATGAATGCTTGATGCCTTGCAGCGAGACAGGGGGTGGGGGGTGCATAAGACGCGGAGGATTGAGTGATGTTGCCGGAGAGTTAGGGTGTGCCGCGGGATGAGCTGCAGAATGACTACCTATTTGACTGGCAACCTCGATTGCTGGGGCATATGGGCTCCTGGTGTATAATGTAATGTAATTGTGTTCGGAGAACAGGTGTGTACGGAGAATGGGGGGGGGGTTTGTCTTTGGGGGGGAAGGGGGGGGGGGGACCAGTAGGTAATGATGTGTTTTCTTCCTTTTTCCTGTAGCTGCAATCGTTTCTTCGTATTTTCATTTGCTGTTTGGTTTCAACTGTTATATATAAAAAGTCAATCTTGAGCGTACAACTGGTGCTGGAAGGATCCATCCTCACTCATGCTGATGCACAGAGACTTAGCGTGTGAACAGCCATGGACTTAACTTGGGGCGATGGCCCTGACAGCACACGTTTGGCCAGCGTTGGGTGGGTAATCCCTCTACTGATTGTGCATATAACTTTGTGCCCCGTGATTTCCTGTTACAAAGCTTCTCGCAGTATACCCGACATAACCCTTTGCTGCGCCGCCCATGAGAAACTGTCCAATAAACTGTGATTTCCATTACTGTACTGTTTATTTTTGGGGGTGGGGGGATGCCAATTAACAGATTTGACAAAAATATATATATATATTCTGATCTGATTCATCTAAGTACTACAAAACTATTCATACCACGTTACTGGCACTTACTTCAGACAGCTCGAAAAGGAGCTGTGATCCCTGCCACACAAGGCTAGGACTCCACGTTTAGCAATGGTAGCATTATATAGGACAGTATATAATGGGGGCATAGTGCTACCAACACCCAGTATTAGTATTGGAGATGGTCTCAATTGAGTGCTACATAGTAAAGGGCTTACACACAAATAGGTAAACCATTGTTAGAATTAAACAAACTAACCATGGAGGCTAGCATTTAGATATGCAGAAAACTGGGCTTTTGTTGCAGTTATCCCCAACATGTTGCCCCCTTTTTAGTTACCAAATGCTGATTTTCGACTCCAACAGCGCACCAAGGCCTGCTTCCCAGAGCTCAGTGCCCGTGCTCCTTCTCCAAAACAAGGTGTAGTCTAATTGTGCCTCAATTGGCTAAGGACATTGGCACTTCTGCAATCCCTAGTAAATGGTACCCCAGGTACCTACCACTTGAGTGCTAAAGAGGGGCCCAAAGGGATGCAACATATCTTATGCCACCCTAAGGAACCCACACACAAATTAAGCACAGACTGCTGATGGAGGCTGCGTGACATGGTGCAAACCATGAGGGAAAAAATTACATGTCACACTCCTATGTGTCATGTAAAGTCACTGCATCTAATATATGTAAGATACCCCTACAGCAGGGCTTTGAGCCCTAACGCAGGGTGCATTATATTTTATGTGAGGACATATCTGCATGAGCGGATATGCCCCTGTGATGTCTAGTTCAATTACTGGCTACTGCAAGTGAGCAGGGAAGCCATTTTAAGGTGTGTACTGGGCACTGGTCAAAACGAGTTCCCCAGCTACATAATGGCTTCAGTGAAACATATGGTGTTTGGTATTAAACACCTCGTATTAATAAAAAGTAGCAGCGCCGCTTACCTGCATCCTGAAGGTACTCAAAGAACTGTGAGAACTCCTGACTGCAGCAAATCAGACACCAGGAAACACCAGTGCAACCTTGCCCCCAGCCCATGTTGAAGTAGGACAATGGTGCCAGCTTGTCCCCCCGACACTCTAAAGACAAAGCCCACCTTGGGTTTGCCCACAGTGTATTCATCGACACCACCTGCAGCCTCTTTTTGCAGGCCCCTTCTACTGAGAGTGTCTCCGGTGACTAAAACCCAACACCTCAGAACACCTCTGCATCCGGCCACCCTGGCCCGGGGAGAAGAGGACCAAAGGTGTACACACGTCCCTGAGCATTGTGAGACCTGATCCCCTTTGTTGGTCCAGCCAGCTTGCAACCAGACTGTTCCCCACTAAAGAGAATGGAACACCCAATGCCCTAACACACCTCTGCACCCGGAAGCCCATGAGCCTCCCAAGGTGACACGTTGGTGTGGCCTTGGACCTAACCCCATACTCACCTTGAGTTCAGGAGACTGGGCCCCGTAAGTCGCTGTGACGTACCCGAATGCAGTCCATTTTTCCCCCCCATACGAAAACATTGGGCACCCGATGCTGGAAAGCACCTCTGCACCCGGTCGCTCAGTGCCACCAGAGGTGACTTGATGGTGCTGCTTTGGACCTTGCCTAATACTCACCTTAGGTCCAGAAGATTGGTCCTGTAAGTCGTTTTTAAGTGCCTGAATGAGGAACATGTCCCCCCCTCCATAGGATAACATTACCGCTTCAAAAAACTGCACTACTACTTTTGAACACTGTAAACATGTATAACTCTAAAAGTACTTACCTGATTCAGATGATCGTGGTATCTAAACTCATATAAAAGAATGTTATTTTTATAAAATTGGTGTCAGAATTTATTATTGAGTGTGTGTCTCACTTAGTGCCTCTTTGTGTGTGCAATAAATGCTTAGCACTATCATCTGATATGCCTAACTGCTCGCCCACACTACCACAAAACAGATCATTTGGGGTGTCATTTGTTCCTCTAATTACTGTGGGGTTTGCCTTGACTATTCACACAGAGTATCTCTTTTTGTTCCACTATGTAAAAGAGCCAGCTTCCTACCAGATGCATTAGATTGATGATGTTCTGGTGAGAAGTTACTCCTCCAGGCCACAGGGGCTGAAATAAGGGTGTGGAGTGTAGCCACTGCAGCACTTTGGTGGAAGGACAGATTGAAAGCAGGGACTACACTGAGCTTAGGAGAGATGTTGGAAGAATTGTCCTGAATGGATGAATTGAGAGGATTAAATATGAAGTCTGAGCACTTATATGGCAGAAAAGATTTGAGTTTAGTATGCACAAAAGTAACGTGTATTCCTCTTTGCAAGACACTGAGAACTCAATTTGCCCTACGTTGCACAATAACTTTAAAATAAATGAAAAGCATGGAATTATTCAAGCTTTGGTAACACATGAATAATAACATTTAAGCTTCCCATAGTTATATTTTTAGCTTATATATCATAGTTATGATGTTAGCTTATATATCATTGTGGTTTCTTCAAGCTTTGGTAAAGATGTTTCTACAAAATATTCATCAATAATGCTGAAATGGTCTTTTACCTGCATTTCTTCTTCAGTGTTTTGCACATCTTTATTACAGATTATGTTTTGAAACCGTTGGAGTAATGGTAGAAGTGGAGCACTGGTTCCTTGTGCTGATCTCTCATTATCCGTCTCTTTTGTTCCATTATTCCAGAGCTGAAGAAGCAGCATAACAGCAGAAAGCATTTGGCTGAAAGAAAAAGTGTTTTTGATTGTGATGCAAGACATTTAGCGCCCAATATACCAATATTACGTATAGCGATTACCTAATTGCAAATGTCTGCGACTCGCAATTAGGAAATCACTATTCCTAATGCATGAAACTCAGTTTCATTTGGCGATTTCTAGTGGGTTGCAAACCAACTTACCTCATGAATGTTAATGAGGTAAGTTGCAATTTACGACCCATTAGGAATCAACACCATCACAGGAATGGCGGCCTGCAAACCACCATGTCTGTGATGGCTTTTTAATAAAGCAGTCTTTTTTTAATTTTTATTTTTAAATACAACACGTTCTTCTTTAAGGAAAATGGGAGTAGTTTAAAAAGAAAAGTTTCCATTTTTTCAATTTGTTTGTGTACAATGACGCTGTGGGCCTATAAACAGTTGTCTTCTCTTAAACAAACTTTTTTTTACATTCACAAGTGTAAAGGGGTGCAAAATGGGATCTCTTCCCATTTGCAAATGAATTACCAATACACTTCTGTAGTCAGTAAATTGTTTGTTTTATGACCCTAATTCGCTCGCAAAACATTAATGCATACCATTCCGATTCGGGATTTGGAAGGAACAGCCCTTCCAAATAAAGAATCGGTGATTGGTCGCAAGCCAAAATTGCAATTCGGTAACGTGCTATTGAATCACAGTTTTGGTTTGATGCATACCAACATGGCAGATTCTGCAAATCAGCCCGTTTGCGACCACAAAAAAAACTTGATACATGCGGACTTTGGTGTGCAGAACCAAAGGGGCAGGGAGGCAGCATTTACGGTATATCAGTAGATGAAACTACAGTGACACTGGCATCTGAAAAATATGGCTGACAATACTGACCATGACAAATTACGCAAAATATACATTTGTGTGAAGATTATAATTTCATGATTACTTAGGTGCTTTGTCACCAAACAGGCTTCGGGCTGAGACCCAAATAATGGAAACTGGAAGAGACAGCCAATGCAACCCAAAAGTAAAGGGGCTCCAGAAGCCATGTTAGCGATGGTTCACTATATTCCTGAACTTCAAGTGAAAGGTATTTTTGGAGAGGAAAGGAAGGGGAAGGAAGAAAGATGGGAGAGAGAAGCGGGATCTTTTGGGGTGTTTTTCTTATTCTGAGGGATACAGAGAAGAAAGAATGACTTCAGGGTACACTGTACACACTTCAGTGTGAGGAAGATGATTAGTAAACTGAGGAACCTTCACATAAAATGACTTGAGCACCCTTTAATACACTGCAACCAATGTGATAAGGAAACAAATACAATATTGTTTTGATTGACCCGCTGACCTCTGGACTACCAAAAATATTCTTGTGCAATAATCTAACAAACAGGCAAGTAGTGTTGGGACTGTACAGTATTTTCTCCTGTGTGCTCAGTAAAGGAGACTCTCAGAGCTGCTGCTGAGACCCTAGCATTCATTACTCCTCTACTGACTGGAAGCATGTAAAAAGTAACAGGGTTTCATGAGGAATTTAGTGGGTATCTGAAAGCTGGTGCTGGCTCTATTAAATCCAAAGGATTAGAGATATAGATAGGGGGCTAAGTGACTGGGAAGCACATTCCATCTGCTATTACTTACCAACCTTTTCGACAAAATCGGTTAAAACACAGACTTTTGTGGCATGTTCTCAAATTAGTTTTGGGGCTTCATATAATACCACTTGTAATACCGACGCTGTTTGTTTTAATTAATTGGTAGAGACAAACTTAGTTTAGAATAATGTAATTATACTTTTCCAAGTATCCTCTAGGACAGAAATATAATTAATGAGTGTTGGTGAAGCCTTTCTGATGTGTGGTACCCAAGATCATAAATGGGTGACCCCTTTGGGTGGGAGGATCCATGAGCGTTACGGAGAAACACAACTGTTCAACTGTAACAAAATGAATTTCCACCTATTGGGAAATAAGAGCCAATAGAAAGGATACAACACTTGCAATTTGTTTGGTGACCTACTTTATAAAGTTAATATAAACAACGTGGACGAACCCACAGGTAAGTGATTACACTTGTATTGACTCAATATGATGTAACAGAGTACAGACTTCCAATGGATTTGTAAAAAGACCCCTCACCCACCAACCTAGTTGATGGCATGCTTCATGATTGGGGTCCCAGCTGGGCTGCCGAATTCAACACAGCTGTGCTTCGTTCGCCCGACTACAGCGGAGAAGGTTTTGTTGTTCAGTGCGGTGTGTGCTCAAAGGGTGGTGATGTTAAAAAGGTCTCTTAGGAATGCCCATACGAAAAAACTTTTTTTAGGGTCTTAGGACATGATTAAAAACTGAGGCAGGGATATAATGAAGAGAAAAATGTTACTTCAATATCCCTTAGTTGTAGGTCAACATGTTTCAGCGTTTTACGATAACCGTAAGGCTTTCTTCAGGACTAATATATGTGTGAAAAGCAGTGAGGTGGCTACAAAAGTGGAGGTAGCCACATGAGTGAAATATCAGCCCACACGCCAAGGTGTGCTGTGTGTGTAGTGGAAGAACCGTACTTAAGAATCCAGTTAATGGTTGAAATTTCAGCCAAATTGAAAAGACGGATCCTCCAAGGGGGAGCCTCCTGTAGTCAAACAATCATCAAGGATGGTCTCCCTCCATTCTAACCTGTTCCCGGCGGGATCCTATCAAGAACAGAAAAGGTTAGTATGGAGGGAGACCATCTTTGGTGAATGTTTGACTACAGGAGGCTCCCCGTTGAAGGATCCACCTGATCCTTTTTAATTTGGCTGAAAATAAGTGGATCCGTAAGTACGGTTCTTCCACCACACACACAGCACACCTTAGCGTGTGGGCTGATATTTCACTCAAGCAGCTACCTCCACTTTTGTAGCCACCTCACTGCTTTTCACGCATATATTGGTCCTGAAGAAAGCCTTACGATTATCGTAAAAGGCTGAAACATGTCGACCTGCAACTAAGGGATATTGAAGTAACATTTTTCTCTTCATTTTTCTCTTACATATATCCCTGCCTGAGTTTGTATTCATGTCATTCATGTCCTAAGACCCTAAAAATAGTTTGGGCATTCCTTAGAGACATTTTTAACATCACCACCCTTTGAGCACACACCGCACTGAACAACTAAACCCACTCCGCTGTAGTCAGGCGTCGAAGCACAGCTGGGTTGCATTCAGCAGCCCAGCTGGGACCCCAATGCTGAAGCATGCCACCAACTAGGTTGGTGGGTGAGGGGGCTTTTTACAAATCCATTGGACGTCTGTACTCTATTACATCTTATTGAGTCAATATAAGTGTAAACACTTACCTGTGGGTTTGCCCACGTTGTTTCTATTATTATATTGGGGAAGAGGAGGTACCCCTTTACCTACTCCTCGCTCTACTGTTGTTTTCCACCTACTTTATAAAGTCCCAGCACTCGGAGCAGGGAGGTGGCTGCCATACTAGAGTAGCAATCCATTAGGCACCCATTTTGAGCAAGAAGGCAGATATTACATTGTCTACAGGTTTCAAGACCTGAAGTAGAGGGATTTTTCTTCAATAGCTACACCCACACAATATGGTTGAGAGTGGATCTTCTCTCCACAGCCCAATTTAAACCTAAGTTTAGAAGAAGCGACTGGTACGACTAGGATAGTGAGTATATGCCCTGACTAATGCCTGTGATGCAGTGATGGCAGTAAAGGAGCAGACACATATAGATTTAACACACAACTACAGGGGCTCTTATATTCTACTGTAGCTGGGGTTTGGTTTTAATAGTCTGCAATGGGCTAAGTGGGGGGCAAGGAATTAAATTAAATGAAACCCTGACAAACAACCTCCATCAAATGTTTACATTTCCCATACTGTGGGAGCAAATGTGGGTGCTACAGTGAATCCTTTTGAAGTATTTTCTTAGATTGCTGATTTTGTCCAAGCTGATGTGGTAGCTGTAGTTGCTGATGTGGCCCCTCCTGTGCCGGCAGATACTTTTGCTGCCGTAGTTCCTGCTGTGGTGAATGTCATTGTTGCTGCTGTTTCGCCTGTTGGGGTGACAGCTGTTGTCTTTTCTGTGATTACAAATGTACTTTGTCTCATTGTAACTATCCTGCCGCCAGCTGCAGTCGCTACTGAGGTCCGGACTGTAGGTATCACTGTTTTGAAAGCGGATGTAATTTAAGTTATTTCTGTAACTATTGTTGCAGCTGTTGCTGCAAATTCTGCAGTAGAAGTGGTCACAATAGTTTGATTAGTGTGTTCTGATGTAGTCCCTGTTCTGCTGGCAACATTTTGTGTTCCTGCCACGGTCGTATATGTGGTTGCTGAACTCATGAAATCAGTTTTTGCTGCTGTGAGCCTTGCTTTGGTGGTAGATGCACTTACTCTATATTGTTACAGTTGATGCTGCTGTGTTTTCATGTTGTTATGGCTGCTGTTGACCCTGCAGTTTCTTCGTCTTTGGTTTTTGCTGAGGTTATAGCTGTTCGTACTGCAGTTACCACTTTACGGTGTCAGTTGTCTTTACTATTTGGTCTCCATTATGGTGAAAATAAAATGCCTCTGCTGTGGTTGGAACCATTATTGCAGCTGTTGCAGCTACTGTGGCAGTGGTCACAGCTATTATGACTAGTGTTGTGGCTCCTCTTCTTGCTGCTGTGGTTCCACCTGTAGCTGGAGTTATTTTTCATTGCTATTGTTAGCAATATGATTGTTGATGTGGTAGTCCCAGCAATGGTTATAATTGTTGTTACTGCTCAAGTCATTCCTGTGGTCCCTGCTGTCATTACATTTGTAATTACTACTGTGCTTTCAGCTGTTGTTACTGTTGTGGCAGTTACTACAGCTGCTATGGTGAAAGTGCTTGTTGTTGTGGTGCCTTCTATTTTGGCAGCTATTGTTGGTGGAGTTGTGTCTGCTATGATTACAACTCTGTCAAATACCTACCTTGCAAGAAACAAATGTTGCTGCTTTTGCTGCATCTGTCACTGTGAACGCTAGGTTCACAGCAGTGGTTGATCCTGTTGCTCCTGCTGTACTGGCAGCTGAAGGTGCTACTATGGTCACTGCCGTTGCAGCAGCTGTGGTCGCTGCTCTCGTGAAAGCTGTTCCTGCTGTTGTGGTTTCCTTGTTGTGGACTCCAACCAATGTCCAAGTGAAACAACTGTCTGGCAATCTCCAATGTATGATTGTAGAAAGGGACTACTTTGTAACCCCCCTCAACAATGTAAAAATACAGTGCAGAATTTAGAACTGATCTAATCAACAAGAAAAGCCCCTCCCTGCATTCTACTTTTTGCTAACATGAATTTTGGGACACGGCTAAAGCTGCCTCTAACCAACCTAAAAAGGAAAAAGACACTGTCTTTAAGGAAGAATTCAATAAAGATAGAGGGAGTTGATACTGGCAATTAGATGTCATAGTTTTTGGATTAAGAATGAGAGGAGGTGGTTTAGAACATGCGGTATGTAACATAAGTGCACTGCTTGTCCTGGAAAAAAATCCATTCAGTGAAAAAGAGACAAAACTAAAGAAAAATAAATTAAATAGCTATGAATGAAACACAAGGGTTTTAATGAGGTGAAGAGGTGTATGGGAAATACAATGCTTGATTTTCAAAGTGACAAAACAGATCAGTCCACCACAATATTTGAAGTTGATGAGAAACGTATTGCTCCGTTTAGATCACCACTCAGAAAGAAGAATGTTAGCACGGCAGTGATTAAAGCAATCATGGCCTGGAGCCAGGCAAACTGAAGCAATGACTTTCTGACATGGACATTTCAAAAGATATGGTCTTTAAAAGGGATGTGAGTGGCAAGGCAAATGCATTGATGTATGGATCTTCAATGCAGGCAAATTGCAGTTAAAGCTACAAGGAAGTCTAGAAAATAAACTAAAAGGATCAGGGCTGGGCTATATATTTAACCGCTAATCTTTATCCAAGTGATCGAGGAATAAAAAAGTAAACCAACAAAATCACTCTTCCAATGAGGATTTCCTTGTGCCTAAATACATGCACTTGGCTGCTTACTTTGAAACAAACTAAAGCAGCTCTTTTAAGTAGTAATTGTACATTCAAAACAAAACTTATACTTCCATTGTTAAAAAGAGCACTTTGGAGCTGTGTCAAAAATGCTTTTTAAAAAAACATAGGTAAGGAGTAGATAAGTCATTTTTAAGTATTTTTAGGTGTAATTTAGAGCAATTATCTACAGGAACACAACGAAAAATAGAGTATCGCAACTGTATGCACGCACACTATAATAGATAAAGTCCTGGTACCAAGGAAAGGAAAAGAACACCATACACATAGTGGTTTAAAGTCTGGTTATGCATCGTGCCATGATGGTAAAGGAGTAGATCCAAGAAAGAAGTAGGTAGGCGAAGAGTGTGGTCCCATTTTGTTTTTGCAGACTGGTTGAAGGCCGGTCAATAGTGGCATAGGGATCACATCACATTTTTATCATATTGCACTGTTCTGAGCTCACCTTTTCTGTGTTTTGAAGTTGCTATTCAAGAAAATAACACTTGGACTGTTTTAGGGATGCTTTGTACTACAAAAATGTTTATCATATGATGCATTCTTGTTCCTGTCAATTTAATTTACCTAGTTTAAAAAAAAAAACATCGTCAGGACTCTTAGGAGACACAGAGCACTCAATCTTATGAGGAGATGTCTGTCCACTGCATCAGACAGAACTACACAAGTATATAGTCTTTGGTCAGTTCCTGCATTTTGTCGCGACTTTAATGACTTCAATAGAAGGGGTCAATACAAAGGTCTAGAGTGTAAACAATCAGAAGGGGAGTGAGAATGGAGTGGGCTGTTTTCCAGGCATTGCACGTTTGGAGAAACAGAGGCTACACGTGCCTACGGTGTTAATTGTTTTTGGCTCCACTAGGTATTAATTAACTAATGGTGAGGATTTTCATAGAGTGTAAATGGTGGTTTGGTTCATTTTGATAGAGGATGAAAGCGTGGGGTAAATACATGAAAGAAAGGCCTAAGTAGGCTGGAATGATCCCAGCAGAGGGCATACTATTTAGTTAATTTTATACAGCACTTTGAGTCACCTCTTGCTTATCTCAGAGGGCTAGAAGAACTAACATGCAGTGACATGAAGATACCAACGACATGGGATGTTTGAGCAAGATCGAAAACATGTTCTTCAATTGCTACCGCTGAACGGGGAGAAAAATCAGAAGAAAGCAAAGGTTTGAGCAGTTCAGTCTTTAGGAATTTCATGAATCGTAAGTAGACCACAGGGAGGAGTTCAGAAGATTCCACAGATTCCAGTCTAAGAACCTGCATTCCCAAGCATCTGCCTATGTATTTTGATCACTTGAAGAATATTGCTGGATTCGGTGGGCAGACAATGATCTGAGACTTCTGGCTGAGTAGTAGTGGGGTTCAATATCAGTGAATATTCTGGGCCTTTGTGACAGTAGGCCATATGGATGTTGCCTAAGAACTTAAATTTGATCCTCGTTCCACTAAGAGCCTGCAGAAAGCCTTCAGAGCAGGCTTTATGGGGGATAGTTTTGAGATTTAGCACAGTTTAGCTGTTTGATTTATTAACATTTGTTGCGGGACTATGTGCTTCTTGGGTAGGCGTGTGTGTAGAGATGGCAATAAGGCACATTATGACAAATTACTCTGGTCATCTCCATCCTGTGAGGAGTCTGGATAAGTGGAAGAATTTTTGCAAAGGATGGAAAGCAAGCCATTCATACCTTTGACTATTGCTTTGACATGCGTGTGAACGAGGATTTCAAGTTAGATAGTATCTCCAGGTTCGTGGCTTCTTGACAAGATGATTGGGGATTTACATTTTGTGAGGCCAGTGGAAAAGTTAGTTGATGAAAGGATTCTGTTTTGTCCTTGTTCACGCCAATAACGCTCATCTTCATCTAGTGGAATATGTGATTCAAGCATGTGATTGTTCAGATGGTAATCTAGACTGAAGTGAATTTTCATATCACCACCATATATTTGGAAGCTGACTTGGGGTTGGGTCCAGACCTCCGGCAAAGGGACAACTATACATGTTGAACAGCAAGCATATGAATGGTGATCCTTGATGGATGCTGCCTGGCTCCAGGTGCACAGACTATTCAAAAGATCAGAACCAAACTTCTTGGGTGCAGTCGGAAAGATGGATGTGATTTAACAGCAGATTCAGAAATCACTGCCCATTGTTTCAGCTTTCCACAATTACTGTGGTTTTACAGGAGCATATGCCACAGCGAGTTTGAGGACTATAAGGGCTGTTTTCTTGTTTTGGTCCATGGCAAGGAGGCGTTCTTCGCAAAGCTACTGCATGTTTAATGCCCCTTTTGAGTTGAAGACAAACTGCTAGCTGTTGAGGAGGCAATGTCGCCCAACTTAATCTTTGAGTTCTCTTTTCACCTTACTCTCCATAATCTTGATGAGAAATGAGATGTTGGAGAGTAAACAGTAGTTTGAAAGAAAGTTAAGGTCAGTGGTTAGTTGATGTAAAACTAGTGATGGTGTAGTGTTTCAAAGGCTAGAAGGGTGTAATGTTTCACTTTACAGGGCTCTACATTAGGGTGATTATGTGATATGGGTACTAAGACCGAGGTACTGATAATAGGGAATGCTCCATCAGTCTGGAAATCGCATGGTGGCCTCAGACATTAGGCCCTACCCCGACACCGTGTGAACAAGCAAAAAACCTCGGCGTTTGGGTGGATAACAAACTGTCCTTCGACTATCACACCAGGTGGGTGACGGGTGCATGTTTTGGCATCCTACGAGGTCTATGGAAGACGCTAGATATTCTCCCCATTGCATCCAGAAAGCTCATGGTGCACGCCCTGGTGATCTCGCGCCTGGACTACTGCAATCTCCTGTATTTGGGCGCAACTGACAAGTGCATACGGAGATTGCAGGTTATCCAGAATGCAGTGGAAAAACTTGTTCTAATGTTACCTCGGAGAGTGTCTGCTAAGAAATCGCTTGCCTCCCTTCACTGGCTTCCTATTAGGGAGAGAGTGAAATTTAAGGCTATGTGTGTGAGCCACCGGATCCTACAGAAAAGGGGTCCTGTATATTTACACAACCTTCTTACTCCCTATGGACCTACTCGACTGCTTAGATCAAGTGGGAGAGGGATGGTGCACATCCCTAAGATCAGGAGAGCTAGGTTGGGTGGCCTCTCGTTTCGATATGTGGCGGCCCGGCTGTGGAACACCCTTCCTCAGAATCTCAGACTGGAGGAATCCGAATCCATCTTTCGTAAAAGTCTGAAGACCTTTCTATTCCCCGTAGGTTAATCTAGTGTGTCATTTGTTTTTTTTCTGTTGCGGCTTTGGTGCATGGCTGTCACCTTAGCGCGGGGACACACTGGGTCAGTGTAACCAGGCGCTCAATAAACTTACATAACATAACATAACAAGAGGGCAGTGGTCAGATAAGCACTGTGTACTTCAGTGTTTCGCCTTGCATCATGAATCCAACAGAGGCATAACGAGATGGAGGCTATGTGAGCAATCACTAAGGGGTGCAAATTTCGAATCTCTGCAAACACACTCATGCATTTGGTCTTTCTCACTGACCTTGCAAGGTAGCTAGAGAAAATTGTTAGGCAGAGCAGCATGGTGGGTGTCAGGCATCTCTTGTGGTTAAGAACACTATGAAAGGTAACTTGCTTGGGCTAGAGTCAGTTTACCCTAAATTGAGAAAAGAAGATATAAAGAAAGAAGCCTGAGAAGTGTGAAGTTCCTCTTGTGCATATACCGAATACTCAACAGTATCTTGTGCAGCTACAGCGGTTTGGCAACGGTGTTCCACGGTCACCATCATTATTGCACACCAATAAGATGAAGTCCTTTTCTTCTGCCATTTCACTCTCCCAAAGGTAGACAAGTCGAAAAAGGTAGAAACTTGGCTACGATATAGAGTAAATAAACTCAATGTTCAACTGCGCCTGGATCTTCAAAACAAACAATTCTTTTAACCAAAGCTGAGCAAAAAGACCAGTTAAAATTGTCACATATCAAAAACTAGAAAATCCTATTATCGTTAGAAAACATTTTTGCAGCATTTAGGGATTAGATTTCCTAGAATATTGGCCACATGGCCAATTTATTTGACGGAGCTGCACTCCTTTGGTCTCCAGGATTTTCGTAACGAACACTTTCAGAATTGTCTAATAGTTTGGAACTGCTTAAATCGAGGAATTGCCAGGCCAAATTCAACTCTACTGCTACAATCAATGGAAAAAAGGAAAAAGTGATGGGTGAAATGCTGGTCTCAATCCGAGTAACTTGTAATTACTCTGGCTGCAATGTAGTCCATCGTTGTTCACTAACTGACAGTATGGATATACCACACACCCTCCAACTGGGACTCTAGGACCATTTTCTTACCAAATATACTAGTCTTCATTTTTGTGCTCAGAAATAGTGAAGGATGAAAAGAGCCTTGGTTCCACTGGCAAGGAGATCCATATGAGAGGGGCATGAACCAAGAAAGACTGACCATCTTCGGTAGTAAGGTTGACTATTGGCACATTTAGCAGGGATCTGTATTTACTCAGCAGTCTTATGAGGACTGGAAAACTGGCATATTTTAGGAGTTAAGAAGATTAACATTATTTACGGAGACACTAACAAACTTGGAGATCATGCATTCTCAAACAAGGAGCTAATCTAGTGTCTATAGAGCAGCCAAGACCAGGTCCATGTAGTCATGTCAACATCATGAAAAAGAGGCACGGGGTCATGGTCAAACTTGCAAGATGGTGGACGCAGATCTTTAGGGCTCCCGCCCCGGCACCCGTTAATCTGACATAATCCTGTGTGAGCTGGAGGTCCAGGGGGACCAATACAGACAAATATGATCGACTGAGCAGGCCAGGAAGGCAGACACCGTGCATGGCATGGCTGCGGCCTGCATTGCACATCTGTCCTCGAAAGACGGGCAGGGCATGTCATCCAGCTTGGGGCACAGAGCTGGACAGAACCGGAGTCAGAGCGGGTCCCAAGGGACGAGTCCAAGCTCACCAAGCAGAATCTGGGAATAAATACAAGAGATGGCAGCGTGCAGCTGACTGGGCAGGAGATGAAGCTCCGGATGAGAAGAAGGAAAGGAACCACGTACCCACACCAATGAAAGCGGCGCTGAAAGCATGGGATGAGGCATTCAGAGCAATTGGTTGGGAGGGGCGGATCACGCTGGCCACACCCTTATGGAAAGGTACGACTGTAACAGAGGTTTACAAACTGACAGTTTCAGGAAGTGGGAACTGGTGGGTATGGAAACCTTGGGCATTGTGCTCCACAAGAGGGAGTTGAAACTCTTTGAAAGTTCGCAAAGCGAAGATCAGCTAGCCCCCATTCAAAAATACAAATATTTGCAACTAGCACATGCACTCCAAAAGGAGCAGGTGCCGAGGGTGGATATTCCAAAACATATCCCATAAGGTAGTATCACAGCTTTATCGTACCTTGATTAATCATGCCCCAGATAACCTCCAGAACCTATGAGCCAAATGGGAGGCGGAAATTAGAGAGAGGGACGTCCTAGATTGGGAGACGGCCCTCAGGCACCCAAGAGAGGGAGCCATCAAATCCTGATTACGGTTAACAAAAAATGAAAATATTTCACAGGATTTACTATAGCCAAAGTAAACTGTTCAGAATGGGCATGGCTGCCAGCCCTAACTGCCTGAGGTGTACAGTAGAAGTGGGAACCTTCCTAGATACCATATGGGCCTAATGGGGATGACGCAAAATCTAGGGGTTCTGGGGTGATGTCAAACAAGAGCTTGAAGTGTTTATGGGCTTGAAAATACTGTAAACTCCCAAGCTACTACTTTTGGGACTCCCAAATGATGGGGATATCCCGTGCCGCCTGTTGAAATTTTACATGTTTGGGTTCCTTGTGGGCAAACGTTAACCGGCCAGGGTGTGGGGGAAGACGCAAGCGCCCACTGTCATACAATGTAGGGAGAGTATGACTATATAAATGGAGGCAGAAAGGGAGGACTTGGAAAGAAGGGGGTGCCCTGGGAAATTCGAAAAGGTGTGGGGAGTTGTAGCAAACGAAGACGCATTGTGCAGAGGTTGCTACCCGATCACTGGGAGAATGGTGGAGAGTTGGATACCAAGGGGAAGAGATCAAGAGGGAGGGGTGTGGGAAACTCATCGATGTACGATCACATCAGCTCAATATCAGTCTGTACCGTATGATTGAATTTTGTGCCTTTAAAAATAAAGAGTCATAAAAAAACGCTTATGCAAAAGATTATATTTTATACTTTTTTTTTATTTTTTTTTTTTATTAATCCTCATCTGCCCGACAATTTCCATAGATGCAAAGAAAAAGGAAACACACCAACCACCTCTCTGCCTTCGGGAACAAGGCCTTAATAATTGAGCCGCTTCGCGAACTAGGCAGAACTTATTGCGGATTGGCGGGAGATGTGTTGCACCTTGTTGATACTCCTCTAGGCAACTTCATGCCTGTTAGGCCAGTAAACAAATATCGGAGTCGGGGCAAACCATTAGACTGAGCCATGGAGTAGGTGGGCATAATCATCGGACCTTTGGGGGGGGGGGGAAACATCGAACCGAGAGAGAAAAAAAAAGAAAAAAAAGATTCACTTCCAGCCTATCAAGAGTTTCCAAAAGGTGAGGCACCGGGTACTGCAGGATCTAGCCAAATCTGTCTTGGATGTTTCATAAAGAGACGTTAGCCAGGCGGAGTGTGCGGGAGGGGTGGTGTCTACCCAGTGTATGCATATCATCCGTCTTGCCAGAAGAATAGCATAGAATAGGAGAGACCGCGCAACCCCGGTGATATTCTGATCAAAGCCGAATATGACTAATGGTAGCGTAAGAGGAATGTTGGTCTTAAGAATTGAGTCCAGGGTAACTTTAACCTCTTTCCAATAAGCATTAATGTGGGGGCATTCCGAAAACATGTGGATATCTGAAGCTGCTGGAAGTTGACATTTGTTACAGCATTTCTCTTCCTGATATTTAGATAGACGTAAAGGGGAGAGGTATGCTCGGTGTAGAGTAAACAAATGGTTTCGTCTCAACCATGCGGGTTTAACCAGTCTATACAAAAGAGAAAGATTTTATCCACAAATCCTCATCCAGTAACACGATTTCACTTCCCCATAGCTCCATTGGCAATTTGAAGTCTCCATCAATTTCCTCCAAGATGGACCAATACCAAAACGCAACTTCCTTGCCTCCTGTCTGTTTCTCGACTAAGTGCTGTTCTAAGGGGCTAGGTCTCCCAATATTAGAATTTTTCCTAATTAGTTCTCTGGCCCAACTACTAATTTGGATGTATTTAAATCTTGACAAGGTTGGCCATACTTTCTCCTTAAGCTCCTCCCACTCTATCAGGAGGCCTCCGAATATCAGTTCACCCCATCTTGAGAGCCCAGCATCGATAAGGGGGGCTGCCAAACAGTCTTGTAAACACAGCGGGAGCCCAGGAGAGTCCCATATCTGAGCATAGTTAGAGAAATATGCCAGCCCCACTCTAAGTTTAATTTGCACCCAGGACTTCAATAATGTTAAAAGAGTCTTAAGCCTCACCTTTTTAAAAAACTTTCGATCACCGAACTTAAATAGAAACCAGTCTAACGGGAGGTTTGCCCCCACCAGCATTGCCTTGAACAATCTCCCATTTGAAGATGTGTCTGGTGACTTCAAAAACATTCTTGTGTGGGACAGTTGGAATGCCCACGCGTAATACTGTAGGTCTGGCAGAGCAAGCCCTCCTTTTTCCCTCCTCCCCCTTAATTTTTTCCAGGCCAGCCTTGTAGCCTTATTGCCCCAAATTAAAGAATTGATTTCCTGCTGACATTTATGAAGTTGCTTGGAATCAAATGCCAGAGGAATGGAATTAAAAATAAAAGTCAGTTTCGGAAGGATAGACATTTTCACAATATTAACTTTCCCAAAAATTGACAGTCGGAGACCCGCCCAAGATTTCAATAAGGCCCTACAGTCTTGGAAGACCAGTTCTAGATTAGCCTTAGCCTTAGCCAAGGTGTCTATATCTTGCGTGATTTTAACTCCGCGGTAACGAATTGAGGGTGTCACCACAACGCTTGGATTGATAATATTCCATGTCATGAGCTCGGTCTTCTCAGCGTTAATATCATAGCCCGATATATGTCCAAATTCTTTGGCCATTTCTACCACTATGGGAAAGGCAGTTGCTGGGTCACTAGTATAAATTACTATGTCACCAGCCTAGAGCCCTACCCTTTTTTTCCAGCCTCCATATTCAAATGAGGCAATTCTTGGGTCCTCCCTAAGAGATTGTGCAAATGGTTCAATATAAATATTGAAAAGAAGGGGGGATAGGGGGCAGCCCTGTCTCGTTCCCCTACTAATCTGAAAGGACTGGGTACGTATACCATTCACCAAAATACTAGCACTAGGGTTAGTATACAGAAGGCCTATGGCCCTACAGAGATTAGGCCCAAATGCGAATTTCCTCATGACTTCAGCTAGATATGACCAGTTTACTCTATCAAACGCTTTTGTTGCGTCGAGGGTCATAATGGCCAAGGGAAGGGAGAAAGTTGAGGCGATGTCCACTGCCCCGATGAGATCATAGGTGAGGTCTGAAAGCTGTCTACCTCGAATGAAGCCCTTCTGGTCCGTGTGGATAATTGAGCCAACTTCGCGTCCCAGCCGCGTCGCCAACACCGCCGCTATTCAAAAGTGAAATTGGCCTATAAGAGCCGCATTTGGCCGGGTCATTCCCGGGTTTTGGAATCAAGACAATTGTTGCCTCCCCCCAAGATTTAGGTGGGGTGGCTCCCATTAATAAGATATCGTTGAAAAGTCTAGTAAGTGTTGTGACGATTTCGGGTGCCAATGCCTGGAGTAACTCACCAGGGAGACCATCGGGGCCAGCCACCTTACCCCGCTACACCTTTTTAATAGCTTCGCTCACCTCTATCTCCGAAATTGGACTATCAAGACGGTCACTTTGTTCTGGGGTAAGAGTGGGGAGAATTAACTCGTCTAACCATCTGAGCCTAGTTATCGGGTCGTCCGAGATCTCCTCTTTGTATATTTGTTGAAAAAAGCCAAGAAAGCCTTCCCCGATGTCTGTGGTGGAAGTCCTTCCGTTGGTCTCCCCCTCTATTCTGATAAGTTTGATGTGTTTTTTGGCCTGGTCAGATTTGGTTTTCCAGGCTAGGATTTTGCCCGAGGATTCTCCATATTCAAAATTTGAAAGTTTACTTACAGCCCATCTCTTTGCGACCCTCTCTTGAAGGATATTCTCTAGCTTCTCCTTTAATTGCTTCCGTTGCTTCTTCTCTTCATTAGTACCAGTTCCGGAACCGATACGTTGGTCGAAGAGAGCAATTTCCTGTTCTATATTGGTAATCATTGCCCTGTACATTTTCCCTCGATGAGAGGCCCTGTTGGTAATATGACCTCGTAAATTTGCTTTGTAAGCCTCCCACACGATATCCAACCGAGCTGAGTTCATGTTAATATCCATAAAACATTTAGTTTCTTGAATAAGGAGGTCGGTTTCCTCTTCCTCTAAAAGAATAGTACGGTCAAATGACCAAGACGTATGTGTGGTTAGCTGGCCTGATTTTAAAGAAAAGAAGATGGCCGAGTGGTCTGATAGATGTGAGGGTAAGTAAACTAGTTCCTCCAGGGAGTCTCTTAATGAATTACTAAACAGAGCATAATCAATCCTAGACTTATGGTTGTATTTGAAGTTATGATAAGATATACCAGGTGCGTTACCCTCTCTCTCCCTCCACGAGTCTGCTAATCCAAGCGTTGACATGATCACCCCAAGCGTTTGCCTAGATTTCACATAAGTTACTGCCTTAGAGTTGGGGGATTTGTCCAATTTGGGATTTAGTACTAAGTTAAAATCACCCATCCAAATTATTGGGTCGTGGGTTGTTAATAAGTGGTTCTGGATTTTATACAGATATGAAGGGTCATCCTGATTAGGGCCATAATAACCCACCAAATTGTACGGTCTACTCTCTAAACTTACTTTAACATAGAGCCACCTACCACTATGATCTTCTTCATGGTCTATAATCTGTGCTCTTACTTGCCTTTTAAAAATGATAAGGATACCCCGAATATTAGCGTTGTGGTTAGTACAAATAAAACTGTCAACCCATCTAACCTTCCTCAGCATATCCTTCACTTCTTGCTGTAAAAGATGTGTTTCCTGGATGACAATGACCTGCGCTGGGGAGTCCCTCAGATACTGTAAAATTCTGTGCCTCCTCCCCCTTACCCGCAGGCCATTGACATTCCAGGACAAAAATGTTATCCTAGACATCTAATGTCATTCCCCCTCCAGCAACTCATTAAATCTATAAAGAGTATATTACTCCCAAAGTGATTTAAGTGAAGCTGAGTTGTGTATGGTGTGGATTGTACATTTAGAACGTTGTCTGACACATGAGGATTCTTTGCAATTTTACCCCCTCCCCCAGGAAAACCCACCCTTACTTGACCTGGCCGATGGTGCCAGATTTGTCCCTCTGGGGAGCCCCCCCCCGCCCGGCCCTGTTACGTGTTACTTATGTAAGTGGTGTAATCCGACAGAACCAAAGTTAATGTTTTTTTAGAGGAATCTTCATAGGAAAGGTATCCTATACGAATAAGTGCAAAGGTAATAGAAGTAGAAGTAAATGCATCTTAGAGAATGCTTCCCTTTCTTAGAGCTTTACCCTGAGTCCCACCTCCCCCACCTATTCCAAGTCCGTATTTTATTTATTTATTTATTTTCTTTCTCTGCTATATTTCCCCCTTTTTTTTTTTTTTTTAAACACCCTCCCGTGATTTTTTTATTATTTTTTAAATTATGCTCCTGTTATACAAGCAAACAAATAGAGTTATCAAATGGAGCTGTCTAAATTAAATTCACGTATCTGAAACGCTGATACTGTTATCGACACGAGCAGGCAGGCAGCAATTATAAGGTGCTGTAGAGTGCTAATAAACTAAGGGGGTAGGAAGGGGGAAGAAAGTTATGGGGAGCTTAATCTCATGATCTCTTAATCTTTTTAGTCTATTAGTCACTATCGGGCTCCCTGCTCATGATTTCTTATAGAGGCTAAGAGTTCGCTTGCCTCCAGAGGGGAACGGATGTTATGCATTTTATTATTGTACATGACCCTCAGGAAGGCGGGAAACCTCATCTGCACAGTGGCCCCCAGACCCCTGAAATTTTCCATTCTCTGGCCCAGCTCCCATTGTCTGTCGAGGGTTGTCTTAGACAGATCAGACCTAACCACAAATGAGAAGTCTAGAGCTTTTAAAGATGTAGCTTTAAGTGCCAAGTTTAATATTCTCTCCTTAGTGGAATAGGTTAGGAAATTCACTAGGATCTTTCTGGGTTTTGATCTCCCCGAGTTTAAGCGAAACGGGTCTCTGTGGGTTCGCTGAATATCCCTCTCTAACTCTTCAACAGATTCTTCCAAATTCAGGGACTCTTTGAGCAATGAGGCAATGAATTTTTTCATTTCTCCCCCCTCTTTTCCTTCCGGGACCTTCAGGAGTCTTATATTGTTTCTCTGTGAGTAATTTTCCAAAGACTCCACTCTTTCCTTTGTTATGTCTCCGTCACGTCTCAAACTTTGTATCTTTCCCTCTGCGTATTCCAATTTAGCTTTTAATTCGCCTACAGTATTTTCTAAAGTATCTGTCCTTTCGGCAAGCAGGACTACTCTCTTGTCAAGGGCGTCGAACGCTGCTTTGATCTCGTGCTGGTTATGTTTAGATTCAGCAAATCATGTAGGAGTGTCTCCAGAGATACGTCTTCCCGAGTTTCACAATCTAAGGGTGCCGGCTCATCGTTACTCCCGCTGGGAAGTAAATTTAGAGACCCTAGCTCCTCTGAGATATTATCCGCGGAGTCCGAGACCGAAATCGCCAGGATCGGGGACGCGGTCCCTTGGGTGTTTTCTAGACCACTCATCCCTTTGTCTTGAGGGCTATTCTCCCCCGCTCTACACGTGACTTCTAGGACCTGCAGCAGTACCTTGAAGAATGTCCTAAGCGAGGGGGTAAGTCGCACAGCGTTATTATAATTGTTTCTGGATTTTTTTTGGGCGCTAAGCTTAAGGTCATAAACCCGGGGGACGACGGCAGTGTGTTTGCTGATCGGTTTGCTGGTGAAAACGAAAATGGACTGCCCTGGGGTACCCTCCTTAGTAATAGCCTCTACTTCGCTCCCTGCGCTGAGACCTGGCTCGTGATCAATAAGAATGTCAGTAAAGGTGTCTGGAGTGTCTATAACCCTCAATTCGCCGAGCCCGACCTCAGTGATACCTTTGGAACCCCCATGCCTGGTCTCCTTACTTGGAAGATGGTCAGGGTCACGATCACAGCTGGCGTCCACTGCCCGTTCTGCTCCTTCCGTTGCAGTCCTCGCCTCAGGTTTAGTTCTAAGGCGGGGTGTCCGTGACTTAGGTTTATCTACACCGGGTGGCTTAACCTCCGATCGCGTTAATTTTAGGGGATCAAGGCTACCTCCCTTCAATGCAGCCGAGCCCTTCTGAACTAAATGAAGACTACCGCTGCCTCCAAGGTTTCCGCGAGCCGCCGCCCTGCGGCTCCGTCGCAGCTCCACGGCTGCCTCGGCCCACCGCGGAAGAGAGGTGGGAGGTAGGACCTCGGAGCCACACATCCGCCGGGCAGTTCGCTCTACACACAGACCGCCGATCCACCGAGCACAGGGCCGGGTTCAAAATGTGTTCAAAATGTGTGCCGCGCTGGGTGCCGCCGCACAACACAACACTGCAAGCCTCGCCCAAGGGGGACCAGGAGGACCAGGGGGACCAAGGGTTCAAAGGACGCCAAAACAAATCAAGCGGCGGAGTATACGCCGCCTCGCAACACTGTGTGCAACACTGTGTGCAGCGCACGATAGCCTGAGGGGCCCAGGCTCAGGCGGACGGGAAGAGGAGAGAGCCAAAACGCATGTCGCAGAAAGTCAAGTGGTAAGGTGGTCCGATTCTACCGATTCTGCCGAATTTCCGCTGTGTTTTCACCGGGATGCGGGATACGGGAGCTACGCTGGAGAGACGCGACCTGCCCTAGCCGGCGGCCGCCATGTTTTCCAGCAAAAAAAAGATATTTTATACTTTTATGTAGTTATAAAAGGCAAGGTATATAAAAGCAAGTATAGACGGCACTGCAGTAGATCAAGCAAGCATTTAGTGCTGCACCAATCACAAAGGTAAAATGCCAGGGGGGGAAAGGGGCCAGAAAGGATAGATGTCAGCAGTCTCAATTTCAATAAGAAGTTATTTCCCAGCAACTTAACCAGTGGGAGAAGGGAGGCCCAGGTTAAGACCTAGGTCTTTACTTTTTTCAACCAGTGAGTAATAAATACTGAAGTCTTCAGATACAGAAAAAAAGCAGTCATGGAGAAGCAGCTTTTATACCGAGGCGAGATAATCTGTATTTGTGTTGCTGTTTAGATGAAAATCAGTTCAGTGATTCAAGACTAATCTACACTCGACACCCGTTTCAGATCTTTAACCACTATAAGAAGATAACCTTATATGTAGAGCAGCATAAAATCCAAACAATAATCCGTCAAACAGATCAAATGTTGAACAAAGGTAAATATTAAAGTTGGAAAGAGAAAGGAACCACAATGAACCTCTTAACATGGAGATCTAAAGGCAAGCCAGGCTCCACTGCGTCAAAGGATTTGGAGAGGTCCTGGAGCAACAGCTAAGAACTGCTCCTGTACCAAGAATATGCCATTACTGACAGGGACGCAGCCAAAACCAAATTACATATGGTTGATCTGAGTCTGGAACGACATGGTTGGCTAAAAAAGAGAAAATTATAGATTGGAATGTGGCCCAACGTAATAATCACTGGCTGACATTAATTCAAACATACTATCCATCACTTTTTATTTTCGCTAAAGTGTATGGCTCATACAAAGAAAATTCATTTGTATGCAAGAGGGCATTCTTATAGGTCCGAAATTAATTTTGAATATAATTTAGACCTTCTATTTGGAGCCGTAGCAGTCTGATTAGACTGAGGCAAAAGGAGCAAGTTCCTGAGAAGCTACCACGCGGCCTTTTATGATCCCAGATCATTCTAAGAGGCTTAGAAGGATAGCTTTTAAATACTCCAAATCAAGTGGGTATAATACTCTATTCCAAGGGAGCACAATACATAACCTAAAACAGAAGTTCCTCTACAGAATGTACTTTTCCACACTCCTGACAACTCACAATTGATAATGTGGAGCTTTCATAATTCAGCATTCAGTGCCTTTCCATTTATCGTCACAGTGCTTCCCTTTATTGGATAACCGATAATGTCGGAGTGCAATGATGTGCCTGTAAAGGAACTCTTTAAAGCCCTCAATGATTTGTCATATTTTGATTGTTTGAACTGCCAAAGTGTGCCTTGACAATGTTAATTAAGGTCCTATTGCAACAACAGTAGATTAAGAATGCAATTCAGCTTTTCAACGTATTTCTGTTGGTGTCTAAGCATAAACATGCAATGATATGTTTACTCTATGCAAGTGGTGTGACTAAATGCACCCCTTTACTGTTGTGCCCAAAGGGCTCCAATTTCTCTACACTGAGAACACCCTCCTAAGACGCAAGACATTGTGGTTAGTAGTTATACAGCGCAGGAAGGATGTGGCATACTGATTTTGTCTCAATAGCTCCTTTTGAATCATGATTTAACTAACTGAACTGCTCTTACAATGGCATAGTTAACAAGCACTAGCAAAGCCAATATGTCTGGCCTTCACAACTGCTGTGTGCATGCATTGTATACATGTGAGAAATAGTTTTTCTCGTTTGGGGGTGAAACCCTTCTCTAGCAACAGCCATGATCCTAGTCAGGGTGAACCATAAAAACGAATTCAATTAACCTGGGTTTAACTCTCTGGTAGCCTAGCACAAAAGCAGCCAGACTGAGCTCAATGGCAATGTACAGTATGTATGTAGCACACAAACCACAATAAAGTAAAAACGCAACACAAAAGAAATCACACACCAATTAAAAAAATAAATAAAGCAAAATTGTATAAACTATTTGAGACTAAAATGACAAAAATCCAATCAGGATGACTGGAGATATGAAAGTTCAAAGGTTCAAGGTACGTAGAGCGCCTAAAAGCACAAAGTGCCACTCATGGTTATCTGGTAGTGCTTGACCATGTGCTTGACCAGGTTAATCACGCTAAACAAATTACTTTCTAAGTCCAGCAAGAAAAGTTCTGTTTGAGGTGGAGGAGGACATGAGGAGAAGGAATAGCATTGCATATGGTCGTCGCTGTACCGCGAAGTGAGGCCGGACATCGCGGGCTGTCATTCCTGGAGATTCGCATTGGCGGTCACCGCAAGATGCTGATGCTGTAGCTGTAACGCAAAGTGCAGATCTCGCGTTTCTGGTTGTCGCTGGCGGTCGAAGTAGCGTGAAGATTCACCTTGATTGGAGCTTCCTGTTGCCAGTCGGCAGGAGTGGCAAAATCTTGGCACAAACGGACCGGTTTGTGATCACGAAGAGACAAAAACGTCATGATTTCTCCTTTTCTTCAAGGAGGAGCTCAACTGATGCCACACCAAAGGTCCAGGGCTTGATGAGCACCTCTTGGGATCAGTAACTCACTCAAGCAGACGCCAGTAGGGCTCAAGCAGGTCCAGTTGCAGGTCCAGCTGCATGTCCAGTAGTAGCCAGTCAGCTGGGCAGATGCAGAGAGGTCTCTGGAGCTTGTTGTGTCCCTGCAGCTCAGAACAGGAGGTCAGTCAGCTGACTCTTGCAGTCACTTTAGCCTGGGTAGAAGGGTGAAGGTCCAGTCTTCCTTCGCAGGAGGGAGGGCTGGCCTCAAGCACCAGGGTGTCGTTCTGTAGAATGCACAGGTCCAGGAGTGTACTGAAAAGTGGGTTTGAGGGACCTCTGTTTATACCTGGTGCCCACTTTGAAGTTGGAGTAGCTTCTGGAGTTTCCCCTTACAGAGTTGTCTGGAATTTTCTACCTCTCTGTCCTGGTCCCAGTCTGTCTGGGGGCACAATAGGTTAATGTGCCAGCCCTTTGTGAGAAATGAGCCAGTGCCTTTCAAGTGCAAGTGTGGTAGGTGACAGATCTACCCCACATCCAGGTAAAGATAGTGCACCCTGACAATACCTAGACTCTATATTGAGAAGATGTCTGGGAGGAATACACAAAGGCCAACTGTCAACTACACCTAGTCATGTGACCCAGGAACAGGGTACAGGCACCAAATGTAGGACAACAAAATGCCAACTTTCTAAAAGGGGCATTTTCAAAATAATGACTTACAATCTGACTTTACCATCAAAAAGGCTTTCAACTACAATTCCTCAGATGCCACACCAGACTTTCCTACATCGTCCCAATCAAATGTTATCACTTATTAAATTTAATCAGGTTACCCAATTTTATCCTATGGGAGAGGCAGGACTTGGAGCAGTAAAAAACAAATGTGAGAGTTTTTTCACAACTAAGATAAGTAATACTTCCAAAAAGTCCAGTTTTTAAATACAACACACTCTGCCCTATGGGCTGTTTAGGGTCTACCCTAGGGGTAAAAAGGTTTTTTTGCCAGGTTGGAATGGCAGTTTAAAACTGCCCACACAGGCTGAAATGGCAGGCCAGCGGCAGTTTAAAAGGCTACTTAAGTGGGTACCATAATCAGTGCTACAGGCCCACTAGTAGCATTTATTTTACAGGCCCTGGCTACATGTAGCACCACTTTACTAGGGACTTACAAGTACATTAAATGTGCCAATTGGGTGTAAGCCACCTTCACCTGTTTAAAGGAGAGAGCACAATCACTTTAGCACTGGTTAGTAGTGGTAAAGTGTACAGAGGCTTAAGGCCAACAACAATTAATTCAGCAAAACAGGAGGCTGGAAGGCAAAACGTTTGGGGGTGACCCTGCAGACAAGGCCAGGTCCAACAAGGCACAATAGTTGTTTAGCACATTAAAGCTGGACATATTGGCTTTTCCAATGCTAGAAACAATGTAATAAAAAAATAGCTCTTTTGTAGAATGCATATAGGAGAAAAGGAAGCGATTATTACAAACAACATAGTTGAGTTAGACTAACCCCTCTAGCATTCTAAAGGACGCACCACCTGGAAGGTGGAATAATACATCACCAGCTGATAGCATGAAGTGAGAGAGTTTTCTGGTTTGGAGCGAAGCCAAAGCCCACTCTAGGATTATTTTAAAGAATTGATAACAAAATAGGTAATCCAGACGTCTGCGCTGTCAAGTCAGACCTAAAAAGGGACGTTTAATTACATAGACAGGCAATAATTACGAAAACATTTGAACAGGGACACAGTAATATTTGGTGTATTTTTTCTTTCACGGACATACTACTTTGGGGGTTACATAGAATATGTGGGAAGCTGTAAAACATTTTATGAAATGCGTTGAAGTGGTTTTCAGTGCATTAAGAGTAAAGCACTGCATTCTATGCCTAATAGTACCAGACCACAAGCAAAAGGCTAGTGCCAATTTTACAATTATGGTGGAAAAAGATACCAAAACAATGCTTGCACAGCTATCTCCAAATTTGTGGTAATGTCCTGTTAGACATGAGGAATTACAGGGGACTGGGGTCAATAATTTGATTCTCAATTCTTTCCAATGAATCATCCCTAATCTCCCACTGTTTTCAGTAGGCACAGAAAGGGTAGAAGTAAGGGGTTTCTAGGGTTCATGGATCAGTATGTTTCAGTGGTGGTAGAGGGTGTGTAAAGATCAGGGAAGGGTAACATTAAGTTGTAGTAAGGTTTTTTTTAGGATTCAGAGAAGGGTAGCATTAAGGAGTGAAAATGGATTCTTACGGTGCAGGGAAAGGTAGCACTGGGGTAATCAAGGGTTTTTTAGGGTTCAGGAAAGGGTAGCCTTAAGGGGTTTGTATGGTTCAGGGTGGGGTCATGTTAAGGTGTGGTAAGGGGTTTTTAATGTTCTATGCAGAGTAAAGGGGCAGTAAGAGATTCTTAAGGTGCATGGAATGGTCGAATTAGAGGGTATTAAAGGTTTGTTATATAGAGAAAAGAGCAGAGGTAAGGGTTTTGAGGGTTCAGGGAAAGGTAACAGGGGTGCCAAGAAATTTGTAGGGTTCAGGGAATGGTCACATTAAGGAGCAGTAAGGTGTTTATAGGATTCAGAGAAGGGATATTTAAACTTACAATATACAAGCACATCAATTTAATATATAAAGCATTACTTTTTGAGTACATTATAATGTTAGTAATGGGATTTTTTTAAATTAAACAGTAAGTTAAAACGAGGTATCAAATTAACTTTGGGGGGCTGAGACGCTTAAAGCCCATAAATCTTAAAACTAGGAATTAGAAGGAAAAACATAATTGTCTCAAGAAGTGGCAGGATATGGCATCTCTAAAGTTTATGTAGGGAAGCGTTTGATGGTTGAAACTAAAATACACATTTCTCCTGATTTCTCTCCTCCAATCTGGACTGTTGTCATGGTAGAAAAAAAACACCATAAATATCTAGTTATCTAGGATACATATCGTATTGGTGGGGCACATGTTTGACATTAAGGTCAAACTAGGTTTTAACACAATAGCTAGACTTGATAAAAACCTACGCCTCAAGCAACTTGATAAACAAATGACTACAGCTTTTGGAGAATAAGTACATTTTATGTGGAAGCATGCACCTTTTCCAATCAAAACATGTACTTCTGTCGACCAACTTGAGTGGAAAAGCCCCTCTCCAAAGTAGTGCTGAAAGCTCTTTTTTAGGTTAATCAGAGAAAACTATGTCAAGCCAGACCTAAAAATGATGGATTGTTCCCAAGCGGGTTCAAGTTTTTATAACTGATAGGTGTGGATCGCCAATGCACAGGCCTACAGACTCAAGCTTCACTTTACTGAATGTAATAAACCAGCAGAAATTATTCAAGGTTATCAAGCATGCAATGCAGGAATGTACTCAGTAATATTTCATTTTATTTGGCACACCCGGTTCCTAAAATAATGTAATTTTAGTGCTCTGAGTATGTGGCACCAAGATTTCTGGTTGCACAACTCAATGAGAACAAACAAAAGAGGTCATTCACGTGTAGCTTGGATGTTTAGAGTTAGGTGGCTCCTATGACATTCAGACTTTATAATATAAACCTGTCAAGGTATGCTAGTGTGGTGTGGCAGATGGAACCCAGGTGCTCCTAGTTGGTGGATTAGTACAGTGAGAATGCCAAGCTCAGAAGAAAGCCACTGACATTTAACTGCACAAGGAGCAGGATGAGGTATGGAAATGCAGGTATGAAGTTAGAGAAAAATAACATGCATAAACAGATCAAAATACTAAATAGATTGGAAAACAGACTTCAAAGAGCTTTAAAAAGGCCCTGCTCAAGCACAGGAAGTTAAATCGGCAAGTCTTACCTCAGTGTCCCCCTCTGCACTGCCAGCTCCAATAATATTGCAAGAGCCAAGTGCTGGTCTTGTAATGGGATGTTTCCTGGTCCTTTAGAACATGATGCCCCATGAACATCACTAAAAATGATAGTAGATCTATTAGAAATTCATTTTGGTGGCAGGCCTTCCTTTAAAACACAACAAAATGCCACAAATTGGTCTTCACCTGTTAAACACATACAGGCAAAAACTATGTCAAATGTGGGAAGACAATTTGAGTGAAGCATTTAGAGAAATAAAATGTGGCAATCAACCTGTAGTGTTGTGGAATTACCGTAGGGATTCACCAAAAGCATAGCTGCCAAGTTTCCCAGGTCTATGCGTGATGCACTGTCCGGTTCAGGTTTTTGTTCTCTGAATTCTGGGACTTTCTGCTGTTTATTATAATGTAATAAACAAGTCTACAAGTGTCAGAATTCAAGGAAAAACCTGAATTAGAGCAACACATTACGCATGAGCCTGGGAAGCTTGCCAACACTGCAAAAGAACAAATGTCAGCAAAAAAG